>NW_020837957.1:39749012-40204579 GCF_003676395.1 Aethalodelphis obliquidens | reverse complement strand
TTTATACCTTCTGAAGTACAGCCAATGTGAAGCAGTTCTGCATGGACTTTTATAGATATGTGTTAGGGTTTATTATATATCTCGGTTAGAGGTACCATTTTAAGTTCAGTGTTAAATAGGTATATACATTTACAATATGTCAAAGAATATGGTATCATAAACAACAGTACACACAGGCAGCAGCACAGTTTTTATGACCTTTGTCTCCCCCAGGATATCACAAGGATGTCCTTAAAATTGTTGCCACTAAGCTAGAAGAAAGCTTAGGCTAAAGCATTCACAGATCAGCCATAGGGTCTATATTGCATGTGTCATTTATTTTACTTCAACATAGAAATTGTATTAAAAGTCATAAACTGGTAATTCATACCTAAGGTGATTTAATGACCTTCCAAAGACTTGTCCGCAGTATATGTCTATATGTACCTGAGGAGAGATATCTGGGTGGATTGGCAATGGGAATTCTTAAGGCAAAGGGGCAAAGACAGAAGGAGGTAGACAAAGCAGAGAGCAGAGTTAGCCAGAAAAAGACATGTGGTTTAGGACTGGGAGGTATCTGAGTGACATAGTGGTTTTGTCTGCCATGTGCCATATGTTATATACTATTTTATTCTCTTCTTTTCTATTCAGAGCCCTTTTTTCATTCAGGAAAAGGAAAAAGTTCCAGAATTTTAAAAAATAGAAATGAGAAACAAGCACATGTAGTACATTTCTAAATGTTTTACAGCTTCCATATTTGAAAGCCAAAAAAAAAAAAAAAGAGAGAGAGAGAGAGAAGAAAAGATTCTTAGAACTTGGGATTTACTTTAAAATATCTTTCATATCTTAAAAGTTTGTAAACCTAAATTTGTGGCTGAACAGAGAAATATATTCCTAGGGTATAGGAAATTCAAGAGTTCTTTTCTTACAAGGGGGAGACAGTGAAAAGAAATCACTCTGTGTATAGCACATATTGTGAAAAGAAGACCAATAGTCTTACAAGCCAGAGGAAACCTAGAGGTCCATGTCCAGCTGTAAGGTCACTGAGAGATTTAACTTTACAGAGCTATTGAAGGTATTGTTAAAAGATAAACTGAGGCATATTAAAAAATTTAAGAGTTTATTTGAGCAAAATTCGACTCGAATCCAGCAGCATCCAATCTAGTGGATAGAAAGGAGCTTCAAGGAGCTGTACAAAATGAACAACTTTATAGCCAGAAGGGAGAAGAAACAAGAAAGTTATACTAGGCTAAAAAAAAGAAAAAAAAGGATAGTGATTGCAAGATTACTTTCCTTTAGTAACTTTACAATGGACAGGGGATCTATTAGGCAGACTACCTCACTAGTGCTGATCAGCTGATTCCTGGTTGACTGGTTTAGGATTCCATTTCTGGAGAGGTGAAACTGTAATTAAGTCTTGGTTTGGTGACATGGGTCTCAGCATAATTGACTCCATTTTGGGTCTGTTGTCTTGTTTTTAACAGTATTCATGAATTTTATTCTTTCTTAGATTAAAGGGCATGGTGCCCTGGTGTCAAACAGAAAAACAGATTTTAGGTTTTCCTTACTCTGATTTTAACTTCCAGAGGTAGTTTACTTACTTTTCAAAGACTTAATATGGTCTTGGCATTTGATAGATATGATTAGATACAGATACAATTGTGATATGTTGTAACTAATAAGATTTTTTTAAAAAGTCTAGGACTTAGTAGTAAGTTTGACAGCTGATATAGGCCCCTAAGAATTTTTATTAATGACAATTAAGTCAAATGTAGTTAATTCTGTAGTTAACAAGAACTTTCTGTCCCAGATTTATAAATAGATTTTTTTTTACTAACAATCCCTAAGACATTCTGCATTTCTTTTGCCTCTGTGTGGGAGGACAGTATTTTTTCAGGTAAAAAGAATACAGTTATCCTTATGGGAGATACAACAATCTCACACATGGAGAGAGGACAGAACTCTAGTTTTCTAGTAAACTAGAAAACTATGCAGTCATTTTAATCACATAGTCAACTCCTTGAGAAGATAGGATCTAGCTACCATTAAAGGTTGAGTTCAAGTCTGCCATCATTTGCATCTGTTTGGTAGCCCACTAAGTATTGTCTTCAGATGAGGCAACTGGTATTTTACTGAGTGTCCCCTGGAGATGCCAGATAAACTATCAGAGAGTAGGTTTAGACTCAGTAACTGCTAAGGAAATGACTAGGACAATAGCATTTCAAATGAAAATGCTGTGAATGGTCAGTATAATAGTAGATTTCCCAACATTTAACAATGTGTATATTGATGAAACAATAATAGGTTCCTGTTTGGGGTTCTTCCTCTAAAAAAGATGCCTTTGTTTTGTCAACACAATTAACTCAAACTAACTTAAATTTCATGCTTTTTTAATAGCTGCAGAAGGACAAAATAAGTGTAGTGGAAATAATGTAGATTCTGACAGACTTGGTTCTGAATCCTGGCTCCACTGTATTTTTAGCTCTGTACCTTGGATGTTTAGTTTACTTCTTGGAACTTCAGTTTCCTTTCAAGAAAATTGGAGTAATAATAATAAATACAGAGCATGGTTTCAGGGAATATTATGTGAGAAGATTAATATAAAGAGTTTAACATCTTAACTGACTCAGAGATGTTTCCTGATCCTTAGAGGTAATTGATCCTGTATAAATCTGCTTCCATGACCTTTTTTTAAAAAGTTCAATTTTTCTAAAGAAATATTTTACAGAATTCCAAGACCAATATGTAAAACAAATCCACTCACCCATCTTTTTTGTGTTGCATCACCTGAGTTTAGAACTGTATTTAAAACATTTCTGGCACTCTACTTTCAACTTGAAGACACTGAGTTCTTTTAATTAAAAAAAAGAAATCCTCAAATTCCCATAGATGGTAAGGTCTCTTATCCTTCAGTTCAGTTCATCCTTTTGTCCTGCAATACACTTGTGTTCTATATTAACATTAATTTAAATATTCTCTTTTAATAAATAAGGTAGAAAATAACCATCTTGTTGAGAATAATCTCCAAGCATATTTGCAAACCAAATGAGAAAACTGGTTTTATAAAACTCTATAAACTTTAAAACAGCAATATATAATGTGGTTTTCTTTCATTTATATTTTGCTATTATTATTGCTACATTTAGGCATGAATTTTGGAGTCAAATCCCAGTGTCATATCTGCCATCAACATGACACACATTTATCTTTGTGAGTTTGTTTCTCTATTTGTAAAATGGGGCAAATAATAGATCCTTATTTGATTGTTATGATATATTATATATAAACCAATCAACATAGTGTTTGACATAGAATGGACATTGCACACATGCATGCATAATTTGATTGGGCACTCAAAACAGTATTTAGATATTACTTTATCTTTGAAACATCTGTAACAGGTAAATAGGTAGCAAAATGATAATTCCTATAATTCCAAAGAAAAATTAAGATTAAGGTATTAAAATTAATACCCTCTCCACAATATTCAGGATAATTGCATTGCTATCACTAAGTATAGGATGAGCATTTCGTTTCAGTATTCTGTTCCTCTAATTGAGGAATTCTTGGTTTTGAAGGCTAAAGGATCTCTGCAGATCATGTAATGATATAATAAGTATGATGCAAACCAAAGAGTAAGAATGGGAAAGAGAATTACTGATAGCTAATATATAGGCTTAGCTGGCATACGGCATAATACATGCCATTTCCTGTTCTTAGTGTTTTACTTCTATTAAATTATTTAAGTATTCATACTCCAAACAACCCTCTGAGGAAATTTTTATTAATGTGATAATAATTTTACATATATAGAAATGGAAATACAGAGAATTAAAAAACCTGGCCTAGGGCTTCCCTGGTGGCGCAGTGGTTGAGAGTCCGCCTGCCGATGCAGGGGACACGGGTTCGTGCCCCGGTCTGGGAAGATCCCACATGCTGCGGAGCGGCTGGGCCCGTGAGCCATGGCCGCTGAGCCTGTGCTCCGCAACGGGAGAGGCCACAGCAGTGAGAGGCCCGTGTACCGCCAAAAAAAAAAAAAAAAAAAAAAAAAAAAAAAACCTGGCCTAGATTATATAGCTGGTAGGAAGAACAGTGAGGGTTCTAACCCAAGGTGTCTGATTCTAGAGATGGCTGTGCTGGTAACCACTATATTCAGCTGCCTTTCCAATGTGAGAGCATTCTTGTAGCAATTACTCATAAGTAGACATCTACATCACTAAAACTGCTGAACACTGGATCTTTTAAAATGATCAAATCTGACTTTATTAATCTCTCCTTAATTATCCTTTTTTAAATCAAATGTTTTGTTGATATGTCTTTCACTGCTTTTATAACAGAGAAGGATGTTCTCTAAAACTTTCTTGCAGAAATTGTTTTCTGAGCTGGAACATACCACGTAACGTCTTCATTCATTCTTTCATTTATTCTCAGAGAGAGAGGAAAAATCTTGTGGCCTAGAAGCCTCAGGAAATAAAGAGGAGGTTCTCAAAGGCCATTTTACTGACTATGAGATACTCTCTGGCAAGCACACAGACCTCTCAACTTCAAACTCTCTCCTCTTAAACATGCTGGAGATGATAGGAAGGGATGATTTGGAGCCTGGGAAGAAGATAATCTAGGTTGTTCATTTTGTGCTAGAAGCATTTCTTTAGACTTCAGATGAATAATAAAATAAGGTTGCAAAAAGAATGTAGTCCCTGGACATTGATGATAAGGTGAATAATTTAAATGTTGTAAGGGACTGAGTCTGGTGTTAAATAATATAGGCCCTTTTTGGCCCACATTTTTTTTTCTTCTTGTAATTTCTTATTTGCTAGAGAGAGAACACAGTTTAGTAGAAAAAAATTAACCTTCTGAACCTGTAATGGATAGCATTATAAACATTTAATTAGGAACCTCTTTCTAAGTTATTTTTTCTTGAGATATAAAATTGCTTCATATGAATCATTACATAATTCTAACGTATTTTGGAGTCATATGTATTAGATGTTGAAGAATACCATATTTTGATTCTTCTTCTGACATTCTTCCTGACACATCTTGGTGCCTACAATATATGTTGGATATTTAATGAGTTATCTCCAGGGTAACATGCCCAAAAGAGAACTTGTACTTCCTTTCCCACTCAAAGTCTTCTCTTCCTCAGTCTTCCCCCATCATAACTAATGGTATCACAATTCACTCAGTAACTCTTCCCCCAAAACTATAGAGTCACCTTTGATTCTCCTCTTTCTTTCCAATGCCACTTCCAATCCATCAGCAAGTTTTCATATCTCTACAATCTCTTTGGCCTCTTCTTACCACCATCTTCATTATCCCTATAACCTATGTCACTAAACTCTGCCCTCTGGCATATTACACCACTTCCATAGTCCTCTTGCTTTCACTCTTACTCCTCCACATGGCACCAAGTGTGAAATACTATACATAGAAAATCCTAAAGACACCACCATAAAACTACTGGAGCTCATCAATGAATTTGGTAAAGTTGCAGGATACAAAATTAACATACAGAAATCTGTCACATTTCTATACACTAACAATGAACTATAAGAAAGAGAAATTAAGGAAACAATCCCATTTCCCATTACATCAAAAAGAATAAAACACCTGGGAATAAACCTACCTAAGCAGGTAAACAACCTGTACTCGGGAAACTAGAAGACACTGATGAAAGAAATCAAAGATGATGCAAACAGATGGGAAGATATACTGTTGTGGTCTTGGATTGAAAGAATCCATATTGTTAAAATTACTATACTAACCAAGGCAATCTACAGATTCAGTGCAATCCCCATCAAAATACCAATGGCATTTTTCATAGAACTAGAACAAATAATTTTTTTTCTTTACTTGAATGTTTCATGTAGCTGACTTCTGATTTTTTTTTAATTTTTAAATTAAATTTAATTTATTTTTTTATACAGCAGGTTCTTATTAGTCATCAGTCTTATACACATCAGTGTATACATGCCAATCCCAATCGCCCAATTCATCACACCACCACCCCCACCACCCTGCCACTTTCCCCACTTGGTGTCCATACGTTTTAGAACAAATAATTTTAAAATATGTATGGAAACACAAAAGGTCCTGAATAGCCAAAACAATCTTGAGAAAGCAGAACAGAGCTGAAGGAATCACATTTCCTGACTTCAGACTATACTGCAAGGCTACAGTAATCAAAAGTATATGGTACTGGCACGAAAAAACAAAAAGACAAATAAATCAATGGAACAGAATAGAGAGCCCAGAAATCAACACACAAACTATGGTCAATTAATCTATGGCAAAGAAGGTAAGAATATACAATGGAGAAAAGACAGTCTCTTCAATAAATCATGCTGGGAAACCTGGACAGCACATGTAAAAGAATGAAATTAGAACATTTTCTAACACCATATACAAAAATAAACTCAAAATGGATTAAAGACCTAAATGAAAGATTGTGTACTATAAAACTCCTGGAGGAAAACATGGGCAGAACACACTTGGACATAAATCACAGTAATATTTTTTTAGATCTGTCTCTTAAAGTAAAGGAAATAAAGGTAAAAATAAACAAATGGGACCTAATTAAACTTAAAAGCTTTTGTACAGCAAAGGAAACCATCAACAAAATGAAAAGACACCCTACTGAACAGGAAATAACTTGCAAATGAAACAACCAATAAGGGGTTAATATCTAACATATATAAACAGCTCGTACAACTCAACGTCAAACAACAAACAACCTGATTAAAAACTGGGCAGAAGAACTAGCTTCTTGCATCCTTTCCAGCGGTGTATGCTTTTGATTTGTTCCATGACTGATGAATTCTTTTTGATTGCTTGATTAAGGTGTTGTTTGTCACATTTATCCTCTGAAAGTTTTTCTAATCCCTTTGGGTGTTAATATATATTTTGTGGGGAGGTGCTTTGAAGCTATGTAGATATCAAGTTTTTAATTAGTAATTAATTTATTTAAATCAGTATAGTCTCTGGTTTCCTGTTTTATTCAGTTGGCTTAATCCATTTTTATCATTATTTATTTTGATGCCCATATTACCATGAATTTAGCCAGTAAAAGCCCCTTCTGGTTGGTTTCTGTGTCCTTTTGACATGCCCACAACATTCTTTGAGCACTTCTTTGCTTTCTGGTACAATAAGATAGTCTAGGACATCTTGTACTACTCTTGCCTCAGCCCTTAAATCAACCATTTCTCTAAAAAGCCCTGGTCCCTTTAAGTGGAAAATAATAAATAATATTTAGAAAATATTGTTTTTAAGTTACTGCTGCTCTTAGTGAACAGAATATGGAACATATATCTATATATATGTGTGTGTATTTTATATAACATACATATATATATATACACACAAATTCACAAACTTAAACACACATTTAGATCTGTATTCATTTCCAAAGTTACCTATATGTTGAAAACTATTAGTTCACATCAATACCTCGATTCCAATCTAATACCACTAGTTCATCCTAGCTTTCTCTCCTTCCGTATTTGTAACTCCTTTCTCCAAAGTGAGAAAGCTGGTTTTCATTATCCTTAACATATTTACATAATGTATTACTTAATATATTTTCTTAATTATCCTGTGTGTCACCAGTTTCTATTGGTGCTACACCTCCGCAGCTTGATTGCTCTCAATCCCCCTTCTGGACTCCAACACCTCTTCTGAGACGACCCTGACATTTCCATTACCTAACCCACAACTATTAAAATAAGAATCCATTTGTATATATATATATATATATATATATATATATATATATATATACACTTAATTTGAATTAATATTTAGATTCCACTATGTCCTATAAAGGACTTAAAAACAACTGAGGTGCAAGGATTTGGGGAGAGTGATTTATACAAATTAATTTTGGAGAAAATGTATCAAAAACATATTTTTGAACTGGTTCATCATAAACATGTTCCAAATATAGTCAGACATCTGTTTCGAGTGAAACCCATAGGTAAAAGAGAAAACAAAATAAATAAAACAATTTAACATAATAAAAAAATGATAAAAAACTTGGCATAGGAAAGAATCATGCAAGCCTTGGGATACAAGGATTGTATCTGAGGACAGATTATCCTAGGCATAAACCTATAATGCTCAAAACATATTAAGGCCTCAAGGTGGCCTGAACATTAGCAAAAGTGGTCTGATATGCAGGCACTTTGCAAGAGACATAAGTGGAGGAGAAAGATAGAGAGAAGGGTGGTGTCCAGAAGGCTGGTGGACTATTCTGAAGCTGAGCTCTGAACCCAGGTCTAGTTGTGTTGAAGCTCTGATAATATATTCAGAGGCATAGTGAAAGGAAGAAAACTAGCAAAATCTAGGAAAGAATTTGGTCCTCATATTTGCAGACTGAGTAAAGAGATTGCAATTAAATCATGAATTGGTAAAGAAATCCAACTATAGTTTTAGGGAAAGCATATGTGAAAAAAGGAGAGTACTTTTCATAAATAAGCAGATCACTGAGAGTGATGGCCCAGACTCCCTGGATACCAGACCAAAAAGCAGTGTGATTAGTTTTAATTCCTCCTACTTTAGTGGGTGATGTTCTGAACATTCTTTCAAGATTGGTTAGAATGGCTCAGAAGCTGGGTGGAGCTGTATCTGCACTTGATGGCCTCCTTAATTTAGACAAGCAAACTGGGAGTGTAGTAAATGTCACATCTCCTCACTCTATATATAAATTAAAAAAACAAAACAAAACTATAGGGATTTACTTTAGAAATGAGGTTTGTCCCTGCATCTAATTTCTCTATACTGTCTTTAAATTTTGTTTTTACTTTTCAACATTTTTAATTATATATTTTATCCTCATATTTGATGAATTATGGACAATAAATGCTTTCAGAATCACCAGAAATTGAATCTTAGCTAACTTGACTTTCTTTAAAAAATGAGGAAATAGCAGAAAAACCCATCTTTTAAAAAGAGAATAAACATTTCAAAAATAGATTTATTTCAGTCTGACAAGGGATGTTGAGCTATTTTCTTTTTAAAAGCTTCACTGAAAGATTTATAACTAATATATTTGAAACACAAGTTGCAGTCATGTGACTGCCTGCTCAAATGATGGTGGTGTAGAGTGAATATTAATAATCAGTTTTACTAGGATAGATAAAACTCATACGACCTTATGACAAATATTTACTCTCCCCTTATATATATGCCAGTATAAAATAAACTTCCACTGTCATTTCAAAACGAAAGCTGAAATTAAGTAGCTTCACATTTGTTAGCTGAAAATTCACATATAGTACTTGCTTCCAGGTATTAAGACTCATCCTTTAAGTATTGTTTGATTCAAGTCTTTAATCACAAAATTTCCCAGATCCTTATTTCCCTTTCACTCACTGTTTGAGCTTATAACTCATGTAAAATTATTTTAAAGTAGATATGCTTTTCTGCAAGTTTCCTAGATTCCAACGATAAATTTATTTTGTTTTAAATGTATTCAGTCAGAAGGTACTCCAGTATTACCTTGTTTAGTTAGTATCTTGTAATCAAATGTTTTTGTTTTCTTCTTTGACCCAAGGAGGCTGAATCGTGTCTATTATTTGGAGACTCAGATATATGGTGCAGGCACAAGGGAGAAAATCAAATTTGTAGTCATATTTACCTTCTTTTTCTTCTTTTCCTTCGACTGATTAATTTTACAGTCTGTGGTTTGTTTTCACTCATTAAATACTTTCCATATATTTCTAAGAGTCGATTAAATTTTGCAGCAGTCTATAAAATCAACTGTTACTTCTCACTCCTCCCTCTGTCCCTCTTCAGAAAGACCTGGGGAAAGATTTTGCAATTGTTCTGCATGATCATTAACGCATACATCATCAAACTTGGCTTCTGATTGAAGATATCTATCAGGCTTCTCAATTAGAGGAAGATTTGCCTAGAATCTTCCTCTGACTCTGGCCTCAATATAGAGTCATTGATTTGGGGATTTCAGTATTTTGATTTTTCTTTTAATAAGAAGGAAGAGAACTTCCAGGAATTATACTTACACATAATTAATGGGTGATTTTTTAAAAGCTACACTTAAAAAAATTACCCTATATTTACCCACCCTGATTTGGTTATTTCCAGGTAAAGTATCTATAATATGTAAAACCTTTAGACATTTTCCGACAGTAATTTGTTGAGTCTCTTTCACCCATCTGCACAAGGGATATCATGACTTTATTTTTAACTGCTACTTTTGCAGAAGATAAATGTTTTACTCAATAGATCATTTCTCTAAGGAATTAGCCAACACATATAAACATTCTTCAGGCAGGACTGAAAACTCCTCTTCTTGCACCTTTGATTCAAGCTTTATTGCCTTTTTATTTAGTCTGATGGGATAAGTCTTTTCTTTTATGCTTGAAAGAAAGAAAAAGAGATTCTTTAGCTTCCTTGGGAAGAAAGGAGTTTTCCTTCATATTTGTGTAGAAAGAAGTTTGTGAGGAGCAGGGCGTTCCCTAAGGCCTGTCAGGGATAGAGATGTCAGAGCCTGGGAAGGGATAGCTGAGTGCTTACCAGGAAAGTTGTCTGTTTGGGCACAAGTTTGAGAAACAGTTATGAATTTGTTGCAGATAGAAGCTGGTGAGCAGTAAAAGCAGAATTAATTTATATTGACATTTCGGGTAATCCAAATACCACAAGACCATTAGTATTCTTTCATGGCCATTTGGGAGGCAATGTCGGGTGAAATTTACTTAGGCTAATCATATTGATTTTTTGGTGTTCTTTAAGTATGAGAGAAAGGAAAGAGTATCTCTGCCATGATTATATTCACAGAACACAGGAACTTGGATATAAAGTTGATTTCTACTTCTTTTTTTGAGTCTTATATTATCATTCAAAAATGCTTTTCCACTACATCTGGTTTTAGTAACTTTACCTCATTTTCATATTTCCCATCAGGGCTATTTTCTAAGTTATGATTAAACATATAGAGATTAAATTTGATCACCATTTCAGCAAATATTGATTTAGTGCTCACTGTGTGTCCGCACTATGTTAGGCACTGAATAAACAAAAATAAAAACTGATTCAGCCCTTCAGGAATATACAGTCTACACAGAGAGAAAAGGTAACAAGTGTTCAGAATGAAGTATGGTGAAGTGCTGTGAGTATTTCAAAGAGCAGTAGTCTACTTCTAGCCATGTGGGTTGGCACCCTCGCTGAAGGAGGGAGACAACTTGAGCTGCACCTGGGAGGTGGGTGAGGCCAAGAGAAGAAAGTCACTGCTGTTCTCTGGGTCCAGATGCCAGACCTTAGAGTCCCACAGCTCCTGGTGCTACGTCTATGTCACCATGTGATGCAGCCAAAATACTCTACTTTTCTCCTGAGGTCTAGAGAGACCACCTAAAAAGCATTGCTTATGTATCCACTCAACCATTTTTTTCTGCTCTTATGAAAATTCCTACCACTTGCCCAGAGTTTACCAGGAGAACAGGTACACAGGTCAGCCCTGAAGTCAGATCTATCCTATGTCTCATTCATAGTTATTTTCTTCACTTATGCTTTTTGCTCCCAAGACAGAAGGCATCTATTTAAGGCATCTATATCTTGATACCTCCTAGACCTAAATTTAGAAAAATTAAATACCTAAGTTTACAACACTGAAATTCATTTCTTCAGTTTACTGAAGCAATAAGTGCACCTGGTTAAATAATGGGATGGGAGAACATAGAATTATAAGAATAGTGGTTAACATTTCAGAAAATGATCCCCCTACACATCTTTATATGGGATGAGGGGGACTGAAGAAGAAGGTTGAGAATTACCCTGGGGTGCTGATATAAATTTCTCCATTATTAAACTGGGTAGAGCAAGGGAAATAAACGTATAAACAAAATACTCTGAAAGCATCTAAGTGTGGCATGTATGGGCAGGGAAATAGAAGAGGTGCCTCAGGAATGACTTCCCAGAAGAGGCTGCATTTAATCTTACTACCCGACTTGACATATGAGTAAACCGAGGCTCAGAGATGACTACCTTAAGGAAGTTTGTGTTTTTCCATAGCAATATAAAGATTATATTGTTGAGATAATGGTAGAACTTGATGTTTCCTAGTCAAAAACAAATATTTTCCAAGTTCTTAGAATATCCTGTCCTAGACAGAGATTTTGGGTCTCTCTGCTGTGAAATATAAGCAGGCTAACATTAGTTAGTCTGTGCCAGCCTAATTAATTTTCCACCAAATCCCCATTGGCTGTTTTGGAAAGAGGATCTTATTTATACGCTACACATTATTTATCCAAACAAAGATCATAACTCCACCAAGCAGAAATGAAAACTCTATTGTTTCCAGATGCCCAAAATGAAAGCGTTCCATGTGAAATTTTGCTAATTACAGGTAATTTTATTATAATTTTGTTTAGATCATTGTGGTGTCAGATAAAGTCTCAATATCTGCTAAAATCAGTTTGAATGCACTGGCATAGCTGGTGTCCTGTGATGCATTTCCTTTTTCAAATCAGTGTTTGCTTTTCAGAGCTTATCTACAATAGTCACAGTCTTTATTTCACAAAGCCATTAAAGTAAAGGCATTTCAAAGGGAAGACAGCTATAATAGCAGGAACCTAGATTTTATTATTAGAATAATTCACAATTATTTTTCAGTTCAAAAATAAGACATTTCACAGTTATTCCAGCGTTTCTGCCTCCATAATATAATGTACCTAGCTCTATTATAACATTTACCAGGTTGTGCTGCAACTCTTTATTTACGTCTTTATTTCCCTTACCAGGCTGAGAGCTTCAAAATAGGCAAGAACTGAATCCTGTTTCCTTTTACAGTCCCCTCCCCCAGTGCCCCCAAACAGTGCTGACCATATGGTTGGGGCTCAAGAAAGATGTTTTCAGATAAAATAATAATGCATACGTAAAGGAAGCCATGCATTTGTATACTTAAAGTGAAGCTTTGATTTCCTGAAGTGTACATAATCACCTAAATTTCAAATTCTGCTATATAAAAATTGGCACAACTGTGCTGATAAAGTTTGTTTCAGCAAGAAGTGAAAAATAATCTTGTTTCTTATAAGGAAGTTGTTTATACTTACATTTTCTGTGAGTTGAATGTTCAGAGAAAATTAGTGATACTGAGATCCTATGTATAGGTGAATTTCCTAGTGCTTATCTGACACTTTTGAAAGTCACCTTCTTATAAGTACAATGACTTCTGCTGAAAAGTTTATTATGATGGTGATTTTAAATCATCATTTACTCCAGTTTTCATTGACTCAGTGAACTCTTTTGAATTTTTATTATACTGTACTTATGATAAAGAGATAAATCCTCCTTGCCCTCAAAGATCTCACAGTCTACTTTTCAGTTTGGTATGCAACAAGTATAAAAGTAAATGGGTAAGTATTAAAATAGAAATATAAATAAAGTTCCATGTGAGCACAGCGGTATGATAAAACTTGTGACAGAAAAGGATGGAGGATCAGAAAAGACTTTACAAAAATTAAAATTGAAACTTACCATTTACTCCCCAGAGAGTTTAATACTCCAACTTGACTTTATGGTTGGTAAATGGTATTAGAATCTAGGCAAGTCTGGCTCTAAAGCCCATTATCCTTATATTCTGCTTGTCCCACTGCTCCCCAACCCCATAATATAATGAGTCTTTCAAAGCTAATTCAATTTCATATACAATTCATACAGTGTATGATTGTCTCTTTATGTGATACATTTTCTGTGTTATTTCTTATATTTTCCCTGTTTTGGCATTGAGCTAGCAATTCCATGAACATGGGGCACTACAGACCTGCTGAAAATCATGAAAACGTGATGAGGAATGATAAGCACATAATATTTCTTAATCAAAGAAAAAGATTTTAACCACATATATATTATAAAATTCAGGTGAACAACAGATGCTTTATTTATAATATATAACTTTATATTATAAAACAAGCCATGTGCTATTAAATGGAAATGTGTTATATGAACCACTATGAGGTTTACAAGATAAAATTATGTGGTGAGTGAAAACTTTCTTCCCAAGTTCAGTGAAAAATATTATGAAGTTAACATTCTCAGGCATATGCATGATAGCAAGTTATTATTTAGAGACCTAGACTGATACAAAGGGCAAGTAAAACTGATTTTCATCTTTGAAAACAATGATTGGTGAATTTAGAAATCCCATGGAAGTTTGTAAACACTAAAAGTATATTTGTATTGTAAATATGCTTGTCAACAGTCCATTCCATCCTCTCCTTCGTCTCTTATAAGAAAAAACTCCATTTTTTTCAGACAAAGATTTACTTTGTGATTTCAGAAGTGTTGCACAGAAAGCCTTGAATATTTTTACTAGTACACAGGGAAAACTGACGAAAACTGGATTCTAACCAACTTCTAATTTCAATATCCTGCTTTTTCTTTTATTATATATTACTCTCCAGTTACTTACTACTTGTTACTAAGTTGGTAAGAACCTTGAGATTAGAGGAGTTCTGATAACTGAAATGATCTTCTAACTGGTTCTGACTAAAGCAAAGAAGTTATTTGAAATAACAGACCATTACACAAAGTTTCATATAAGCCAAAAATACAAACTGTCATTATTTGAACAAATTATTTATTGAATCAATAGATATATTTTGTAAAGTAGGTCCTACGGTCTATCTTTTAAAATGGTGTTGCCTTATAAATTTGTTTCTGTTAAATATATTTCCACTAACTCTTATTTTTAAATTTTTTAATTTATTTTTTTATACAGCACGTTCTTATTAGTTATCCATTTTATACATATTAGTGTATACATGTCAATCCCAATCACCCAATTCATCCCACCACCACCACCACACCCCACCACCACTTTCTCCCCTTGGTGTCCATACATTTGTTCTCTACATCTGTGTCTCAATTTCTGCCCTGCAAACTGGTTCATCTACCATTTTTCTAGGTTCCACATATATGCGTTAATATACGATATTTGTTTTTCTCTTTATGACTTACTTCACTCTGTATGACAGTCTCCTAGATCCATCCACATCTCTAAATGACCCATGTTCATTCCTTTTTATGGCTGAGAAATATTCCATTGAATATATATGTACCACATCTTCTTTATCCATTAGTCTATCGATGGGCATTTAGGTTGCTTCCATGTCCTGGCTATTGTAAATAGTGCTGCAATGAACATTGGGGTGCATGTATCTTTTTGAATTCTGCTTTTCTCTGGGTATATGCCCAGGAGTGGGATTGTTGGGTCACAAGGTAATTCTATTTTTAGTTTTTTAGGAACCTCCATACTGTTTTCCACAGTGGCTTGTATCAATTTACATTCCCACCAACAATGCAAGAGGGTTCCCTTTTCTCCACACCCTCTGCAGCATTTGTTATTTGTAGATTTTCTGATAATGCCCATTATAACTGGTGTGAGGTGATACCCCATTGTAGTTTTGATTTGCATTTCTCTAATAATCAGTGATGTTCAGCAGCTTTTCATGTGCTTCTTGGCCATCTGTACATCTTTTTTGGAGAAATGTCTATTTAGATATTCTGCCCATTTTTTGATTGGGTTGTTTTTTTTTTTTAATATTGAGCTGAATGAGCTGTTTATATATTTTGGATATTAATCTTTTGTCCGTTGATTCATTTGCAAATAATTTCTCCCATTCTGAGGGTTGTCTTTTCATCTTGTTTGTAGTTTCCTTTCCTTTGCAAAAGCTTTTAAGTTTCATTAGGTCCCATTTGTTTATTTTTGTTTTTATTTTCATTACTCTAGGAGGTGGGTCAAAAAGGATCTTGCTGTGATTTATGTCAAAGAGTGTTCTGCCTATGTTTTCCTCTAAGAGTTTCATACTGTCTGGCCTTACATTTAGGTTTTTAATCCTTTTGAGTTTATTTTTGTGTATGGTGTTAGGGAGTGTTCTAATTTCATTCTTTTACATGTAGCTGTCCAGTTTTCCCAGCACCACTTATCGAAGAGACCCTTTTCTCCATTGTATATTCTTGTCTCCTTTGTCATAGATTAATTGACCAAAAGGTGCGTGGGTTTATCTCTGGGCTTTCTATCCTGTTCCATTGATCTGTTTTGTGCCAGTACCATACTGTCTCCATTACTGTAGCTTTGTAGTATAGTCTGAAGACCAGGAGCCTGCTTCCTCTTGCTCCATTTCTCTTTATCAAGATTGCTTTGGCGATTTGGGGTCTTTTGTGTTTCCATACAAATTGTGAAAATTTTTGTTCTACTTCTGTGAAACATGCCACTGGTAGTTTGATAGGGATTGCATTGAATCTGTAGATTACTTTGGGTAATACAGTCATTTTAACAATGTTGATTCTTTCAATCCAAGAACATGGTATATCTCTACATCTGTTTGTATCATTTTTAATTTCTTTCATCAGTGTCTTACAGTTTTCTGCATACAGGTCTTTTGTCTTCTTAGTTAGGTTTATTCCAAGGTATTTTATTGTTTTTGTTGCAACGGTAAATGGGAGTGTCTCCTTAATTTCTCTTTCAGATATTTCATCATTAGTGTATAGTAATGCAAGAGATTTCTGTGCATTAATTTTGTATCCTGCAACTTTACCAAGTTCATTTATTAGCTCTAGTAGTTATCTGGTGGCATCTTTAGGATTCTCTATGTATAGTATCATGTCATCTGCAAACAGTGACAGCTTTACTTCTTCTTTTCCAATTTGCATTCCTTTTATTTCTTTTTCTTCTCTGATTGCCATGGCTAGGACTTCTAACTATGTTGAATAATAGTGGTGAGAGTGGATATCCTTGTCTTGTTCCTGATCTTAGAGGAAATGCTTTCAGTTTTTCACCATTGAGAATAATGCTTGCTGTGGGTTTTTCGTATATGGCCTTTATTATGTTGAGGTAGTTTCCCTCTATGCCCACTTTCTAGGGAGTTTTTATCATAAATGGGTGTTGAATTTTGTCAAGAGCTTTTTCTGCATCTACTGACATGATCATATGGTTTTTATTATTCAATTTGTTAATATGGTGAATCACATTGATTGATTTGTGTATATTGAAGAATCCTTGCATCCCTTGGATAAATCCCACTTGATCAAGGTGTATCATCATTTTAATGTGTTGTTGGATTCTGTTTGCTAGTATTTTGTTGAAGATTTTTGCATCTATATTCATCAGTGATATTGGTCTGTAATTTTCATTTTTTGTAGAATCTTTGTCTGGTTTTGGTATCAGGGTGATGGTGGCCTCATGGAGTGAGTTTGGAAGTGTTCCTTCCTCTGAAAATTTTTGGAAGAGTTTGAGAAGGATGGATGTTAGCTCTTCTTTATATGTTTGATAGAATTCAGCTGTAAAGCCATCTGGTCCTCTACTTTTGTTTGTTGGAACATTTTTAATCACAGTTTCAATTTCAGTATTTGTGATTGGTCTGTTCATATTTTCTATTTCTTCCTGGTTTAGTCTTGGAAGGTTATGTCTTTCTATGAATTTGTCCATTTTTTCCAGGTTGTCCATTTTATTGGCATAGAGTTGCTTGTAGTAGTCTCTTAGGATGCTTTGTATTTCTGCAGTGTCTGTTGTAACTTCTCCTCTTTCATTTCTAATTTTATTGATTTGAATCTTCTCTCTCTTTTTCTTTATGAGTCTGGCTAATGGTTTATCAATTTTGTTTATCTTCTCAAAGAACCAGATTTTAGCTTTATTGATCTTTGCTATTGTTTTCTTTGTTTCTATTTCAGTGATTTCCTCTCTGATCTTTATGATTTCTATCCTTCTACTAACTTTGAGTTTTGTTTGTTCTTCTTTCTCTAATTCCTTTAGATGTAAGGTTAGATTTTTTATTTGAGATTTTTCTTGTTTCTTGAGGTAGGCTTGTATTGCTATAAAATCCCCTCTTAGAAGTTCTTTTACTGCATCCCATATGTTTTGGATCGTCATGTTTTCATTGTCATTTGTCTCCAGGTATTTTTTGATTTCCTCTTTGATTTCTTCAGTGATCTTTTGGTTATTTATTAATGCATTGTTTACCCTCCATGTGTTTGTGTTTTTTACATCTTTTTCCTTTGTAATTGATTTCTAATATCATAGTGTTGTGGTCACAAAAGATGCTTGATATGATTTCAATTTTCTAAAATATACTGAGGCTTGATTTGTGACCGAAGATGTGATCTATCCTAGAGGATGTTCCATGCGCACTTGAGAAGGAAGTGTAATCTGCTCCTTCTGCATGGAATGTCGTATAAACATCAATTAAATCTATCTGGTCTATTGTGTCATCTAAAGCTTGTGTTTCCTTATTAATTTTCTGTTTGGATGATATGTTCATTGGTGTAACTGAGGTGTTAAAATCCCCCACTATTATTGTGTTACTGTCGATTTCCTCTTTTATACCTGTTAGCAGTTGCCTTATGTATTGATGTGCTCTTATGTATTGAGGTGCTCCTATGTTGGGTGCATATACATTTATAATTGTTATATCTTCCTCTTAGATTGATCCTGTGATCATTATGTAGTATCCTCCTTGTCTCCTGTAACATTCTTTATTTTAAAGTCTATTTTATCTGATATGAATGTTGCTACTCCAGCTTTCTTTTGATTTCCATTTGCATGGAATATGTTTTTCCATCCCCTGACTTTCAGTCTGTATGTGTCCCTAGGTCTGAAGTGGGTCTCTTGTAGACCACATATATATGGGTTTTGTTTTTGTATCTGTTCAGCAAGCCTGTGTCTTTTGGTTGGAGCATTTAATCCATTCACGTTTAAGGTATTTATCGATATGTATGTTCCTATTACCATTTTCTTTATTGTAATGGGTTTGTTTTTGTAGGTCCTTTTCTTCTCTTGTGTTTCCCGCTTAGAGAAGTTCCTTTTGCATTTGTTTTAGAGCTGGTTTGGTGGTGCTGAATTCTCTTAGCTTTTGCTTGTCTGCAAAGCTTTTGATTTCTCCATAGAATCTGAAAGAGATCCTTGCCGGTAGAGTAGTCTTGGTTGTAAGTTCTTCCCTTTCATCACTTTAAGTATATCATGCCACTCCCTTCTGGCTTGTAGAGTTTCTGCTGAGAAATCAGCTGTTAGCCCTATGGGAGTTCCCTTGTTTGTTATTTGTCATTTTTCCCTTGTTGCTTTCAATAATTTCTCTTTGTCTTTAATTTTTTCAATTTGAATACTATGTGTCTCAGCATGTTTCTCCTTGGGGTTATCCTGCCTGGGACTCTCTGTGCTTCCTGGACTTGGGTGGCTATTTCCTTTCCTATGTTAGGGAAATTTTCTACTATAATTTCTTCAAATATTTTCTCAGGTCCTTTCTCTCTCTCCTCCTTCTGGGACCCCTATAATGCAAATGTTGTTGCGTTTAATGTTGTCCCTGAGGTCTCTTAGGCTGTCTTCATTTCTTTTCATTCTTTTTTCTTTATTCTGTTCTGTGGCAGTGAATTCCACCATTCTGTCTTCCAGGTCACTTATCCATTCTTCTGCCTCAGTTATTCTGCTATTGATTCCTTCTAGTGTAGTTTTCATTTCAGTTATGGTGTTGTTCATCTCTGTTTGTTTGTTCTTTAATTCTTCTAGGCCTTTGTTCTTTAATTCTTCTAGGTCTTTGTTAAACATTTCTTGCATCTTCTCGATCTTTACCTCCATTCTTTTTCTGAGGTCCTGGATCATATTCACTATCATTATTCAGAATTCTTTTTCTGGAAGTTTGACTATATCCACTTCATTTAGTTCTTTTTCTGGGGTTTATCTTGTTCCTTCATCTGGTACATAACCCTCTGCCTTTTCATCTTGTCTATCTTTCTGTGAATGTGTTTTTCTTTCCACAGGCTGCAGGACTATAGTTCTTCTTGCTTCTTCTGTCTGCTCTCTGGTGAATGAGACTATCTAAGAGGCTTGTGAAAGTTTCCTGATGGGAGAGAGTGGTGGTGGGTAGAGCTGGGTGTTCCTCTTGTGTGCACAGCTCAGTAAAACTTTAATCCACTTGTCTGCTGATGGGTAGGGCTGAGTTCCCTCCCTGTTTGTTGTTTGGCCTGAGGCAACCCAACAGTGGCACCTCCCTGGCCTTTGGTGGGGCTAATGGCAGATTTTGGGAGGGCTCACACCAAGGAGTACTTCCCCGAACTTCTGCTGCCAGTGTCCTTGTCCTCACGGTGAGCCACAGCCACCCCCTACCTCTGCAGGAGACCCTCCAACACCAGCAGGTAGGTCTGGTTCAGTCTCCTATGGAGTCACCACTACTTCCCTTGGGTCCTCATGTGCACACTACTTTGCGTGTGCCCTCCAAGAGTGGAGTCTCTGTTTCTCCCAGTGCTGTCAAATTCCTGCAATCAAATCCCGCTAGCATTCAAAGTCTGATTCTGTAGGAATTCCTCCTCCCATTGCCAGACCCACAGGTTGGGAAGCTTGATGTAAGGGTCAGAATCTTCACTCCAGTGGGTGGACTTCTGTGATTTAAGTGTTCTCCAGTTTGTGAGTCACCCACCCAGCAGTTATGGGATTTGATTTTATTGTGATTGTGCCCCTCCTACCATCTCATTGTGGCTTCTCCTTTGTCTTTGGATGTGGAGTTTCTTTTTTGCTGAGTTCCAGTGTCTTCCTGTCAATGATTGTTCAGCAGTTGTGATTCAGGTGCTTTCACAAGAGGGAGTGAGAGCACCTCCTTCTACTCTACCATCTTCTCTTATTTGTTCCACTTAGTCTTTAAAGGCTGTGATGGGCTGAATATTTATGTCCTTCCCCCCAGATTCATATGTTGAACCTCTAACCCCCAATGTGATGGTATTAGGAGGCAGAGCCTGTGGGAGGTAATTAGGATTAGATGAAACCATGAGGCTAGAACCCTCATGAAAGAGATTAATGTTCTTATAAGTCCTGAGAGCTTGCTTCCTTTACTCTGCTGTCAACTGAGTGAGGCTACAAGGAAAAGTTGGTAGTCTGCAACCCAGAAGAGGGCTCTCACCAGACCTCTACAGTTGTGGCACTCTGATCTTGGAATTCCAGCCTCTGGAACTGAGAGAAATAAATTTCTGTTATTTATAAGCCACCCATTTTATGATATTCTGTTATAGCAGCCCAAGCTAAGACAAAAACATTATTGTCAAAAGGGAAGAAAGATTTCGCACACTCAATGCATTTTTGTCAGCTATTCCCATCGTATAGCTCAAGCCTTTGTCATCATCTGGAAGCTGATAAATGATACTGTTCACATTGCCTATAATGCCCTTTCCCTCCAGGTATAATCCTCATTCCTTGAGGCACAGCTCACAGTTTTCTACAATGTCAAGTCTTCTCTGCTTTCTCAAAGCAGATTTAATTTCATCTCTTTCTTGGCTTCATTGCACTGGGCACTGGGTATCATGGAGTATTACAATTAATCTGTTTGGCTGAGTGGTGCTGCACTGAGCAATAAAAGCTCTGAAGTCAGAAAAACCTGAGTGCAAATCACAGCTGCACTGACTGTTACTTGGGCATGCTATTTAATCTCTCTGGGGCTCAAGTTCCTCACTGGGCAAAAGGGTACATATAACTACCCCACTAGGGTGTAGCAGTGAAGCTAAAATAATCTATATATACCTGATCCAGCAGTGGCTGGCATGTTGCAAACACCAAATAAATGTCATTTTCCCTGTATGTTTTTGTCTCTGTCACAGGTATAAATGAATTCCTGCAGGACAGGGAATGCGATGTACTTATCTATGTAACCTCAGCATGTAGCACTGTGCCTCATATATGCTCAAGGAGTTTTAATTTCATATAAGAATAAAAGGTCCTCTTGGCAGATAACTTGGTGATGTTTAGGGAGGATATAGAGTTTCTTGTGGTAGTGGTACTTTTCTTAAAGGAATTTGAACTAATTTTCCATTTTATTATTTGGGTAAATGAGGCAGCAAGGGATTCACTTAACAATAGAAGCTAATATCTTATTTCTACTTGTTGTCTGCCCACAAGGCATCTCTCCTTTGAATGGGCCCTTTAAAGAAACACTATTGATGGTGAGGCCCATAAGCAAGGCCATCCTTCTCTTTCCCCTGTAGTAATCGCTTTTCTAATATCAATTTACTTTCAATTTAAAAGGACTTATGAAGAACATTTTTATCTTTAAAATACAAACTAAATCAGGCCTCAAACTCATTGTCAGCAATTTTTAAAAATAAACATTCCACTACTGATGAGAGAGTGGGCCCAGACTGCCCTACAGGACAGAATGTAACAGTGTTTATCTCCTTAGAGAAAAAGAGGCAACCTCAAAAGAGAAGACTTTTAAAGGACATACACTTAATTTTTATCCATAAAATTTTACAACTAGAAGATAACTTAAAGATCATGTATCTCAAATCCTTCATTTTACAGATGAAGGAAAATCTAGAGATGTGCAAAAACTTTCCCAGCATTGTTGTACAACTGGCTGTCAGAGGGACCCCCCAAAACAGAGGTGTCTGGAGTTTAAGTTCAGCTTTCATCGACTGAAACTCTTTTGACACCTCCTAAGTTTCCACTATGGACTTAACAGTGGCGCATCAGTAAAATATCATTATAGTATATATATCATATATACACATATATATGTATGTATATATAATTTTGTCTTTCAAATATAGTCATTTCTCTCTCCCTCAGAAAACTTTCCTTCCCAATTATATATTCATTGGGCTTACGTTATAAATGTATCTTTATTTGCTGTGTGTACACACTGGCAGAATAGCAGGGTTGAGGCTCAAGAATGCACTGTTTTTGGAAAGCCAGTATGGGATAAGCAATTGGTCTTGGAAACCCATAATTTTGAGAAAATGGCTAATTCACATGCTGATAATTGTTGAATTGAATAAGGTAGAGAGAAAATGCATTTGTGCCCAATTGGTATTCTTGCTGTTTAATTTTGTAAAAATCAATCTATAGGAAGAGTTATTGTTTTTAAAATAATGTTACTTTTAAATCTTAGAAAAGAAACACACTCGATACTAACAAATGGTACAACTCTCTTTTGCAGGGGTAGGTGCTAATCCTATGACCAACTCCCCTTTTTCTCAACCTGAAATTGCAGTGTTTCTTCTCAGGACAGATTTTGGCCACTTGCCTTGTGTTTCAGGTCATCTTATGCTCTAAGACTGTGCTAATCAAAGTGTCCAAACTACAGCAGAATCGGTATTGCCAGGAACTTGTTCGAAAGGCAGGACCTGAGGCCCCAGTTCAGATCTACTAACCCAGAAACTGCATTTTGATGAGATTCCAGGGCATTTGTAGGCATCTTATCATTTGGGAAGCACTGCTCTAAGAGCCCGTATACATTCTTCCCATTTACAGCATTCTCAATCTCCCTCTCAGATGGATAAAAAGGAACTACTATTTTACTGAGCTATTTCTAAGGTTTTGAGGAGACCCAAAATGTTAGGAGCAGAAGAAAGCCTTCAAAAAGAGAAAAACAAGTGGTGTTTTCTGATTTCCTACCTGTATACCACCCCCTATGTTCCTGTAGTTGGTCCAGAGCGGTTCACTGGCTGTGAGTTACCAACTTATAGATACATACACCTGTGGCACTGAACTTTTTATTTCTCTCAATCCTTTTCCTGCCTTTCATTTTGTGCATGAAAACGGTTAAAAGTGGTTGACATATTCTCTGCTTTCTTTTAAAATCTTTCATTTATTTATTTATTTATTATTGCGGCTCACTGGCTCCTTAGTTGCGGCACATGGGCTCCTTAGTTGTGGCCTGCAAACTCTTAGTTGCGGCATGCATGTGGGATCTAGCTCCCTGACCAGGGATCAAACCCGGGCCCCCTGCACTGGGAGCATGGAGTCTTAACCACTGCACCACCAGGGAAGTCCCTTTAAATCTTAAAAATATTAGCTACTGAGTTTTGCCTCTATGGATGAGGCAATTCCTTACATTGCCATTAAATTTATCTGGAGGTCCTTACCTTCACATGTGAAGCAATGTGTAGGAGGCTGAGTACAGAGATTTACCAAGTACATGGACTAAAAGTGAGGAAGACCTCATTAAGACAAATATTTATATTTTTGTCTGTAATGCTCAAACTTAGACTCCAAAGTGTTCAGTGTTTATTCTATTATAACAGAAGTGTCCTTTATTGTATTTTAAATCTTAGACAGAAAATGCCAACCGTCCATTGTAGTTATAGTATAGTGTTCTTTTTTGCCATAAAATATATAGATTCTAATCTGTCAGCATTAACAATTTGAAAGTGGTGATGGTTATCACAAGAGTTATGAGATCCCTTAAGAATCTTAACTCACTTTAGAGAATGGACCATTAAAAAAAAGCTTATTTAACAGAAAAAAGGAAAACTACATTGCCATTCTAATAGTGCTATAATATGACTCATGTCATATTTTTGGTTTATTTATTTAAAATCCAAACATCACATATAAAAGACCCAACACAAAGTACAGACTTCACGAGAGTATTTGATTCAATAACTGATGAATGATCAAGTCCTTGTGGTACAACCCAAAGAAATAACTTCTTAGGAGAAAACCCAAATTAGCTTCAAAGTGGATATATTGCCATTAGTATGCCTTCAAACTTGAGTCTGCATCACAGTGGCCTGAAATAATTGATTAATTCCTGTAATCAATTATTTGATTGATTATTTGAAATTTGATTGATTATTTCCCATAATCAATTAATTTGATGATACTGCCTTTTTGGTTGCTGATATTTGTCTTTTTAAACAGCAGAAAGTAAATCCATTGGTTAGCATGTATTTTTGTCTAAATCAGTTTCCCAGGTATCATGTAACAGCAGAAAATTTTCAAGAATTGATTTATTTGAAATTTTGAGGTAATTCCCTTGCTGTAATCTTTAAATAGAGGTGATCCCAAAATATCTGGGCACTGGATTTCCATCAGGACAATGAAAATACCTTAGCATTGAAAAATATGAACTTAATATATTGAACAATTCTAGCAAAAAAAAATTGCTATTTGCTTCTCTCTGATAGAAAGATTTGTAATTGACAATTGAAATAAATTCAAAATTTTCTATTTTATTAGCAAGAAACATACAAATGTCTGCATGTGTAAATAATTAATATAATAAAAATCAGGTTATCCTTTCTCCTGTCACACAATATATGCTAAGAATAGAGCTTTTCAACCTTGGCCTCACATTGGAATCACCTGATAAGTTTAAAAAATATTGATGATTGGATCCCAAGTCAAGAAATACTGATTTGATTAGACTAGGATGACACTGAAATCTGCTTCAAGGAAACTGGTCAAATGTTTAAGGCAACCAAACCAGGTAGAATGAGGAGGTTACAGATCAGGACTGGAAATCCTTGACTGCCCAGGTCCTAGAGTTGCACAGCAAGTCTTTCCCCCAGCCCCAGATCACAGCGGGCCCAGGAATGTTACGTCCTCAACTAGAGGTGAAATCAAAAGACTTTGACCCCAGTCCCTGATCATGCCGGAGGAGGGTTGACATGTCCCTAAAACTGCAGACTCAAAACTTCACATCCCAGCGGTTGAGGTCCCTCTTCTGAAGTCTATCTTCTAGTTGGATTTTGGAGCCTGAGACTATGCTAGGGATATAACAGTAAATAAGTGCTGCGCCTTCTTTCTGCAGTTTATGCTTTAGTAGGGGTGTGTGTGTGTGTGTGTGTTCATGAAAAACTCCAAGGTAGCCTGTATTTGGCTGTTTGTTTTAGGTTGGTGGTATGGTAGAGCAAACATTTGCCTGGGAGTCCAAAAACACAGGATTAGAACATAAATCTGCTGTGTATTTCACAGACCATTAACATGAGCTCTCGGGTCCTCGGTTTCCTCCTTTATTAATTAAAAGTTAGAAAGATGATGAATAAATTCTGTCCCTCCTTTCAGAGCTGACAATTCTACCCAGTGCCTGTCTTGGATGTGATAGTATCAGCCTGAGCTGGCTGGCCCAGAGTTCATTTGGCTGATTGGCCTGGATAGAGGAGCAGCTCTTTCTTTGACCACTGTTACCCTTTGTTAAGCGTGAAGTTCAGTGAGGAATCAGGAGGGCACGAAGAACAAGGAAGCATGATGGAAGTAAGAAAAGGGCAGGCTTTGTCACTGGCCTTGAGTGCAAGGCATTTTTCTCCTTGAAGTGGTGACAGTCCAGATACAAATTTGAGCCCCTACCTGAGGGCCTGGCTCCCTGGAGTGACAGGAAATACAGCAAAATGACACTAGAGCAAATCTAGCATCTCTGCAAACCCTTTCGTTTCCAGTTCACCCCTTAGACATCACAAAACAGACATCTGCGAAATTTTTACTTTATCCGCAATAGTAGCTGGGAGTACTTCATAATCAATACATTTTATAAAGAAAAGAATTATTTTTGTTATTAAAAAAAAGACCCTTGCCAAACTAGTAATTTCATTATGTAGGCCAAGTTTTGCCTTCTTTCAGTGCAATGTTCATTGTGTATCCTTAAGAATTAAAATTAGAAGGTAATGTTTTATTTTTTTAAGATTATGGTCTTTAAAAACAGTGAAAAATAGATTTGAACCTTTGGTCCTGCATTAATTAACTGGGATAATTTTAAGCAGATTAATTTATCTCATCAACTTTAATTTTCTTTTGCAAAATCTAGTTAATATTTTCCTCATAGTGTATTTTGGGTGTCAAATAGGAAACTGAATGCAAAACACTTAGCGCAGGGCCTGTCATGTAGTATGATATCAATATTTAAAATGTTTAATTTGATATTTTATTAATTATTTTATACATATGCCACTGGTCTATATACTCAGTGGAAGGAAAGAAATGTAAATTAGCAACAGAAAGTATTTTCCTTCTAAGGTGTAGTCTTGCTTATTTTTCATTTTCCGACTAACTTGGAGATGCAGCCTTGTATAGTGGAAGGATCTTGTTGGTAGCAGGGAAAATGTTGGGTGGGGATGGGAGAAGCCACTCCTGTGTAGCAAGTTATGTTCAATCATGCTCTGGCAGATAGAATGTCATTTGATTGATACCCACAAACTGGAGCCTTGTTTCCAAGAGGAAAATTTAATTATGAAATAGGACACAAATTTGGTGAGAAGGATCTATAATTTCTAGTGGAAAGACATGTTATTAATTACTGGACATCTTTCTCCACCTCCAAACCATATGCATCAGTGAAGGAGCCAAAAATTTTCAAAAGGAACTTTCCAAGACACAGTAGATTTCAAGAACACAAATTAAAACCACTTAATGTCTCCTTACGGGAGTGGGAGGGGTGCGCTGGTAGAAGAACGTGTCAGGTCAAACATAAGTTGTTCTCAGGTGTGACACATGCAGGCCAGGAGTGCCAGAGAAAAAGGGAAGCAAGGCAGCTGGGCCAGACAACATCATCAGGGGCAGGGAACCTGAACAGATCCCAAAGGTGTACGACCACCATTTCTTCATACAAGGCTCAGAAAGTCTATGAAAGGCTTGGCTCAGGCTTACCCTGAATTTCTAGGAAGACTCTTAAAGTCAGTCAGATGATAGTGGTGATGTGGTTGTAATCTGTACATTCTAGCTTTTTGTCCTTACTCAGTGGTTGGGGCAACATTGTCAGAATGCCACATCCCTTTACTGCTTAGAATACCTCACCTTCCCACCTCTTTCCACCCATGAGTTAACAAGCTTTCCAGATGTAGGCAGGAATTTCATAAGCCCAGCCAAAATGTCAGAGGTTCAAAGGTCACCCCATTCACATTAACGCCCCCTAAGATGAGGTCTAAAAGAGTAACTAGTAGTTCCTCAAATCAGACACAGTGCACAAAACTAGGCACATCAGGTACCATTCTAAAATACTTGCCATCTACTGGTGGAGCTGGGTCTGCTAAGAGACAATCTGAGGCCACCAAAGACTGAGAGCTACCCAGAGAGGGATTGTTCTTTTTCTAACTGACATGGATTTCAGGGGACTGGTTCTAGTGAGACAATTCTGACCTACGTTATGGATGATTATGCCTGTGCTTTATCTTACTATTCCTTTAGTCATTTTTATTCTCAGGTTTTGCCCACAAGGTGCTATAGCATCAATTTGATAAATATTTTTCAAGTGCTTATTACATGCCAGGCATAGAAGTTGTATTATTTATTAGTTCCTGCTTGCACTATAGCATATATTATATACTATAGTATATAGTACTACTAAGTACTAACTACTACTTAGTACTTACTAAGAAGAAATAGAAAACCATAGTTTTACATCTCCCAACTTAGCTTCACATTATAATTATGTACTTTATACAGCAAAAAACAGACAAAGATCAAGAAAATCTTAAAAAGAACAATACATTGTTCCTTTATTTATTCCATTATTTCTTCAAAAAATCTATTCTGAACTAAATTGTGTCCTAAATATTTGCAGTATATATTTGTAAAAGCATGAAAATTATGGAAACACTAACATTAAATCTCAGTAAGTCAAGGATTCCTAACATGAATCAAGGCTCAGAATCTTTAAACGGCTTGCCCAAGGTCTATTGATTACAATTAATTTTCTTTTCACAACTTTTTTGACTGTTGTGACTTAGTAAATCAATTAAATCCTTGAAGTTCATTTGGCATTTTATTTGGCTCCATTTGGGAAATTCTATTTATTACATCGACTTCTTTTCTAGGTTCTTCCCTGAGACCTATCCTTGGTTATGTTTTTTAAATTATGGGGGAAATTTTGTGTTTGTTGTTTTGTTTTCTACTAAGAAGATTGAGGTCATCAAAGATTTTCAATTTCTATCACTGAAATCAAACCTAGTCAGAAAAGATTTAGCAGCTCACGCTGGTTATACTGATATAGGACAATTGTAAATTAGTATTTGACTAGAGAATGGCCTATATGTCATAGGGTTATTATTCCTGCGTAATAGAAGTAAATGTACCTTGAAGCTAATTTAAATTCTCCCTCACCCCTGTCATCACTCCAGAGATGATCGGGAATGGCTCTTAGCAAAATAAAACTGCTTTGGAGCCCAAGAATAACTAGAGAACTGAGTGGCTGCTGAAGACTAATGATTTATATATGCAGTAAAATTACCTACCTGAGGCTATTAAGATAGAAAAGGAAAATGGAACATGACTGTTATCATTACTTTATTATTGTACACTTATATTTTTCAACTTGAATATAAGAGTGCATAAAAACAAATCAGCTGAACGAAATACCCATTCGTTCTACCACTAAGGGTAAAGGAAATTAGCTTTTTTTTTTCCAGCTAACTACTTATCTATCCTACCGAAGCTCTGAACATATAGCATTTTCATCTAAATCTCCCTAACAGTGCAGGAGATATATTGTAAATCATGCCATCAAGATTTTTAGCATCTTCTATAATCTAGTCATTTGAAATTGGATAGATAGGTTAGATAATTAGTTGTTTGGCTTTGCTCAAAAGTTTTAAAATTAATAAAAAGCCACATGTTAGTGAAAATAAGATGTGAATTCATAGTTGACAATGTAAGCAAGTGGCTATGGGTCCTATGAATGTGGGGAGAGAATAAAAATACTTGAATTAAATATATACAATGTATGTAGAACTAGAATCAAGACTTCTTTTCTTAGTTCTCTTCTGTAGTAGGGCTGGAGTTTACAGAGCTCCCTTTTCACTGGTACATAAGGTGGGAGAATAGCTCTTACTCTGCATCTTCAAGCACCATAAGAGAGGAAGGTACATAAACCTATTGTATTTATTCATAAATATCAGGTCAGTTAATTAGTGAATTCTAAAAGACACTTGATGACTTCTCAGATGGAAAAAAAAAAAGAACTTGGTTGAATAGAAGAAACAGGAGGTTAGGAAACAGAATACCTGGGAGTATTGCTCAGCCCCAGACTTTCTCTGTGACGTAGGGACTCTGTGCCATAGATTCTCCAAATGTAATCTAGAAAAGAAGACAAACAATGCCTCTCTTAGCAATTCTATATAATTATTTGGAGGGGGGAAATATTGTCTATGGGTGAAATGCCTCAAAATCTCTGTTACTGTGGGACTTCTAACGCTTATTTCCACTTTTATACTACTAGGGTAACAACAGGGTTTCATACGAGGAAAAACTAGTCTATTACATTGTGGTTTTCAGTTTGGCATCAGAGGGAAATCCATAACTGATGTTATTTAGACAGAAACTTTTACTTTCTCTTTTTGAAGTGAGTCTCAGATACTGTATAGTTTGAAGGAAAGTTGCTTTATGTCTTTTAGGAAGTTAGTATCTTATGGCATAAAGATAAACATTCATTTTCTTTTACCATTTCATTTTTCCTTCTTCTTGGAGTAAATGGAATAGAGAACAATGAGAAGAAATGAGAAGAAAATTTGTTTCTTTAGACTTAACATTTTAAATGTACTAAAGCAAGCCCCAATTTTATCAAAGAACCACTAGAGGATATAAAAATAAAATTTCTAAATTCAAATGATTCTCACAATATAGGCTTTGAGACTTATTTTTAAGAATTTACCTAAAGACACAAATATTTTACATATTTCTATGGTGAAGACACACATGTACATACATATAAATACATACACACATATATATATATGCTTGTATATACATAAATTATTTCAATTTCCAAGTATTTTTTAAAGCTTAGAATTGAATGAATTTACCTTTTGATTATTTGCCATGTAACTTTATTTTTCATTTTTGAATATGGAAATTGTTTATTTTAAAACTTATTCTCAGAGACTTCTGGCACTATCATGGGTTATGCAGAGAAATTCTACAAAACTCCTACAAATGCCTATTACATCCCTTTACATGTTTCCTGGACAAGCTCAAGGATATGAGGGATTTCTGCAGGGTCCATGAAGAGGAAAATGTATGGTCATCAAGTTAATACTGGGACTGCCCTAAGGGCCTTTGTCCAAACCACCCTCCAGAGCCTTGTGGGTTTTTTTGTTTGTTTGTTTTGTTTTGTTTTAATTAATAATTTTTATTGGAGTATAGTTGCTTTACAATATTGTGTTAGTTTCTGCTGTACAGCAAAGTGACTCAGCTATATATACATATATCCCCTCTTTTTTGGATTTGCTTCCCATTTAGGTAACCACAGAGCATTGAGTGAAGTTTCCTGTGCTATAAGGTAGGCTCTCATTAGTTATCTATTCTATACATAGTAGTATATATTTGTCAATCCTAATCTCCCAATTCATCCCACAATCCCCCTTACCCCCTTGGTATCCATACATTTGTTCTCTACATCTGTGTCTCTCACACTGGTCAGAATGGCCATCATCAAAAAATCTACAAACAATAAATGCTGAAGAGGGTGTGGAGAAATGGGAACACTTGCACTGCTGGTGGGAATGTGAATTAGTACAGCCACTATGGAGAACAGTATGGAGGTTCCTTAAGAAACTAAAAATAGAACTACCATATGACCCAGCAATCCCACTACTGGGCATATACCCTGAGAAAACCATAATTCAAAAAGATACATGCACCCCAATGTTCACTGCAGCACTATTTACAATAGCCAGGAAATGAAAGCAACCTAAATATGTCCATCAACAGAGGAATGGATAAAGAAGATGTGGTGCATATATACAATGCAATATTACTCAGCCATAAAAAGGCACGAAATTGTGCCATTTGTGCCATTGTGGAGACCTAGAGACTGTCATACAGAGTGAAGTAAGTCAGAAAGAGAAAAACAAATATCGTATAATATCACTTATATGTGGAACCTAGAAAAATGGTACAGATGAACTTATTTGCCATGTAGATTTACTTGTTATTTACAACTCCAATATACAAAATGCCCATAAATATATAAGGGCATTTTCTGAGAAGATAAAAATTCAAGCTAAATTTTTATATGGCTACTGAGTTGACCTGAGACAATAGGATCTTTGGGATCAGATTCCATAATCTACCTGTGCCCGCTAGGACTGCCACTCTGGCATGGTTTGTTTCTTGGACATTTGCATTTATTTTTTCTCTCCCCAAACCCCTCTTCCCCAGATTTTCACATGGATTACTCCTTTTCACTATTCATACAAATGTTATCACCTGATATTATCCTTTCCTGACTCTACCACTTAATGTTACCCTACTTCTCTTCATTCACTTTGTCACATGATCCTGTTTTATTTTACTCATAGAGATTACAACTATCTGAAAAAATAGCTTAGTTATTCTTCTAGGTGTCAATAAACATTTGCTGAATGGATGACTGTTGACTATTATGTGGATTTTTAGAATATCTTACAAGTAAGAATAGTGACTAAAACAGGATGCTGCGTTATCTACCTATCACTTTTTTTCTTGTTTTGTCTGTCTCCTTCACAAGATTTAAAATTTTGTGAGAATAAAAACTTTAACTTATCTTGTTCAAAAAGTCATATATCCTTAGAGGTCACAGGGACTTTAAATATTCAATAAATGAATGAAACTTAGTCTAGATTAATGTTCCAAATATTGAATTGCTTATCTGTTAAATTGCCATAGTAGCAGAATTTACTTCATGGAGTTGCAATAACACTTTATTTAATTAATAAGCAAGTTTTATTGAATACCAACCATATAAGAAACTTTAGAACTGAACAGGAAACAATCCTTGCCCTCAAAAACTCTGTAGTGGGAGACCTCCAAGATGGTGGAGGAGTAAGACGTGGAGATCACCTTCCTCCCCACAACTACATCAAAAATACATCTACATGAGGAACAACTCCTACAGAACACCTACCGAATGCTGGCAGAAGACCTCAGACTTCCCAAAAGGCAAGAAAATCCCCACATACCTGGGTAGGGCAAAAGTAAAAAGAAAAAAATAGAGACAAAAGAATAGGGATGGCACCTGCACCTCTGGGAGGGAGGTGCGAAAGAGGAAAAGTTTCCACACACTAGGAAGCTTCTTCACTGGTGGAGATTGTGGGTGGCCAGGGAGGAAGCTTCAGAGCCACAGAGGAGAGTGCAGCAACAGGGCTGCAGAGGGCAAAGTGGAGAGATTCCTGCAAAGAGGATTGGTGCCGACCAGCACTCACCAGCTTGAGAGGCTTGTCTGCTCACATGCTGTGGTGGGTTGGGGCTGGGAGCTGAGGCTCGGGCTTTGGAGGTCAGATCCCAGGGAGAGGACTGGGGTTGGCTGTGTGAAGACAGCCTGAAGGGGGCTAGTGTGCCACAGCTAGTTGGGAGGGAGTCCGGGAAAAAGTCTGCACCTGCTGAAGAGGCAAGAGACCATTGTCTCAGGGTGTGTGAGGAGAGGGGATTCCTTCCCCGTGTGCCCACAGAAGGCAGAGGACCGCCTATGTGAGCTCCAGAGATGGGCACGAGCTGCGGCTATTAGCTTGGACTGCAGAGACAGGCAAGAAACACTAAAGCTGCTGCCATTGCCACCAAAATCCTGTGTGCAAGCACAGGTCACTACCCCCTCACGCCTCCAAAGCCTGTGCAGCCCGCCACTGTCAGGGTCCTGAGATCCAGTGACAAATTGCCCGAGAGAACACATGGTGTACCTCAGGCTGTTGCAATGTCACGGTGGCCTCTGCCGCCGCAGGCTGGCTCCGCATTCCAATTATGACTACCGTACCCCTCCCTCTCCCCAGCCTCAGTGAGCCAGAGAGCCCTAATCAGCCACTGCTTTAACTGCTTCCTGTCTGGGAGGAGAACAGATGCCTGAGGGCAACCTACATGCAGAGGCAGGGCCAATACCAAAGCTGAACCACAGAAGCTGTGAGAACAAAGAAGAGAAAGGGAAATTTCTCCCTGCAGCCTCAGAAACAGTGGATTAAATCCCCACAATCAACTTGATGATCCCTGAATCTGTGGAATACCTGAATAGACAACAAATGTTCCCAAAATTGAGGCAGTGGACTTCAGGAGCAAATGTAAACTTGGGGTTTGCTTTCTGTAACTGATTTGTTTCCGATTTTTATGTTTATCTTAGTTTAGTTTTTAGTGCTTGTTATCATTGGTTGATTTGTTTATTCATTTGGTTGCTCTCTTCTTTTTTTTAATTTTTAATTTTATTTTTAAATATTTTATTATTAGTATTTTCCTTTTCTTCTTCCATTTCTTCTGAGCAGTGTGGCTGGCAGGGTCTTGGTGCTCTGGCAAGGTGTGAGGCCTGAGCCTCTGAGATGGGACAGCCGAGCCCTGGACACTGGAACAACAAAGACCTCTGAGCACCACATAATATCAATTGGCAAGAGCTCTTCCCAGAGATCTCCTTCTCAACACTAAGACCCAGCTCCATCCAACGGCCAGCAAGCTCCAGTGCTGGATGCCCCAGGCCAAACAACTTGCAACACAGGAACACAACCCCAGTCATTAGCAGAGAGGCTGCCAAAAGTCATACTAAGTTCACAGACACCCCAAAACACACCAGCAGATGGGGCCCTAACCACCAGGAAGACAAGATCCAGACACACACCAGAACACAGGCACCAGTCACCTCCACAAGAAGCCTACACAAGCCACTGAACCAACCTCACCCACTGGGGGCTGACACCAAAAACAATGGGAACTATGACCCTACAGCTTGTGTAAAGGAGAACCCAGACACAGTAAATTACACAAAATGAGAAAACAGAGAAATATGTAGCATATGAAGGAAAAAGGTAAAAACCCACCAGACCAAACAAATGAAGAGGAAATAGGCAGTCTACCTGAAAAAGAATTTAGAATAATAATAGTAAAGATGATGCAAAATCTTGGAAATAGAATGCAGAAATATAAGAAACGTTTAACAAGAACCTAGAAGAACTAAACAGCAAACAAATAATGATGAAAAAACAATAAATATAATTAAAAATTCTCTAGAAGGAATCAATAGCAGAATAACTGAGGCAGAAGAATGGATAAGGTACCTGGAAGATAAAACAGTGGAAATGACTGCTGAATAAAGAGCAGAATAAAGAAAAAAAAATGAAAAGAATTGTGGACAGTCTCAGAGACCTCTGGGACCACATTAAACACACCAACATTCAAATTATAGGGGTCCCAGAAGAAGAAGAGAAAAAGAAAGGGACTGAGAAAATATTTGAAGAGATGATAGTTGAAAATTTCCTTTACATAGGAAAGGAAATAGTCAATCAAATCCAGGAATTGTAGAGAGTCCCATACATGATAAATCCAAGGAGAAACATGCCAAGACACATATTAACCAAACTATCAAAAATTAAATACAAAAAAAAAATATTAAAAGCAGCAAGGGAGAACCAACAAATAACAAACAAGGGAAATATCCATAAGGTTAACAGCTGATCTTTCAGCAGGAACTCTGCAAGCCAGAAAGGAGTGGCATGACATATTAAAAGTGATGACACTAACAAATGTAAGGTAGATAGCTAGTGGGAAGCAGCCGCATGGCACAGGGATATCGGCTTGGTGCTTTGTGACTGCCTGGAGAGGTGGGATAGGGAGGGTGGGAGGGAGGGAGATGCAAGAGGGAAGAGATATGGGAACATATGTATATGTATAACTGATTCACTTTGTTATAAAGCAGAAACTAACAAAAAAATAAAAAAATAAGAGTGATGAAAGGGAAAAACCTACAACCAAGATTACTCTACCTAGCAAGGATCTCATTCAGATTTGACAGAAAAGTTAAAATCTTTACAGACAAGCAAAAATTAACAGAATTCAGCAATACCAAACCAGCTTTACAACAAATGCTAAAGGATCTTCTCTAGGCAGGAAACACAAGAGAAGGAAAAGGCCTACAAAAACAAACCCAAAACAATTGAGAAAATGGTAACAGGAACACACATATCGATAATTACCTTAAATGTAAATGGATTAAATGCTCCAACCAAAAGACACGGGCTCACTGAATGGAGACAAAAACAGGACCCATATATATGCTGTCTACAAGAGACCCACTTCAGACCTAAGGACACATTCAGACTGAAACTGTGGGGATGGAAAACGATATTCCATGCAAATGGAAATCAAAAGAAAGCTGGGTAGCAATTCTCATATGAGACAAAATAGACCTTAAAATAAAGACTATTACAAAAGACAAAGAAGGACACTACATAATGTTCAAGGGATCAATCCAAGAAGAATACAATACAATATAACAATTGTAAATATTTATGCACCCAACACAGGAGCACCTCCATACATAAGGCAACTAACTGCTAACAACTATAAAAGAGGATATCGACAGTAACACAATAATAGTGGGGGACTTTAACACCTCACATACACCAATGGACAGATCATCCAAAATCAAAATAAAAAGGAAACAGAAGCTATAAATGATACAATAGACCAGACAGATTTAATTGATATTTATAGAACATTCCATCCAAAAACAACAGAACACACTTTCTTCTCAAGTGCTCAAGGAACATTCTCCAGGATAGATCATATCTTGGGTCACAAATCATAACCTTTGTAAATTTAAGAAAATTGGAATCATATCAGGTATCTTTTCTGACCACAACACTATGAGATTAGATATCAGTTACAGGAAAAAATCTGTAAAAAATCTAAATACATGGAAGCTAAACAATACACAACTTAATAACCAAGAGATCACTAAAGAAATCAAAGAGGAAATCAAAACATACCTAGAAACAAATGACAATGAAAACATGACGACCCAAAACTTATGGGATGCAGCAAAAGCATTTCTATGAGAGAAGTTTATAGCAAGATGATCCTACCTCAAGAAACAAGAAACATCTCAAATAAACAACCCAACTTTACACCTAAAGCAATTAAGGAAAGAAGAACAAAAAATCCCCAAAGTTAGCAGAAGGAAAGAAATCATAAAGATCAGATCAGAAATAAATGAAAAAGAAATGAAGGAAATGATAACAAAGATCAATAAAACTAAAAGCTGGTTCTTTGAGAAGATAAAAAAAAATTAATAAACCATTAGCCAGACTCAGTAAGGAAAAAAGGGAGATGACTCAGATGAGCAGAATTAGAAATGAAAAAGGAGAGGTAACAGCTGACACTGCAGAAATACAAAGGATCATGAGAGATTACTATAAGCAACTATATGCCAATAAAATGGACAACCTGGAAGAAATGGACAAATTCTTAGAAAAGCACAACCTTCCAAGACTGAACCAGGAAGAAATAGAAACTTTAAACAGATCAATGACAAGCACTGGAATTGAAACTATGATTAAAAATCTTCCAACAAACAAAAGCCCAGGACCAGATGGCTTCACAGGTGAAATCTATCAAACCTTTAGAGAACAGCTAAACCTATCCTTCTCAAACTCTTCCAAATATAACATAGAGAGGAACACTCCCAAACTCATTCTATGAGGCCACCGTCACCCTGATACCAAAACCAGAAAAAGAGGTCCAAGAAAGAAAACTACAGGCCAATATCACTGATGAACATAGATGCAAAAATCCTCAAAAAAATATTAGCAAACAGAATCCAACAGCACATTAAAAGGATCATACACCATGATCAAGTGGGGTTTATCCCAGGAATACAAGGATTCTTCAATATGCAAATCAATCAATGTGATAAACCATATTAACAAATTGAAGAATAAAACCATATGATCACCTCAATAGATGCAGAAAAATCTTCTGACAAAATTTCAACACTGATTTATGATAAAAACTCCCCAGAAAGTGGACATACAGGGAACCTACCTCAACATAATAAAGGCCATGTATGACAAACCCACAGCCAACATGATTCTCAATGGTGAAAAACTGAAACCATTTCCTCTAAGATCAGGAACAAGACAAGGTTGCCCACTCTCACCACTATTATTCAACATAGTTTTGGAAGATTTAGCCACAGCAATCAGAAAAGAAATATAAATGAAAGGAATCCAAATCGGAAAAGAAGAAGTAAAAGTATCATTGTTTGCAGATGACATGAAACTATACATAGAGAATCCTGAAGATGCTACCAGAAAACTACTAGAGCTAATCAATGAATTTGGTAAAGTAGCAGGATGCAAAATAATGCACGGAAATCTCTTGCATTTTTATACACTAATGATGAAAAATCTGAAAGAGAAATTAAGGAAACACTCCCATTTACCATTGCAACAAAAAGAAAAAGTACCTAGGAATAAACCTACCTAAGGAGACAAAAGACCTGTATGCAGAGAACTATAAGACACTGATGAAAGAAATTAAAGATGATACCAACGGATGGGGAGATATACCATGTTCTTGGATTGGAAGTCTCAACATTGTGAAAATGACTATACTACCCAGGCAATCTACAGATTCAAAGCAATCCCTATCAAATAACCAATGGCATTTTTCACAGGACTAGAACGAAAAATTGTACAATTTGTATGGAAACACAAAACACCCCAAATAGCCAAAGCAATCTTGAGAAAGAAAAACGGAGCTGGAGGAATCAGGCTCCCTGACTTCAGACTATACTACAAAGCTACAGTAATTAAGACAGTATGGTACTGGCACAAAAACAGAAATATAGATCAATGGAACAGGATAGAAAGCCCAGAGATAAACCCATGCATATATGATCACCTCATCTTTGACAAAGAATATACAATGGAGAAAAGACAGCCTCTTCAATAAATGGTGCTGGGACAACTGAACAGCTACATGTAAAAGAATGAAATTAGAACACTTCCTAACACCATACACAAAAATTAACTCAAAATGGATTAGAGACCTAAATGTAAGACTGGACACTATAAAACTCTTAGAGTAAAACATAGGCAGAACACTCTATGACATAATCACAGCATGATCCTTTTTGACCCACCTCCTAGAGAAATGGAAATAAAAACAAAAGTAATCAAATGGGACCTAATGAAACTTAAAAGCTTTTGCACAGCAAAGGAAGCCATAACCAAGAACAACAGTCAACCCTCAGAATGGGGGAAAATATTTGCAAATGAAGCAACTGACAAAGGATTAATCTCCAAAATATACAAGCAGCTCATGCTGCTCAATATCAACAAAATAACAACCTAATCCAAAAATGGACAGAAGAGCTAAATTGCTGGATGTGAGGAATGAATCAGGGAGAGAAATCAGTGAATGCAGGGAGACAGGGTGGGTGAGCTTTCCAGAAAATTTAACTAGTAAAGGAGGTTAATCACAATGTAATCAAAGAGGTAGGGGACATGATTATTTTGGATTTTTCTCTCTTTAAGTGAGCTTGTGGAGATTTGAGATGTGGATTTATCCATGGCTTTTAATGGAGATTTTGGGAAGGAAGATAACATCTCTCATTGGGAACAAACATTAAAGTTGTAAACTGCTCAGGCTGTCTTAAGTTCATAGACTGTCACTAGACATATTGTTCTTGAATATTATTTAGGGGGAAATACATGTATTGGTAAGGGTGTACCGTGCAGGCCTCTTCCTCTGTATCAAAAGCATTTCTGTATTCATGGTAAAAATGCCAAGCAAACTTGATTTTTGCTTCAGGAAAATTGCCTGGGTACGTGGATAAATTCCTTATCAAAATAAATACTTTTAGAAACCTTAATTTCAATGATAAAATTACATAACTGTCTTCCACTAACGTGTATAAGCAGTTGTGTAGCCTAGAAAGTCAGAATTTAGGGCCAAGTCTTACAGCTTTTTCAATGTGTAGTTACTTTCCTTCAAAAAAATTAATAAAATTCAACTTAGGTGCTAATTTAGGTTACTGATCTATGTTGAATATTATATCATCCAGTGTATAACACTTAGGATTTTAATCTCTGTCAATGCAAAGTTTCCGGAACTCTTGGATCCTTTGTTTTACCAGGTTAAGACTTAATGGTAATAAGTTAAGACTCTATTTAGGTAAAAGCTTGAAGAGCCAGCAAGTATTTTTTGTGTCTTTTTTTTTCCCTTTCTGCCACAAAAGAAAACATTCCAGACAGAGCTTGCTCTGATAGCCTGGATCCCAAAGCAATGACAAAGTGAAATAGAAGCACAGCCTACCAACAAGGCATGCACATCATGTGAGCTACATGCCTTTCTCTTCTCCTCCTCCTCCTTCTTTAATTGAAGGATTACCTACACTATGAATTTAGGATTACAGTAATGTAAAAATTCCATGGTTTCTTGATTAATACTTTAGTTGTGACTAATAATGGTAATTATTAAAATTCACAAGGTATTTTTCTCTAGACACTTCTCTGTGCTACTTTTTTGTTTTTCCTTATGTAATCATCTGAATAACCCAATGAGATAGGTACCATTATTATGCTCATTTTACAGGCAAATAAAGAGGCTTACAGAGTATTGGTCAGACTCATATAATAAGTACAAGATGAAAGTAGAAATCAAATCCATATATCCTTAACTCCAGAACCTCATTTTCTAACCACCGCTCTATACTGCAACTCCTGGATGAAGTGTTTATCATCTTTGACACAATAAAGTTTATGTTTTACTTTTCTCTCCCCATATTTAATGAAGATTTCATGGAATTAAAATTCTTTAAGGCTTAGCAACTTAAATATTTAACATTGGGTAAAATTATCTATTTTTTTTAGAAGTTACAATTACTTGCATATATAATGGAACTTGTGGTATTTTGTGTATCTTTTAAAGTTCTAATTTCTAAGTTATATTTTTCATTTTCATGTTTTTCATCATTTATATTTTGACTTTGCTGAGAATCTTAGAAGAAACCAGATAGGTAAAGCTAACGAATAATGATTAAGAAGAAAACAATGACATATTTTGGAACAGAGAAAACGAAAGAAGAAAGGAAGAAAGAAAGTTACTTAGGCATAGCAATCAATTAAAAATAATATTTATTGATGAAGATAGCTGCTGTGGCCCGCCTGTGGCCTGTACTGTATGGCAGTGCACAGTGGGGTGTCACTCCAGGACCTCACTTCTAACCTATGGAAGGGGTCAGAGCAATGATACCGTGTGATGGAACTACAGTTATATGCTGTCTACAATGCCTCACAACAGGTGGAAGATGTTACAAAAGACCTACCAGGGTTGTTGAGCAATGCAGAAAACCACTATTCAGGGTCTAGAACAGCTGTGTGCAACATACAGGACCCCTGTGGACATGGTTATTAGGAGCCAAGGAATCCACTTTACTGGCCATGAAGTTCAGAAATGGGCTGATAAAAATGCCATACACCAGCATTTCGACCTGCCTTACAACGCTACTGCTGCCAGGCTAATTGAAAGGATAAATAGACTATTTAACCAACAATTGAGATGGAAACTCTCTCTCAATATGTGGATCAGAGGCTAACTCAAGCCCTACAAACTACAGCTGAACACTCCAGGAGCAATCATCCCAGTGCCCATATGATGTTAACCCAGAGGCAACTAAAAAAATAATAATAATATTTATTATGTATGCAACAAATAATGTTGTAAAAAGCCAGTGATCAATATTACAATGATGTGGAAATGCTATGAAGATAACAGACCACATAATGGTGGTAGAGAACCTAACAAAATGGAAAAGAAAAGCTGTATAAAGAGTGAGTCATTGCTCTTGTGGAAAAAATATGACTGGGAGAGGAAGAGAAAAAGAATCTTCTTTAATTGTATTGGCTTCTGGGGCCTCTGTTGATGGAAGAAGCTGAAGGATTAGAATGAAAGCAGGATTATGTTCAGGACACTGGGCACCTTCTTTCAGGATCGAAGGTTCGTACTTAAAGCCCCCTTGTGGACTATGATGGTAGGTGCACGTGAGAGCTATGTGAAAGGTGGTCTTTGGTAACTAATGAGTTAAGATGCCCTGTGTGTTACTGACCAGGGACTGTGGAGGCTGGGGGTTTTATGGCTTTGTCCATTTGTTTTGTCATTAAAGAGAAAAATACATTATAAATATATACACTAAGGTAGTGTCTTAAATGCAGCCCTTTACAAAAGATGATGGCTGCCTTTTCAGTGGCTTACTGTGAAATTCTATGATGATCTTTAAGGGTGAATTGTTAGAAGACTTTCCAGGTGGAAATTTTAAAAGGTGTAATTGTTTGCCTTATTATGAAAGGCATAGTATTCATTTATTTTATGGTTTCATTTTTCTCTTTTTTCTTTTATTACATATTAGAAGCCTAAAAAAATCATCCTTCAGTAATTTTTTAAAAATTTCCTTTAGAAAATGTTTCTTTTTTGTCTTTCATCGTAAGACTTTTGACATAAAGAAAAACATCATTGATTTTTTTTCCTTAGCAAACATTTCTTTTAATGGAAACCTCAAATTGGCATGAATTTTCTGCTTGTTTCCAATTAATAGTGTTAATGAAGGTGCAAAAAACAAGCATGTATTTATTTTCTAATCCATTTATTTCCATTGCACTTCAGTACTTCCAATCTAATATCAAACAAAGTACTTCCATAGAAAATGACTTCTGAGTTTCCTTATCTTATTTTTTTTCAACATAAACTGGATCCATGCAGGAGAAGGTCAAAAGATACTTTATTTCCTTGTTTGAACTTCAGTTTTCCACAAAATGGGGATAATGATATCATCTATTGAGTGAAATTGTTGTGAATATTACTATGATCATCTGTATAAAGTACTCTGCATGGTGCATGACACATTATGAATGTCAAATACATGTTAGCTATCATACTATTATTGTTTCTCTAAGTGATGCATAGTCCACTTTCCCTCCCTCTTATCCTTTTCAAGTGTGTTTTAATACACCAACATGGCCTTTACCATAGCTTGTGCTGCATTCTGGTATAGCATTACTCTAACTAGTGGTCTGCTTTCAGGCAAATACTACAGTAGAGTGAATCCACATAGACCTGAGATTTCCCTTAGTTGAATCCATAAACATAGCTCAGATCATTACTTTAGTGATTTTCTATGTTCCCATATCCTTGTTCTGTAAGTTTCAATGGAATCAGAGTGGAAAGTTTTGTTACATGAAGTCAGAACAAACGACTTCGTAAAGCAATTATTGAAATATATTGCAAATGAAAGATGCCAAAAAGAAAGTTTTACAAAATGATTATTTGAAAATGTAAATAATTGGAAAGATACTATATATCGATAAAATATGACATATAATGGAGGTAAAAAGAAATTCTACAACGACTTTATAGTTTAAAGTGACACATTTGGATACCCTAATATCCTGAAGGAGTTCGCATTATTTCCAAAGTGCTAGTGCTCCCGGGTTGTCATCACTTATTCAATGAAGAAAGTGCCAAAAAAAGAAAGAAAAAGCCCATGTTACTATTGGTAAACCAGAACTCTCTTTTTCTCCAAAGACAGTGTTTAGGAGAATTTTAAATGAGCTCCACTGTATTTACTCTTACAAGCTAGAGCGGAAGGATACTGTGATGAAATACAGCCCCTCAATAAAACTATGCCCCCAGCACTTTTGCTCACAACCAAATGTCCACAACTGCAGCCTTAAAGTATCAGGCTTATCTATTACTTGGCTACACATTTATAACATATTACCCTCATAAAGCTCAAGGAAATAAAATACATCTCAGCTTTGCACTGTGGAAACCTCAGCACTGGCATTAAGACCTTGAGTTTGCATTTAATGTCTCTTCTGGATGTTGGAATTGGACTGGCCAGTGCTGTTTTTATGAGATTGAGCCAGAGAGTTCCCTTTATCAGTGAGAATGCAGGATACAAGTCTCACCTCTTACAGTGCACAAGTAAATATGCATGTATGTGTGCATGGAACTTGTTTGGTGTCAGCCTGAGATTTTATTGCATTATCTTTACTTGTTTCTTTCTGAATTGTCGTTGTTAAGCCTTGAGAAATGTTTAGCTTTGCAAATTCCTGCCAACAGTTGATGATGAATGCTATCCTGGTTTAATATGTTCATTTTATTGACTGCTGACATTAAAGAATAAGGGCTAAAGTGCCAGTATGTAGCATGTTAGATGCTGCTAAAACAATGTTTTTTTCACAGCATCTGATAGATTTTCTAAGTTTTGGTTATAAAGATATCAATTTTATTATCATTACAAATAGTTTGAAAACTACATATCAATTTATTTCTAGGTGACATTTTTCTATACACTTTTCTAGAGAAAAAGAATTATTGGAAAATCAATGGCACTATGAGAGAGATATTACTGAATATTCCAGGGCGTATTTATGTTTACCAATGGAATATTAGTAATTCATGCTGTAACACCCTTGTATACTACATTTGTATTCTACTTATTATGGGTTGAGAAATGTGTCCCCCCCAAACTTGTACATTGAAGTTCAAACCCCCAGTACCTTAGAATGTGGCCTTATTTGGATTCTTCCACAGACCAAGAAATGCTAAAGATTCCTAGCAAATTACTAGATGTTACAGGAGAGGCATGGAATAGATTCTCCTCTCAGCCCTCAGAGGCTACTAACACTTGCTGACACCTTGATCTTGGACTTCTAGCTGACAGAATGTTGAGAGAATAAATGTCTGTTGTTAAAGCCACTCAGTTCATGGTACTTTGTTACAGCAGTTCTGGCAAACTAATACATTACCCAACCAGAACACACTAATAGAGGCATAATCAGTTACAGCAAGCAAGTGTTCGCATTAGCCCATCACTGTTTCTGCCTGATGGGTGCCCCTGTTTTACCAGTTACTAAATTTGTGAATATCACCCCTGCTACTTCTCTCTCAGGAACAATTTTCACACAAGGTATAAGACTACAGTTAAGCCTCAATGCTGGCCTTCAGTTTCTAAATTGAAAATAAAGGCATTTGAGTAAATAACCTTTAAGCTGTCATGGAATTCTGAAATTCTCTGAATGTTATAATTCCAGGAATGGAAAGAACTAGTATTTCCAAGTTGCAGATAAGAAAAACTGAGACTCAAAGCTGTTGAGATAGATTAAGGACACATGGCCTGGAAGTTTCAGAAGAGGAATTCAATTTAAGACATATGATTCCAGTGGTTTTCCTATTTGCCACTGTGTCCCTCAAATGGTGACTTGCAATACAAACATTGACTATGCAGTAAAATATAACATGGATATAAAGTACATCCTGGTCAAATAGGTTTATTAGTTACTGTCAAGAAAGTGTCATCTTGATTTTTTATTAAAGGAGAGGTGTTTCCCAAATACCCTGTAATTGTAGGCTTTATTATAGTGTTGCTGTGTGATGGATATCCTTGAAAGAAAGGAGTTGCTCAAGCAAAGCCAGCTGAAAATCAGCAAACTGTACTTAAGGATTACATCTATGGCTGTAAATAGATTTTTAGAGTTCACATTTTATTTGTGTGTTTTTATAGCAATCAATAGGAAGCCATCTATAGCATTTAGGTGTTCCCATGTTGATTACTGTGATAGCTACTGAATCACTGCTAGGACACTCGATGTGTTAACAGGTTATATTGGCTGGATAAACACATCATTTGAATAGAATAGGAAACAACAGTAGAGGGTCAGCATAAACTAAAAAACATAAAAGTCTAGTTGAATATGGAATGAAGGAAGTATAGAGGCAGTTCCTAAATTCTTTCAAGGAGTAGGACTCTCCAGTGGTACTAACATTTAATATTATGTCAAAGATACATTGACAATAATTCCAAGTCTGTTCATTGTCATATATCCTGCAAGACCAAAACTAAATTGCTGCAAAATAGTATCCCCCTCTCCTGTGGTTGCAGTGGACCCCACTGCTCTGCCCACTGAGATTCTGGTTTGGTAGTTTTTGTGCTTTTGACAGTGGAAAGAATAGTGGTGGCCCAATCACATTCCCATATACCACTCTCAGTAAGTGAAAGGTGGTGAGAGTTCATTAGTCCATTCCCTTATTATGAAGAAATTTGTATTTATTGGGGCAAATCAAATTCCATATAAGATGTCTCCAGTTTAAATCTTAGAATCCTGGAAAAAAATGACTCAGAGATTGCAATTTTCTTGACTAGATTTTAGGAAGTATTCTCTAAGATGGCTAGAATCTAAACTACAAAGGAATTTATATTTCAGATCGGTACCTTGGAACCACTTACAGGCAACCTTAGCACGTTTATTCCATAAGGTGCTATCAGCTAAACCTAAGTGACAGAGCAGCCCCCACTGAATTCACATTCACTTTGCAGTGGTCTTCAAAGGACACTTCCCAGGGATGAAAGTTGAAGTGCAACTAATCTGGAAAAAGTAAAAAAAAAAAAAAAAAAAAAGTGACATTTTAAAATTCTTAACCAGAACATCACAAAATAGTAGAAGTAATTTAAAAACTGATTTTAAAATGATCAAGAAAGGTAAAAATTAAAGAGATCAGAGAAAAATTAAAACTCATATATAATATAATTGTATGTTTGGATGTTTGTTTTAAAGCTTATCTGAAAAATATCCTAAAAAATTATGATGAAAACATTTGTATATTTTGGGTATTAAAAACAAATTGAGGGATTTAGAAGAGAAATACATTGTGATGTTTATATCTTAATATTACTTATTTGGAGAATAAAAAAGTAGAGCAATGTAACTGTATTTTTTTAAAAGCATACAGCAGGAAAGTAGGTGGGTGATTTAATTCAATATATTTATTCAAATGCACAGAAATTCATGGGAGTTTTATAATTCAAAATAATTAAATTATCAAAAAAAATGACACCCTTTTAAACACAATTTAATTGATGATTTTCTGATTCTTTTGTAGAAATATAAGGATCTTTTTGTTACCTTTGTTTTTGTAAAAAGGGACGTAACATGTAATTTAGGTATGGAAAATATTTCAATGTTATAAAACTAAAAGAAGAAATACATCATTTAATTTATATGAAGAACAAATGGAGGATATTAAAATATCTTTCACATGATTTTATCTTCTTCCATTAATTATGGTATTTATATATTTTATTTCTATTTGAATTACCTATATTTAAATTATGAGCAAAAATGCATATGTCATTTTGTAGTCATATTAAATTACTAGTGTGATTTATTTTGTTATAATCTTAACTTTCCCATTGTTATTTTGTATATCTTTATATATAGATTTAGGAAATACTGGGCAAAAAGAAAGCTGTAGAAAAATTTAGAATTAAAACTGTATTTGTATGTATAGAATATCATATTATGACATTTTATAAATTATGTATCCTTTGGTAATTTTTTACGAAGGGTTATGAGCTAAATTTCAATGCATTTTTTAAAACCTGGTTATTAGGTACTATAATCCCAATTCATTATGGGTTTTGAATTTCAACAAACCTCAAAGAAAAAAACGTTTCATCAGCAAAATTATTGCATCTTAAGGCAATATTTAATTATTAATCTTATAAGGTTTGTATTTTGGTTTCTTTAGCTGCCTTAGTAAAGAAAATAATAGAGGGTCCAATAAGACTGCAGAGAATGTGCATATACTCAATTAAAAAAAAAAAAGCTAGGCTGGCATTTTAAAATATGTTGGTCTTTGGAAAAGTCTGAACTCTCTTCTGAATCAGTGCTTTTTAATCAAAGCCTGAAGTGAGAACTTCTTTTTTATCATTTGCAAAGTTATGCTGTGAATTATTGCCATTAAAAAGAGTTTGCTTCTGATATGAAACTAAAAATTAGCAGAGAATCTTGAAAGAATTTTCTGCTATGTTTAGAGTGTCTTGAAACTTGGAAGCATTCTAGACAGTACTTTAAATGTTAATTTTTAAAGTTATCATTTTGTCTATTAAAGTCGTAAAGGGAGTCTACTGATTAATGTTGCATTTATATGCTTTAACTGTAATTGTATATGAGGCTTTAGTGGTTTGGAATTCCATTTATATAACATTTATTGTTATAACACAAAGTTTGCTGAATAAATAGCACATGGGTTATATCTCTAAGAAACAATGATGATTTGAGTAATTTCACAATAGTAAGGTCAATAACCATACTAATGACAATAGTTTATATTTTTTGAGTGCTTAATCTGTGCTATACCCTATGCTTAGCAGGTGATAAAGACAATCCCATTTTTCCCTCAAAGATAATCCCATTTTTCCCTCACAACAAATCCCTCACCTATTTACTACTATATTATCCTTCTGTTTCACACTGGAGCAGGAGATTCCTCAAGGTCACACAAAGTTAAAAGATCTTTTCCCTTGTACCCATTTTTTGAAATGTTCAGAACCTAAATATTGAGAAAACTGGTGCATCTACATTTGAAACATCTCTTTGATTTTAAAGCCTACATTCAGAAGTACTATCCTTTATTATCTCATAAATTACTAGACCAAAATTATCCTACTCTACTTGGCCTTTTAGGGTTGTATTGAAAAAGTATTGAGAATTTACCAATGCCTATTTCAGTCACTCTCTACTGGAAATGTATACATACTTTAGGAGGCTCAGTTATCTTCGTTTCAGTGATACAACTCTAAACAGTACTTTTCCTGAAAGTCTTCAAGGATTTGAATATTGATTTGCCTTGGGAGTGTGGGTATGTAGCTGGAGGGCAGGTGATACTGCTGTACTAATCCTCCAGCTACTAAAAGTGGGATGTGAAACACTAACTTCTTGAGAAAATTGCTACAGGCTCTGCTTTTTAACCATTAAAAACTCTCATTTATTTCACAAACTTTCCTGTTTTTAGTTTCATGGGTCTAAGAAAAATTACTAACACTGTGTCCACAGGGACAGCAAACAGTCCTTGAGTAATTTTATAGGTGCCGGTGGCTCAGGTTTTATCATCATCATCATCATCAATGTCAGACAAGGTATTTCTTCTCATTCTTAAATGCAGGCACTATTATCTGATGGAGAGAAAACAACTGGGATTAAAGAAGCTGAAATCCATTCTCAATTTCTTCTCTCTTTTTATGACATTGCATTCCCTCAGGATGCCTCTGTAAGAGGTTTAATGTGAGATTCCATCCTGTTTCTAAAATTCCAATGTAAATTTAGCACAAACTATAGTGTCTCATGATATTATGAAATAGAGCAGGCATGTTAACTGATCTTCCAAAAACTGTATGATTCTCTAATCATGTTTGAAGTAGCTGATTTACAAATGTAAGCATTTGTTTTAAAGCCCGGACAGTTATTTGATCTGATCCTGACTGAAGTCTAGTTATTCTTTTTTTTTTTTAATCCAAAAATATACAGTTTGTTTGATTCGGTTTAAGTTTTCAAAGTAGAACATTAATTTGAAGGTGACATTGTCTGGGGCATTTTCCTCTTGCTAAGAAGAGAGCATAAGGACAATGGAGGCAAAGAGGACTTATACAACAGCAGTCATTTTATCTGGTTTGCTATTTCCTGCATTCAAACAAAGAGAAATGAGTTGTACTTGAGCGCATTAGAAGACATATCCCCATAGGCTTGGATAAAAATGTAAAAAAATGTTTCCACTTGCACTATTTGGAATTATTTGGCATCAGAATATTGAGACAAGTGAGAAAGAAATTGAGTTTGGAATATGGTCCCTACTCTGTCTTTGAATTTCACATTCAGTACTCCTTTTTAAAAGCTCCCATAAGAGCCCATTTCCATATTATTTCTCTTTATGCTAAACTTGATAGTCAAATATGACTGTTTGAAGTCTGATATTCAAATATAAGAACACAACCTGGAATTTCAAACACAATTGTATAATAATCTTTGGGCAGAAGAGAATCCAACAAAATTCCAGTGAATTGAAACACCTGCTTTACAGATAGCCCATGGAGGACAAGACATACACATGTGGGCAATTCAACAAATTTAACAAGACCTAATGAGCCTTGAAACTGTAATTTAATTCTTAATTTCTGTGAAGTAAATTTAGTAATGACTGATAAGGATCATCACCATCCACACTTAGGAGGTATTAACAGGGAAGTGGAAACACCTGTCCTTCCATGTAAGGCACTTAGTTCACTTTAAGATCTGAAGCTGCTGTCCCTTGTACAGGAACAACAAAAAAAGATTCCAGGGTTAAAATAATCTTAAAAACAAAATTCCATACTATACAGCATTCTGGTTTTTAAAATCAAATTCCATAGCTACAAGGTTAAGGCTAAAAATTCTTTATCATTTGTTATATTGCCAGGGAAGAGTAAGTCTGGTATGATCTGTATAACCTTGGGTGATTACCTGTATGCATGACAGTGGTTACACACAAAGATGTGTTTGCTTTGTACAGCTGAGTTCTAGAAGAGCCTACTTTCTTGCAATGGGCCTCCTTTGTTAATATCACAGTACAATCTCTGTGCATTCTTTCTGATGTTATTGTTTTAGTGTAAGGATTTTGCTTTTGTTTTTAAACAAAGACACTGGTCATTTTCAGTGTTAATTAAGACCATGATTGGATATGTTGGAGACCAAGCAAATTACCCTACTAATGGAATTTAATATTTGTTAATAAAGTGCAAGAATAATGTTATAATACCCATTTTCCTCTCCAATCTTCTTCCCATCATGACTTCTCATTTCCATGAAGACACTTCATGAAAGTACCAACTGATGAAAATATTTGTATGTCCTACGCGCTCTAATACACTTTTATAAGTGAACTCAAATAAATTAAGCATCCAGGGGATACTCTGAAGGAGAAAATCTGTCACAAAAGCCCAAGAGGTAGTGTATATTACTGGAAAGGGTGGAGCTCCAAAATTCAAGCCTTAATTTCTCCCACCTCCCAGCCTTCTAGTCTAGTGACATCACTTGAATAGTAGGTGGCAGGAATGAGTTGATATCCTTTCCAATTTTTCATTACTCTGTGACTCAGTTTCCTCATATATAAATAATGATTTGCTCAACCCCATGTTTCTTGGGAGAGAACAATGAACAAAATGTTTGAACTTACTCTGTCAGATTTATGTGAGTTATTATTATTCCCATATTCAGTATTTCATTAATTAGATAAAATTAATTCTGTGTGTTTACTATCATGCAGGCAGAACTGCTAGCCAAGTGTGAGAAGGGATTGTTGAGAGGGCTCTACTCCAAGTATTCTGAGGAGCTATCCAGGGAGAAAGATAATTTGGGTTTTTCTTGTTCTTGAAGAATAGATGACAATGAACATATTTGGGATTATTGTTAATGACAACAATAATGTTAATATTTATTATTTTATTTGTAGTGCAACACATTGAGCACTTACACAGAGGGAATAAGAGATTACCTGAGGAGGATATGGCTATAGGGCTATAAAGTTATAGAAACAGGGTACCATATGGCATGGAAGTAAGGAAAGAGAATATGGTATGAAAGTGGGAGGTTGGAAGCAACAACCACATTATATGGTGAATATCACACAATTTTTCAGAGACAATCAAATAAAATAAATTCAACTGGCCTGAAGGATATGGACTTGATCTAAATTAATTTAAAAATTAGTATGTAATAGAAATCACCTGGGTTGGTAGCTGAGCGCAAATTTCAGGCTAAACCATCTGAGACTGTTTCAGGAGCATTACTGTCTTGAACCCAAGGAATTGGGTCATGTACCTTATCTAGTTGGTTTAAAGACCACACTGAAAAATACTTAGTTAGTTTACTTGAATTATGTGATTAAAAAATCAAAATCAATAAAATTTATCTTTTCATTTTTCAATTGAAAGTAGAATAATAAAAAGTAATAAATAAGTAGAATAATAAATAATAATAAAAAATAAATAAGAATAAAGGCTTAAGTAGAAAAATAAATAATAATAAAAGTTAAGTAGAATGGTATTGTCTTTATAAATTAAATTGACCAGAAGTTTGTTTGTTTGTTCACATAATTTTTATTATGAAAAGTTATAATTTGTATTGGGCATGTATTCCTGATATTATGGAAAACATCTGTTTGATTTCCTTTTTTTTAATTGTTGAATTTTATTTTATTTATTTTTTTATACAGCAGGTTCTTATTAGTCATCAATTTTATACACATCAGTGTATACATGTCAATCCCAATCGCCCAGTTCGTCACACCACCACCACCACCACACCACCGCTTTCCCACTTGGTGTCCATACATTTGTTCTCTACATCTGTGTCTCAATTTCTGGCTGCAAACCGGTTCATCTGTACCATTTTTCTAGGCTCCACATATATGCATTAATATATGATATTTGTTTTTCTCTTTCTGATTTACTTCACTCTGTATGACAGTCTCTAGATCCATCCAGGTCTCAACAAATGAGCCAATTTCATTCCTTTTTATGGCTGAGTAATATTCCATTGTATATATGTACCACAACTTCTTTATCCATTCGTCTGTCGATGGGCATTTACATTGCTTCCATGTCCTGGCTATTGTAAATAGTGCTGCAATGAACACTGGGGTGCATAGGTCTTTTTGAATTATGGTTTTCTCTGGGTATATGGCCAGTAGTGGGATTGCTGGGTCATATGGTAATTCTATTTTAGATTTTTAAGGAACCTCCATACTGTTCTCCATAGTGGTTGTATCAATTTACATTCCCACAGACAGTGCAAGAGGATTCCCTTTTCTCCACACCCTTTGCAGCATTTGTTGTTTGTAAATTTTCTGATGATGCCCATTCTAACTGCTGTGAGGTGATAACTCATTGTAGTTTTGATTTGCATTTCTCTAAAAATTAGTGATGTTGAGCAGCTTTTCATATGCTTCTTGGCCATCTGTATGTCTTCTTTGGGGAAATGTCTATTTAGGTCTTCTGCCCATTTTTGGATTGGGTTGTTTGTTTTTCAAATATTGACCTGCATGAACTGTTTATATATTTTGGAGATTAATCCTTTGTCCATTGATTTGTTTGCAAATATTTTCTCCCATTCTGAGGGTTGTCTTTTTGTCTTGTTTATAGTTTCCTTTGCTGTGCAAAAGCTTTTAAGTTTCATTAGGTCCCATTTGTTTATTTTTGTTTTGATTTCTGTTACTCTAGGAGGTTTATCAAAAAATGATCTTGCTGTGATTTATGTCAAAGAGTGTTCTTCCTATGTTTTCCTCTAAGAGTTTTATAGTGTCTGGTCTTACATTTAGGTCTCTAATCCATTTTGAGTTTATTTTTGTATATGGTGTTAGGGAGTGTTCTAATTTCATTCTTCTACATTTGGCTGTCCAGTTTTCCCAGAATCACTTACTGAAGATACTGTCTTTTCTCCATTGTACATCCTTGCCTCCTTTGTCATAGATTAGTTGACCATAGGTGTGTGGGTTTATCTCTGGGCTTTCTATCTTGTTCAATTGATCTATGTTTCTGTTTTTGTGCCAGTACCATATTGGCTTGATTACTGTAGCTTTATAGTATAGTCTGAAGTCAGGGAGTCTGATTCCTCGAGCTCCGTTTTTTTCCCTCAAGACTGCTATGGCTATTTGGGGTCTTTTGTGTCTCCATACAAATTTTAAGATTTTTTTGTTCTAGTTCCATAAAAATTGCCATTGGTAATTTGATAGGGACTGCACTGAATCTGTAGATTGCTTTCGGTAGTATAGTCATTTTCACAATATTTATTCCTCCAATCAAAGAACATGGTATATCTCTCCATCTATTTGTATCATCTTTAATTTCTTTCCTCAGTGTCTTATAGTTCTCTGCATATAGGTCTTTTGTCTCCCTAGGTAGGTTTATTCCTAGGTATTTTATTCTTTTTGTTGCAGTGGTAAATGGGAGTGTTTCCTTAATTTCTCTTTCAGATTTTTCATCATTAGTGTATAGGAATGCAAGAGATTTCTGTGCATTAATTTTGTATCCTGCAACTTTACAAAATTCATTGATTAGCTCTAGTACTTTTCTGGTGGCATCTTTAGGATTCTCTACGTATAGTATCATGTCATCTGCAAAGACTGACAATTTTACTTTTTTTCCAATTTGTATTCCTTTTATTTCTTTTTCTTCTCTGATTGCTGTGGCTAGGACTTCCAAAACTATGTTGAATAATAGTGGTGAGAGTGGACATCCCTGCCTTGTTTCTGATCTTAGAGAAAATGTTTTCAGTTTTTCACCATTGAGAATGATGTTTGCTGTGGGTTTGTCATATATGGCCTTTATTATGTTCAGGTAGGTTCCCTCTATGCCCACATTCTGGAGAGTTTTTATCATAAATGGGTGTTGAATTTTGTCAAAAGTTTTTTCTGCATCTATTGAGATGATCATATGGTTTTTATCCTTCAGTTTGTTAATATGGTGTATCACATGGATTGATTTGCATATATTGAAGAAACCTTGTATCACTGGGATAAATCCCACTTGATCATAGTGTATGATCCTTTTAATGTGTTGTTGGATTCTGTTTGTTAGTATTTTTTTTTTGAGAATTTTTGCATCTATTTGCATCTACTCATCAGTGATATTGGTCTGTAATTTTCTTTTTTTGTAGGATCTTTGTCTGGTTTTGTATCAGGGTTATTGTGGCCTCATAAAATGAGTTTGGGAGTGTCCCTTCCTCCACAATTTTTTGGAAGAGTTTGAGAAGGATGGGTGTTAGCTCTTCTCTAAATGATTGATAGAAGTCACCTGTGAAGCTGTCTGGACCTGGACTTTTGTTTGTTGGAAGATTTTTAATCACAGTTTCAATTTCAATACTTGTGATTGGTCTGTTCATATTTTCTATTTCATCCTGGTTCAGTCTTGGAAGGTTATACCTTTCTAAGAATTTGTCTATTTTTTCCAGGTTGTCCATTTTATTGGCATAGAGTTGCTTGTAGTAGTCTCTTAGGTTGCTTTGTATTTCTGTGGTGTCTTTGTAACTTCTCTTTTTTTATTTCTAATTTTACTGATTTGAGTCCTCTCCCTCTTTTTGTTGATGAGTCTGGCTAATGGTTTATCAATTTTGTTTATCTTCTCAAAGAAACAGCTTTTAGTATTATTGATCTTTGCTTTGTTTCTTTGTTTCCATTTCATTTATTTCTGCTCTGATCTTTATGATTTCTTTCCTTCTGCTAACTTTGGGTTTTGTTTGTCCTTCTTTCTCTAGTTCTTTTAGGTGTAAGTTTAGATTGTTTATTTGAGATTTTTCTTGTTTCTTGAGGTAGGTTTGTATAGCTACAAAATTCCCTATTAGAACTGCTGTTGCTGCATCCCATAGGTTTTGGATCATCGTCTTTTCATTGTCATTTGTTTCTAGGTATTTTTTGATTTTCTCTTTGATTTCTTCAGTGATCTCTTGGTTATTTAGTAATGTATTGGTTAGCCTCCATGTGTTTGTGTTTTTTATGTTTTTTTTCCCTGTAATTCATTTCTAATCTCATAGCATTGTGGTCAGAAAAGATGCTTGATATGATTCCAATTTTCTTAAATTTACTGAGGCTTGATTTGTGACCCAAGATTTGTTCTATCCTGGAGAATGTTCCGTGCACACTTGAGAAGAAAGTGTAATCTGTTGTTTTTGGATGGAATGTCTTATAAATACCAATTAAATCTGTCTGGTCTATTTTGTCATTTAAAGCTTGTTTCCTTTTTATTTTGATATTGGATGATCTGTCCATTGGTGTATGTGAGGGGTTAAAATCCCCCACTGTTATTGTGTTACTGTCTATACCCTCTTTTATAGCTGTTAGCAGTTGCCTTATGTATGGAGCTGCTCCTATGTTGGGTACATATATATTTATAATTCTTATATCTTTTTCTTGGCTTGATCCCCTTATCATTATGTAGTGTCCTTCCTTGTCTCTTGTAACATTCTTTATTTTAAAGTCTATTTTATCTGATATGAGTATTGCTACTCCAGCTTTCTTTTGATTTCCATTTGCATGAAATATCTTTTTCCATCCCCTCAGTTTCAGTCTGAATGTGTCCCTAGGTCGGAAGTGGGTCTCTTGTAGACAGCATATATATGGGTCTTGTTTTAGTATCCATTCAGCAAGCCTGTGTCTTCTGGTTGGAGCATTTAATCCATTCATGTTTAAGGTAATTATTGATACGTATGTTCCTATGTCCATTTTCTTAATTGTTTTGGGTTTGTTTTTGTAGGTCCTTTCCTTCTCTTGTGTTTCCTGCCTAGAGAAGGTCCTTTAGCATTTATTGTAAAGCTGTTTTGGTGTTGTTGAACTCTGTTAATTTTTGCTTTTCTGTAAAGCTTTTGATTTCTCCATCGAATCTGAATGAGATCCTTGCCGGGTAGAGTAATCTTGGTTGTAGGTTCTTCCCTTTCATCACTTGAAGTATATCATGCCACTCCCTCTTGGCTTGTAGAGTTTCTGCTGAAAAATCAGCTGTTAACCTTATGGGAGCTCCCTTGATGGTATTTGTTGTTTTTCCCTTGCTGCTTTCAATAATTTCTCTCTGTCTTTAATTTTTGCCAATTTGATTACTATGTGTCCCGGCATGTTTCTCCTTGGGTTTATCCTGTATGTGACTCTGTGTGCTTCCTGGACTTGAGTGGCTATTTCCTTTCCCATATTAGGGAAGTTTTCGACTATAATCTCTTCAAATATTTTCTCGGGTCCTTTCTCTCTCTCTTTCCCTTCTGGGACCCCTATAATGCGAATGTTGTTGTGTTTAATGTTGTCCCAGAGGTCTCTTGGGCTGTCTTCATTTCTTTTCATTCTTTTTTTTTTTTTTTATCTGTTCCATAGCAGTGAATTCCACCATTCTGTCTTCCAGGTCACTTATCTGTTCTTCTGCCTCAGTTATTCTGCTATTGATTCCTTCTAGTGTAGTTTTCATTTCAGTTATTGTATTGTTTATCTCTGTTTGTTCTTTAATTCTTTTAGGTCTTTATTAAACATTTCTTGCATCTTCTTGATCTTTGCCTCCATTCTTTTTCTGAGGCCTTGGGTCATCTTCACTATCATTATTCTGAATTCTTTTTCTGGAAGGTTGCCTATCTCCACTTCATTTATTAGTTTTTCTGGGGTTTTATCTTGTTCCTTCATCTGGTACATAGCCCTCTGCCTTTTCATCTAGTCTTTCTGTGAATGTGGTTTTTGTTTCACAGGCTGCAGGATTGTAGTTCTTCTTGCTTCTGCTGTCTGCCCTCTGACCAGAAGTTTTTAAGTGATGAAGTCTAATTTACTAAATTTGTTTTCTGTATTGTATTCCATGTCCTAAAATAATTTTGCCTACCCAAAGCTATGAAAATATTCTCATATCTTTTCTTCTACAAGTTTTATAATTGTTGCTTTTATGTTTTGATCTATGATTTGTCTAAAATTAATTTTTGTGTGGTGTGAGGTAAGAGTCAAGTTCCCATCCACAAATATGGATATATATTTATTCTAAAATCATAATGGAGTGTTCTGTTGCCTTTGAAAAAAGTTATTTGACTGTAAGCTTGGATCTATTTCTGGGCTTTCTAGTCTGCTCCATTGATCTATTTGTTGATTCTTATGCCAACGCCAGGCTCTCTCTCTCCATCTCTCTTTTTTATTGAGCTATAAGTGTCATATAATATTATATTAGTTGTTAGTTTCAGGTGTACAACATAATGATTCAACATTTGTATATACTGCCAAATGATCACCACAATAAGTATGGTTACCACCCATCACCATACAAACTTAACACAAACATTATTTTTCTTGTGAAGAAAACTTTTAAGATTTACTCTCTAGATAACTTTCAAGTATGCAGTACAATATTATTGACTACAGTCACACTGTACACTACATCCCCATGACTAATTTATTATATATCTGGAAGTTTGTGCCTCTTGATCCCTTTCACCCATTTCACTCTACCCCATAACTCCCCTCCCCTCTGGCATATATGAGTTTTGTTTTGTTTGATGCTTGTTTTGATTTTTGGATTTCATATATAAGTGAAATCATACAGTCTTTGTCCATCTAACTTATTTCATTTAGCTTAATACCCTCAAGGTCCATCCATGTTTTCACAATGGCAAGATTTCACTATTTTTTATGGTTGAGAAATATTCCATTGTAAACACATACCACATCTTCTTTGTCCATTCATCCATCAATACTTAGGTTGTTTCCTTATCTTGGCTATTTAAATATGGCTGCAATAAACATAGGGATGCATATATCTTTTCGAATTAATGTTTCCATTTTCTTTGGATAAATACACAGAAGTGAAATTGCTGTATCATGTGGTAGTTTTCCATAGTGGCTACACCAATTTACATTCCCATCAACAGTGTTAGCTGGGTTCCCTTTCTCCACATCCTCACCAACATTTGTTATTTCTTGTCTCTTTGATAATAGGCATTCTAACAGGTTTCAGGTGATCTCTCATTGTGGTCTTGATTTGCATTTCCCTGGTGATTAGTGATGTTGAGCATCTTTTCATGTGCATTTGTCATCTGTATGTCTTCTTTGGAAAGTGTCTTTTCAGATCCTTTGCCCACTTTTTAATTGGGCATTAACATTTTTTTAAATTTTTTAATGTTAACATTTTTTTTCTTGATGTTGAGTTGTACGAATTCTTTGTAGATTTTGGATATTAAACACTGTCAAATATATCATTTGCAAATATCTTCTCTCATTCAGTAGACAGCCCTTTTGTTTTGTTGATAGTTTCCTTTGCTCTATACAGACTTTATAGAGAGTTTTTAATCGTAAATGGATGTTGAATTTTGTCAAATGCTTTTTCTACATCTCTTGAGACAAGCATGTACTTTTTATCCTTTGTTTTGCTAATGTGGTGTATTTGCAGATGTCAAAACATTCTTGCAACCCTAGAATAAATCCCACTTCAACATGTTGCATGATTTTTTCAATGTTTTGTTGAATTCAGTTTGCTAACATTTTTTTGTGGATTTTTGCATCTATGTTCATTAATGATATTGGCCTGTAATTTTCTGTTTTAGTGGCGTCCTTGTCTTGTTTTGGTATCAGGGTAATACTGACTTTGTAAAATGAGTTTAGAAGTGCTTCCTCCTGTTCAATCTTTTGGAAGAGTTTGAGAAAGACTGGTATTAAGTATTCTTTGCATGTTTGGTAGACTTTATCAGGGAAGCTGTCTGGTTCTGAACTTTTGTTTGTTGGGAGGTTTTTGATGATGGATTCAATCTCCTTACTAGTAATTTGTCGATTCAGATTTTCTATTTCTTTATGATTCAATCTTGGAAGATTATGTTTCTAGGAATTTATCCATTTCTTCTAAGTGGTACAATTTGTTAAATTATAATTGTTTATTATAAGCTCTTATGATCGTTTGTATTTCTGTGGTGTCAATTGTAACCTCTACTCTTTCATTTGTGATTTTATGTATTACAGCTGTCTCCTTTTTCTTGGTGATTCTAGCTAAAGATTTGTCAATTTTGTTTATATTTTCAAATAACTAGCTCTTAGTTTCATTAATTTTTTTCTATTGAATCTTAAGCCTCTATTTCATTTATTTCTGCTCTAAAATTTATTTCCTTCCTTCTGCTATCTTTGGGCTTCACTTATTCTTCCTTTTCTAGTTCTTTTAGTAGTATAATTAGATTTTTTATTTGAAATTTTTCTTGATTCTTGAGGTAGACCTGTATTGCTATGAACTTCCCTCTTAGAACTGCTTTTTCTGCATGCCATAGATTTTGGTATTGTATTTCCATCTTCATTTGTCTCAAGGTAATTTTAAATTTCTCCTATGATTTCTTCATTGACCCATTGGTTGTTCAATACCACATTATTTAAAATCCACATATGCTTGGTTTTTCCAGTTTTCTTTTTGTACTTGATTTCTAGTTTTACACCATTGACACTTTAATAATAATGTGCCTTTGTGTTGATATTTTTGGGTTCATCTTATTTTGAACTTTCTGGACTTCATGCATCTAGATGTCTGTTTCCTTCCCCAGGTTCCCCTGTCTAATTCCTTTTAGCCATAATTTCTTTAGATAAATTTTCTTCTCTTTTCTCTCTCTCTTTTCTCTTTCTGGGACCTGTATAATGTGAATGTCCTAAAGTCCCTTTAGGCTTTCTCAACTTTTAAAAATTCTTTTTATTCCTTTTGCTGCTCTGTTTGGGTGACTTCCACTGTCATGTCTTCTAGATCAGTTTCTTTGCTTCATCTTCTCTGCTATTGAACCCCTCTAGTATATTTTTTAGTTTAATTAATTGTATTCTTCAAGTCTGTAATTTCTCTTTGGTACTTTCTTATATTTTTCTACTTCTTTCTTGAAGTTCTGTGTTCATCCATTCTTCTCTCAAGTTTGGTGTGCATGTTTATGACTATTACTTTGAACTCTTTATCAAGTAAAATACTCATCTCCATTTCATTAAGGCTTTTTTTTTTTCACCCTTTGGTTCTTTTTTCTTGTTCTTTTGTTTGGAACATATTCCTTAATTTCCCCATTTTGCTTGACTCTCCATGTCTGTTACTCTCCCAGTCCTGAAGGAGTAGCCTTGTATAGGAGATAAACCTTATCATTCAAATTTGCCCTAGCTCTTGGTTGTCTATGGAACTTTTGTGATTGTCTAAGCAGTCTGATTTATTCTTTTTTTTTTAATTAATTAATTAATTAAGTTATGGCTGTGTTGGGTCTTCATTTCTGTGCGAGGGCTTTCTCTAGTTCTGGCAAGCGGGGGTCACTCTTCATCACAGTGCGTGGGCCTCTCACTATTGTGGCCTCTCTTGTTGCAGAGCAGAGGCTCCAGATGCACAGGCTCAGTAATTGTGGCTCACAGGCCCAGTTGCTCTGCAGCATGTGGGATCTTCCTAGACTAGGGCTCAAACCCATGTCTCCTGCATTGGCAGGCAGATTCTCAACCACTGCACCACCAGGGAAGCCCCCTGATTTATTCTTGATATGTCCCACTTGCTGAGGGTATGCCAAGACCTGTCAGTATTCCAGAGAGAGGGAACTCAGTCAGCACTTAGTTTAAGGCTGATTGGAAGACAGACCCTCAGGTGGCAGTTTTTAAACTGGGCAAATATGTATAGTCCTGTGGGACTACAATTGTAAACCCTGCTGGCTTCCAAACCAAGTGATCTGGAGGTATCCCCTGGGTAGCGGTTGTAAAAATTGGTGATCCAGATGAGTGTACAAGTTCCTTTCTGGGAGGGCCTAGCAAGCTATAGCGAGGCTGAGGGAGAGTGCAAAAATGGCATTATTTGGCCTACTTTCCCTGAAAGCACTTCTGTAGCCCTAGTGTGACAAACCTGAGCTTTGATCCTCAGCTGGAGTTCCAGAATATGTAAGTAGGTTTTGTTTTGTTTTGTTTTGTTTTTTCACAGAAAAACAGGGGGTGTATTTCAATCTGCTGTCTGTGCAGTATCCTGGTGGTGGGTGCCTGGTAAATACTGTATCTCTGATTGTTACAGTCCATTGGGACCCAGGAATGCAAGCCCCCTGGCTACAAGAGGCAGGTGATAAAGGAGGATCCCCTGTTTGGACTATTCACGCCCAGCAGCTTTGGTGGGACAGTGGAGAGTGCAGGGACTATAGGCACCCACTCGTCCTAGCAAGATAGAGGGAGAATGCAAAAATGGCATCTGCCAGTACCTCTGTCCCCAAGAGTCTCAATAGGCTCCTGCCACTCCAGCAGATGCATCAAGATTAGGAAATGAATCTCCTAGTCTAGGCACTTTTCACATGTAGTCTAGGCAATTTTCAAACTGTAGTTTTTGCACTAGTCCCTGAGGCAAGTGAGTCTGTGCACAAGCCCTTTAAGAGAAGTATCTCAGTTCCCTATAGCCCTTTGGGTCTCCTGGATGTGAACCTATGCTGGTTTTCAAAGATAGATATATGGGGAGCTCATCTCTCTGGTGCAGGTCCCAAGGATCGGGTTGCATGAGGTGGGGCACAGACCCTTCACTCTTCACGGAGAAGCTCTGGATTTGTGAGATCCCTCCCAATTGTGGGTCACCATGCCAGGGATGGGGTTTTTGGTAAGGCCTCATCTCTACCTCTCTTACCTGTCTCAATGTGGCCCTTCTATCCTTTGTTGCAAAGGAGCTGTTCAGCTAGTTTTCAGATCTTTTTCAGAGGGAATTGTTCCATAGAGTAGCTGTAGAGTTAGTGAAGGAGGTGAGTTTAGGATCTTTCCATGCCACCATCTTGGACTGTCCCCCTTCCCAGGCTCTCTTGATTTATATGTCTTGAAGTCAAGTAGTGTGGATCTTCCAACTTTGTTCGTTTTAAAAATTATTTTGGCTATTATATTTCCCTTGTCTTTCCACATAAATTTTAGTTCAGCTTATTGATTTCTATAAAATATCCTGTTAATATTTTGACAGAGATTTTGTCCAATCTATAGATCTAATTGAGACAAGTTGATATCTTACTATTGAGTCTTACAGTCCATGAACACAGCATCTCTCCTTATTAATTTAGGTCTACTATGGCTTCTTTCAATAATGCTTGTGATTTCACCATATTGATCTAGCACACATTTTATAAAGTTTATATCTATATATCTCATATTTTTGGTGCTATAGTAAATGTTACTGATTTTTATTTTAATTCCCAACTATTTATTGATAGTATATTGACCTTGTATACGGGAACCTTGCTAAACTCACTGATTAGTTCTGAAATAACTGTTTTATCTGTTAGCTTTTTAAAATGCCTCCTGTTGTCTTCTAGATTATAGAATTTCTGATATGAAATTCTTCTTAATTCTTCTCTTTCTCTCTCTATCCCCTCTCTGTTTTTGACATGTGGTGAGATTTTTCTTTCTCAACAATTTAAATATGGCATGTGTAGATGTTTATGTTTGTTTGTCTTTTTAAAAATCTATCATGCTGAAATGAATCTGCTGGAATTCCCCATCTGCTCATACATTTTGGCCATCTTTCATTCCAGAATGAATTTCATTCATTTTACATATTACTTATAGCTATTGTTTTAATTAATTTTTATTGGAGTAAAATTGCTTTGCAATGTTGTGTTAGTTTCTACTGTACAGCAAAGTGAATCAGCTATATGTATACATATATCCCCTATTTTTTTGGATTCCTTCTCATTAATGTCACCACATAGCATTGAGTAGAGTTCCCTGAGCTATACAGTAGTTTCTTATTAGTTATCTATTTTATACATAGTATCAATAGTGTGTATATGTCAATCCCAACCTTCCAATTCATCCCACCCTCCCCTTTCCTCCCTTCCTGTCCATACATTTGTTCTCTATGTCTGTGTCTCTATTTCTGCTTTGCAAATAAGATTATCTATACCATTTTCTAGATTCCAAAAATATGCATTAATATACAATATTTGTTTTTCTCTTTCTGACTTACTTCACTCTGTATGACAGTCTCTAGGTTCATCCATGTCTCTACAAATGACCCAATTTAATTCCTTTTTATGGCTGAGTAATATTCCATTGTATATATGCACCACATCTTCTTTATCCATTCCTCTGTTGATGGACATTTAGGTTGCTTCCATGTCCTGGCTATTGTAAATAGTACTACAATGAACATTGGGGTGCATGTGTCTTTTTGAATTATGGTTTTCTCTGAGTACATGCCCAGTAGTGGGATTGCTGGGTCATATGGTAGTTCTATTTTTAGTTTTTTAAGGGGCCTCCATACTGTTCTCCATAGTGGCTGTATCAATTTACATTCCCACCAACAGTGCAAGAGAGTTCCCTTTTCTCCAGATCCTCTCCAGCATTTATTGTTTGTAGATTTTTAAATGATGGCCATTCTGACCGGTGTGAGGTGGTACCTCATTGTAGTTTTGCATTTCTCTAAAAATTAGTGATGTTGAGCATCTTTTCATGTGTCTCTTGGCCATCTGTATGTCTTTGGAGAAATGTCTATTTAGATCTTCTGCCCATATTTTGATTGGGTTGCTTGTTTTTTTGATAGTGAGCTGTATGAGCTGTTTGTATATTTTGGTGATTAATCCTTTGTCCATTGCTTTGTTTGCCAATATTTTCTCCCCTTCTGAGAGTCGTCTTTTTGTCTTGTTTACACTCTGTGCTTCCAATGCAGCAGGCACGAGTTTGATCCCTGGTCAGGGAAGTTCTACATGCCACTCAGCGCAGACCCCCACCACAAAAAAATTTATTTTAAATGTGATACTTATAGCTATTTTATATACTTTTTCTGATCCAACATCTGTGTCATTTCTGAGTTTGGTCCTTTGGACTTCTTTCTCTTTTGACAGTGAGTTGTTTTTCCTTGCCTTTTTTTTTTTTTTTTTTTAGTGTGTCTCTAAATTTTTGACTCAGTGCTAAATGTTATGTGTAGGATAGTAAGCTCAGGTAAATAGTATTTATGTTTAATAATTGTTATACTTGGTATGTTAAGCCATCAATGGGAGAGGGGAGCTGAGTCAATATAGTTGGGAGTTAACCTAGGTTTGCATTTTGATGCTGTTATGTTATTGTTAGTCAGCTATGCAGTGTAAATTCTTTCTTGATTACCATGTGTTTAAGGGGAAAGTTTTTCACAATATTTCTTCTCAAACCTCACATTTAGTCCATTTTTCTGCACTTATGCCTTGGAGAAGGACTCACTCACATTTTTGCCCTCCCATAGCAGTAGACTGCTATTGCTTTTTACTCAGTGCTTATAAGTCTGGTGTTGGAGTAGGGGGTGTTTTCTGTTGTCCTAGAACAACCTTAGTCTTAGGCTGGGCCAGAATCTTGTGTGTGGAACTTTCTCAATGATCTGCGCCTTGTACCAGTAGCAGGAGACCTCTAACAGTCTAAGTTCAAGACTCTTCCTCTTCTTCCTTCAGGGGTAGAGAGTTTACTACCTTTTCCCACTTCCCAGCCACAATGGGCATTGAATTGTTCCCTGGTGGGCAATAGTTTCTGCTGCCCTTCCTCTAAGAGCTTAATCAGTTGTCACTTAAGAGAGAACAAACTGAGTGATGGTTTGTACCTTTCCTGAGGTTGGAGTCCTTCTGTTCTCCAGGACTGCACCATTGTCTTACTCCTGATCTTTCCTGTGAGTGCCTATAGAGGTCCATGGAGATGAACCTATAAGTGGTCCAATCTCCCCTCGTGTCTGTGGCTCCTTGGGTTTTATATTCTCATGCTAGCCAACACTCAGATTTTAGCAATTAGTTAACATTTTAACCTGAATTCTTACTCATTTATGTGTCTGGCTGCTCTTTCTCCAATGTTCTATCACAGGTGATTTAGTGTGCAAGCCCTATCTCTTCTTGGGAGTTCCTGAATTTCTTTAGATTGCAGAGTATTTGGTTTGTGACCAAATACTCTAAAATGTTCCTCTAAAAAGTTCAAGAAAGCCATAATTTTGTAGATTATCTGGTGTTTTTAGAATGAGTGATTCTTTCCAGCTTCCTACAGTTAGAAGACTCTGCTCTGCTTTTCAAAGGATTTCGCTAACTTTTTAGCCTTTAGTTCTGAATAGCTTTCAAATTTTATAAATGTCTTAATGAAAAAACAGGCCAAATAGTTTCAATTTTATGCCCCTCCATATCCAGAGATTCTGGTTGCTCAACTCTCTAGTTTTTGAGACTTTGTACTAACAGAATTTCCAAAAACTCTGCTGGTTTTTCAAATTAGATGTTGATGTCTTTCATCTGTGACTCAGATTCTCAGCCTCTTGCCTGGTATGCAGAAGCAACAAATACTCCAAATAGAATGGGCCTCCCTACTGTGCCATCCTGGCCTTTCAGGCTGTGCTTGCCTCTCCAGTTCTCACATGCTTTTCTGATTTATTTATTATTTATTTATTACATTTATAGTTTATACGTGGAGGCATTAGTTTGCCATAATCCACTCCATTGTAGTTAGGAGCAGACATCCCCTTTTTTTTCTGTTTTAATTAATTACTATTCTTCCCTTTTTTTTCCCCATCAATCTACCTACTTTATAATGAACGTATCATCTTAAATCGATTATTTAATATAACCTGGCAGTTCCATTTTGCCCTTTTATGGTGTTTTATATGCAACTGTAAGAAAAAGACTACCCCTTAAAAAATATTGGCTCAGATAAGAGTTTATCTTTCCTCCTATGGAACAATCTAGATATAGGGTCCTGGTCAGAGTGACTATGTCCTGCTCCACAGGAATATCAACATATTCTGCTTCCCTCTATGTTGTTGTTCTTCTACCTGCTAGAATACTATTATATTCTTTATAATCAAAAGTGGCTCAGCAGAACCTTAGCTTTCAAAGTCTGCATTCTGCTGGAGGCTAGGACTGCTTTAGAGGCAGAGCAATCAGAGGCTTTTTGCAGGCAGGGCTTATGTCTCCTTTGACAACAAAATCCTCAAAATCTTAGTCGATTTTTGTTTTCTTTTTCCTTCTTCCAAATTTCTTCTGCAAATAAGCACAAACTCCTTATCTTGTCATAATTCTTGAGTGGGAAAAGATTGTACCTGTTGATCTTTGTTACACATTTCTTTCTTCCTCAACTTAATGATGATCCATTTGTGGCAAAATGAAAAAAAATAAAATTGGCTGGAAGCAAAGAAAGTTTCTCTTAACTAGGTTGTTTCCCCTTCAGTCTTTGTTTACAAATTATGTAATTCTTGTCTACTTTAAGAATTGTAGAATTTCACTAAAGCAACGATCAAATATTATCATTGTAATTGTTACAAGTTTCCCCTAGAATAAGTGATAGGCTTGGTAGGAACATGGTCTACTCTCTGTGTTAATAAAGGCAATAGTTTTATTAAGAGCTTCATCAGTTTTCCCTGCTGAAGTATCTATTTTCACCACCAACTGTCCAACCTCCGAGACAGTTCTACACATTTTAGGTTTATGTTTCTCCAGCACTCCACCTCCAAAATTTCCTGTACCAGTAATTTATAACACATTATTCACACATGTACATCCCTTCCCACACAACCATATAATTATGTTAAAAATGAAATGAGGTAAAGAACTATAAGTGATGCCTTATACAGAACATTTACTACATAAAGAACTTTAGAACAACCCACTTGTTAGAATAACAATGTCAAGTATAAATAATAAAAATATTTTGCATGCAAGTATGTATTTCAGAAGTCAGGAAAAATAACTCTGGAAGATGCAATATGTTTCCAACTACAGGTGAAATATTTTTTTCTGTCTCATTTAACTATTCTGGATGTTGAATAATTTATTAGTTAATTCTACATTAACGAACAAAGAATTGGCTTATTGACACTGTTAAGCCTTAAAAGTCAATACTGAGAAAATAGTAAGATATTTGCAATTAAAACAATGGTATTTTAAATTTGATTATTGATTATTTTGCTCTGATAGGCATTCAGTTAGTTCTTGTGATAATGCCTACAATTACATGTACCTTTCTTCCAGGCATGATTTGAAATTTAATTATAACAGCTAGTACAGGGTTTTTTTTTTTCTTCATAAATGTGCAACTTTACTCAAATTATTAAGCTGATCACCAACTGGTTTATAACACATCAGTTCCTAGACTAATGAACCATATATCCTTGTCAATTTCAGTAATGTTTTGACAGTTTTTGCCTCAGTGCCTTTGAATTACAAGTGTGTGCAGCTGCATTGCTCATTGCTACAGTAGGTCTCTCCCTAAGGATATGGTAGGTCATGATTTCTGATTTTGAATTGTTTAACTAAGCAATGATATTTGATTATTCCATCACAAAGAAATCAAAGCAATGTAGTTTTATGATCTTCTTTAGTTAGTTCATTATAAAAGTCAAATTTAAATAAGTAATTAAAATTTTAAATGCATGGCAAAATATGTATCTTTAAAAATAAACTATTTATAGCACATGAGATAGCCTATACAGGTCCATAGATCCTTTTATGTAGTTGCAAAATCTAAAAATGTCTGAAAAGCAAACTTTTTAAATAACTCATTTGATAGCAAAATCTGTTCTGAATCGAAGTGAAATTATTTATTGACGTTATTTATAACAGTCTGTACATTAAGTTTTTGTTAAAAATTATTAATGTGCTTGATCATGGGTTGTACTCTAGACTCTGCTGTGGGTGGTTTAGTATTCCATATATACACATTATTGCTTTTCTAAAGTAAATATATATTTTTACGTATGATGTATGTATATATATATTTGACACAAAGGTTTTAGATAAAGGATTTTAAATCTGTAAAATTAGAATGAACCACAAAAATTGTCATTATTTGTACACCAAAAATTAGATATAGGCAATTTCATATAGTTCAACCATGCAGTTCAATCTAATGCATGAGTACATGTAAAACTGGGACAAGCTTGATTACTTAAACATAATTATAAGCAAATTATTTCATTATATGTATGGATACAGATCATAAAAACTACTGTTAGTAAATATTATGTTAAAGCTATCCACTTAAAAAAGAACTCTTAATTCACAAATAATCATAAACTGCATTTCCATTTATAGCTCAAGTTCTCCATCTAAATTCCCTCTGTACTTCTACTCACTATAAAATTTGATCATCATTTCTTCTAGTCCTTGTAACTTCACTGCACCTACTAATGGCATTATGCCATCCGGGCTTGAAACCTCAGTCAGACTTGACACCAGCCTCTTATTTGCTACTCACAGCCTAGTTGTTCTTTCAGTTTTTCTCACATCTTGTCTTTTGCTTAATTAATCTGGTTTACTCATTAATCTAGTTCAGAAACTTTCAGGCTCATACATGGAATATTGTAATAGTTGCCCAAATTGACCTTGTTATATCTAGCTCTTTCACACTACAATATGCCCATCCATATTTTTTTGCTTAGCAGCATTTAACAGCTCAGTTTTCTGTTTATGTTTGAATTCAATTTAGCAGCTAATGCCCTCTACAGTCTAGTCATAATTTTATATTAAAACCTTATTTCCTTTAGCATGGTAGGAATAGAAGGGACTTCCTTAACTTAATAAAGTACTTTAACAAAAACTCACAGCTAACACCATATTTAATGGTGAAAGACTGAATGTCTTTCCTTAAGATCAAGAAAAAGGTAAGCCTCCTTACTGTTGCCACTTCTGTTTAGCATAACACTGGAAGTCCTAGCCAGTGCAATAAGGCAAGAAAAGGAAATAAAAAGTGTACAAATTAGAAAGAAATTAAACCTTCTCTATTTACAGAAGGAATGATTATTTATGTAGAAAATCCCAAGGAATCTACAAAAAACTTCTAGTAAAAACTTCTAGTACTAGTAACTGACTTCATCAAGATTACATTATAGAAGATCAACATACAAAAATCAATTATATTTCTATATAAATAGCACAGTTACATTTATAATTGTACCCCCAAATATAATACTAAGGTATAAGCTTAACAAAACATATATAGGGTCTATATGCTGAAAATTAAAAAATGTTGATGACAGGAATAAATGGAGAGACATATTGGGTTTATGAACTGGAAGACTCAACATACTAAAGATGATCTCTCATCAATTTTAATGCAATTCCTATTAAAGTGCCAGCAAGATTTTTTGTAGCTGTAAACAATCTTATACTAAAATGAATAAAACAGTTTTGAAAAAGAAAAAAATGTGGGAGAAATCATTCTACCTAACTTTAAGACTTGCCATATATCTACAATAATAAAGACTATGATATTAGTAGCAGGGTAGATAAATCAATAGAACACAATAGAGAACCCAGAAATAACTCCACGCAAGTATGAACAACAGACCTTTGACAAAAATGGAAAAGAAATTAAATTGAGAAAGGATACTCTTTTTAAGTAATGGAAATGCATTAATTGGTCACCCATAGGCTGAAAAAGATTAACATCAGCATAAACCTCAAATATTGTAGAACAAATAATTTGAAATGGATCATGGACTTAAATGAAAAATGTAAAACTATGAGACTTTTAGAAGAAAACATAGGAGAAAATCTTTGATACCTAGAACGTGATGAGGCATTCTTATATGTGAAACAGAAAGCATGATCCACAGAAGAAAATAATCAATAAATTGAACTTGATAATAACTGCAAAAAGATCCTAGTAAGAAGGCAAGAAGACAAACTACAGACTGAGAGAAAATATTTGCAAGCAGTATATAAGACAAATGACTCATATCTTGAATATATAAAGAATTGTCAAAACTTAACAGTAAGAAAACAAACAATCCAAACAAAAAATGGTCAAAATAGGTGAACAGACATCTCACCAAAGAGGATAAACAGATGACAAATAGGCACAAGGAAATACATTCAACACTGTTAATGATTAGGCAAATGAAAATTAAAACCACAATGAAGGATCACTGCATATATATTAAAATAGCTAATAAAATATAATAGCAACAATATCAAATGCTTGAGAGGATGCAGAGCATTTGGATCTCTCATACACTGCTGTGAGAATGTAAAAAGGTACAGCCATTCTGGGCATGGGTATAACTATAAAAGGTAACACAAGAGACTTCTGTGTGGTTATGGGACAGCTTTATTGTGGTGATGCTTACATGAATCTACACATATGTGATAAAATTGTTTAGAACTATACACACACATAAACACTCACAAATGAGTACATGTAAAACTGGGACAATCTTGAATATGTTTCATGGATTGTAATGCTGTTAATTTCTTGAATTTGTTATTGTACTATAGTTATGTCAGATGTTACTATTGGGAGAAAAGAGGTTAAGAATACACGGGACCTCTTTGTATTGCTCTTGCCACATTATGCAAATTTATAATAGTTTTTTAAAGGAAAAAATTATTTCTTACTACTGTTTAGAACAAATCTTCTGTTTTATAAAAATGATTTACCTACCTCTATATAAAGAATTGATTGCTCTGCTATAGAACACTCTGACGACAGTATGGAATATAACTAAAAAAGGGGAATTAGAGTCACACAGATCTGGGTGTAATTACCAGATCTTCCACTTAAACTCTTGATTTTACAAGTAATCATGTGTAAAGTGGGCTGAAAATAATACATTTAACTTGCAGAGATTTAGTAAAAATTAAATGAACTGGCATAATATATTTAATACAATGGTTAGATTATAATTTTTTATATAAATCTACTTCTATTCTCCATAAGGCTTTCCTCTATCCAAATTTTTTCTTTCCATCTAAATGTATTATATATATATATATACATTAGAACTAGGAACCTTATATTTAAAATCTCTGCATGCCCCACTACCTTTAGTGTATACATGAAATGCAGAAACCAGTGAATAATTCTATGAATCTAGTACTATGCCATAAGCTAAAGTAAGTTAAAAATTGACATATGGTATCTACCCATCAGGGGATTGAACTTTAGTTAGGGATACAGGATACAACTAAGGAAATAATTGCAGAATGAGATGGAATACAGACAGTTAAATGCACTTTGCAGAATGGGTCACCTGCGACTGGGGTGTGTGTGACTCCTTAGAACAGTGGTTTGAAAAGGTGGTCCCTGTAAACTTTCCCTTGGAAGCTTTCTAGAAATTTAAATTCTTGGGCGTCATGATCACCTTACAGATGTGAGATTGGACCTCCACCTAAAACTTTGTTTGGTTGTCAAGAGTGATGATGCCACACACAACCTCAAGAGCATTTGGAAATGTTTGCATCTTTCTGTTATCATGGCAGGTTCTCAAGCTGGTTCAAAAATGAGTTGAAAACAATGAAAGGAGATTGGCATGAGGTCTTATGGTGGTTAAGGGGTGAGGCTGCAGTAGGCATTGCTTGACTGAACTTTCTGCCAGTGCCAAAGGAGGAAACACTCAGGCTTTTTGATCAGTTTGTGCAGATGAGAGACAGAAGGCATAAAAGGAGTGATGGGACTTGAAAGCTGCCCCAAAATGGAGTCGGACTCTTTATTACATTGGGCTACACACCAGATCTACTGAATCAGAAACTTGAGGTATGGCCTAGCAATCTGTGTTTTAATCAACCATCAGTTAACTCTACTCTGAAGTTTGAGAACCACTGCCTTAGTAGGATATGCTGGCAATGAGAGCATGTGGTGAACATAGAGTAGAAGAGCATTTTGGAGTTTTGACAGGGAAAAATGAAGTCAGAGGTTTATTATCTGAAGGTGCTAGGAATGAAAAACTTGTGTTAGGGTCTAATAAAATGTTAGGAAGAAAATAAAAATAATTTTAATACTAATGAATGTTATGGCATCATCATAGTTCATAAAAGAGTACATTTGAGAACATTTATTTTCATTGTAAAATATTTTCCATTATTATAAAATTCTCTGAAATTTATCTTGAGTATATGAAGACAGCTAGTATGATTTTTGTTAGAAATATCACTAAAATGTCTTAATCACATAGCTTATCAAAATTGGTATAATAGGAAATGATTTCTGATTCTCTTGATTTTATAAGTGGAGACTTCTGAAGACACATACACATATGTGCACATATAAAGATTTAGTCATAAATTCTGTGATCTGTTTAGGGCTTAAAAGACCATTTCAACCTATGGGTCATTAGCTTTCAAAGCAATTATTTATCAGTAATGCAAGTAATTTAGCATCTTTAATTTTCTTGAAGTGTAATTTTTTTGGAAAAATATACATATATTCATTCAAAAAACATTTGTTGAGTATCCACCATACAGTGTTATTGAGCACTGGAGATACAGTGGTAGAAATGATGGACCTTCTGTATATGGTTTTCCAGATATTGTGACTAAGGAAGTCATCAGGTTCAACTCACGCATAAGACAGGTAAGAACACTCAGGCCCAAAGAGTTTAAATAATTTACTTAGGGGTAACCTAACTAAAAGGGCTTAACTAGGAGGAATTAAACTCAAATAATAATGGATTTGGTGTAAGACAAAGGGTGTCTTAGGACCTGTGTTAAACAGAAAAGGAAGGTATAATCTAAAGACATTCACTATTTAACCCTAAAATGTTCTAGCAAAGCATAATACCTCTGGAGGGCTACTCCACATGTAGGCTGGCTATTTGCATTGTGCCCTGTCTCATAACTGGTTGGTTTATTGTAAAGCTGGGTTGAGATCCTGGTGCTCTTCCTCTTGATTATCCCTCTGACATACTTCCACTTAGGTAACTTAGCAACTCTCAGGGATTTTTGGAGGTGATTTCACTTCCATCTTTATAGGTCCCATTAACCTAAAATTTTTTTTATTGTCTGAGGCAACTGTAATGACATAGATTACTTTGAGGTTGCATCCAGGATTTTAAAAAATGCACAGGGAGGAGGTACAACCAATTCAGGATGGAGGGTCTCCCTTGGGGTGTGGAGGAGGATGTAAATATATGCAACATTTATATATTGGGTAAACATTTCTGAATCAAATATGACAGAATGTTAAGATTTATAAAAGCTGAATGATGAGTATGCTGGTATTGATTATGCTATTTCTATACTCTTTTGTAAGCCTGAAATTATTCAAGGAAATAAAATTCTCTGATTTGTTTCTAAATGTACATGACAAGTGTATGTCTCTTTATACTCTATATGTACACCTGAAAATTGTGTTAACTAGTATTGTATAAATAGAATAATTTGTAAAACGTTGGACAGCTTACTGTGTAAGGAATCCAAGTGTAAGTCATTTTTTAAATAATAAAATTCATTAATCATTGAATCTGCTTAAAACAAGGCATACATGTAGATTGATGTGCTCCACAGTGGGCACATCAGGGCAATTATGTGATGTCTGTAATTCTGTCTCATGATTTTTGTTAGATATGCCCTTCTTATTATGAAGTAAATAAGAACAATCCATGAAAAAGTATTTTTTTTAATGGATATGTCTTCCTTATAAGGAATCGCGTGATTTTATGAATACATTGTGCTGCATCCATTATCAATTAAATGAGAATTAGAATATTGCTTTCTTTTAGAGTTTGTTATTTTTTGACTTTTTTCCAATTGGAATCAATTGTCGCAAAAGGAGTCAATATTCAAAAGATACAGTAATAAACATTTTGTTTCATTTACTACTGGAATTCTGACAAGTTGATATTAAGATGAGCTAAAATTGTTGGTAATGTCTCTGCATAACAGCTATGCTTACACTCTGTGGAGGAGTTGGAACTAAAGGTGAACCACAGAGCTAAGGAGTACCTCTGGAGAAGTGGTTGGGGGTAAAAAGAAAGAATCTAACTGATTAAATAACCGTCTTGTTATTGTCATTGTAATTATAGCTGCCTGCTGATCTTAAAAAGGGTAATATTCCCATCCTTCATCACATAAGTCAAATCCCTGCTTCCTCTAGTTAGCAGGCCTAAAGACAGCAGCATAATTTGAATGAAACTTAGGATATCAATACATAGACCCACACAGTAGACTGAAGATAAGATGGTTCACAATTTTGGTGGTAGCAATTGCTACCTTCTACACACCCATCAGGAGAGCTAAACTTTAAAAAGCCAAACAAACAAATAAAATTACACGATTAATAACAATTATTGATGAGCATATGGAGTAACTGAAACTTTCACTCTGCTTTTGGTATTCTAAGTTGACACAACTGTTTTGGAAAACTGTTTGTCAATGTCTATTAGAGCTGAACATATGCATACCCTACAGCTGCAATTCTGCTCCCACTCAGTAGAGTATGTGCACCAAAAAAACATGTACAAGAATTTTCATCATATCACTACCTGTAATAACCAAAAACTTGAAACAACAGTAGAATGCAGAATCTGCAGTATATTGATATTCTACAGTAGAATATCAAAGAACATTCAGAATGAATAAACTATTGCTTCATACAAGGGTAATTCATATAAATAAAATAGTAAGTGAAAGAAGCCAGAACACAAAAAGGTATATTTATGATGTATTAGTTTTCTATGGCTGCATAACAAATTAGCACAAATTTAGCAGCTGAATGCAACATACATTTATTATCTCACAATTTCCATGGGTCAGGAGTTCAGGGATGAGTAGCTGGGTCATACGTTCATGGTCTCACCAAGGTAAAAATCAGTGTTCACTGGTACTGCAATGTTATCTGAAGCTTGGGGTCCTCTTTCAAACTCATTTAAGTTGTTGGCAGAATTCAGTTCCTTGTAATTATAGGACTGAGGTCCATGTTTTCTTGCTGGCTGCTGGCCAGGGTATTCTCTCAGGTCCTAGCCACATGGCCTTCTCATAACAGGGAGGGTTATTTCTTCAGGCCAGTAGGAGAAACTCTCTCAAATTCTCTCTCTCTCAGGAAGGGCCCAGCCACTCTTAAAGGCTCACTTGATTTGGTCAGGCTCACCAATGATAAGCTCCCATTTGGATAATTCAAAGTTATTAATTCATAATCTAACCACAGGAATGGAAGCTCTCTGTATTCACAAATCCTTCCTACACCCAAATGGAGGGAGACACAGAGATCACATACACCAGGGAGAATAACTCTTGGAAGCCATCTTAGAATTCTGCTTCTTTGTACTGTGTAACTCTATTCATATAAAGTTTGAAAACAAAATGTCGGGGAAAGAAGTCAAACCACTGTCCATCTTTAGGGGAAGATGGTAATGGCTGGGATAGAGCTCAAGGAAAGCTTCTACATAATCTCTCCTATATTATAGTATTCTGTTTTTTTTTGCCTGGATGGTGGTTACAAAGATGTGTTCACTCTTCTAACTGCTCAATTATGATTTGGTATTTTTGGGCATGTATCTTATAATTTGATTTATTTTTAAAAAACAAAATAAAGTGTTACTAATTCCCTTCCTTCCAAGAATATATGTAGGTTGACATATGTAGAAAATAATAGCACTCTTAGTCAAGAGTGAGGGGGGAAAATTTACTTGTATGCTACGAACTATTTGATGACGTAGTTCTGATTGGTCATCTAACATATGGAGAAGTCAGTCAAAATATTTTTGAGTCCACTGTCAAAAAAATCAAAACAAAACAAACTTTTTTAATTCTAAAGAATAAAATTTATATGTCCCTCTTTCATGAGTGATTCTTTGTTATGCATAGTCAGCATGAAATATATCAAATATTGCAAAGAAAATTGCTGTGCCACTGTGACAATCTGGACACAGTTCAACTGATGATTGACTTTCAACCTCTGTTTAAGCCCTTTCCCCTCTAAAAAAGATGGCTAAGTTCTATTTGTTCAGTCATATTTTACTGTTGAAAATGGGGAGGAGAGCTAGTTAGGTAGTGACTTCCTTATGATCTTTTGAAACTTTTTCAGTTCAGTATAGGTTCAATCATATATTATATAAATTCCAATGTCTTTGCCTTTGTGTTTTTTGAAACAGTACAGTTCATTTAAAACAACTTTATTTTAACTTTACCTTGCAAAAATATAATTCTCCCATATAAGTCATTAACTTTTGAACCCCAATTTCCAAACTGTGATGGGTTTTCCTATGTATGTGTTCTGTAACCTACTCATTTTTTGTTTTCCCTGTTAGACCCTGTACCATTAGGAATGAATCATTTCCTAGCTCACTGTCACTCTCCAATTACTTATAACCCAATTCTTGGTGATTTCAATTAACTTGTAGGTACACTTCATCCACCTGGCCTCACGTTTCTGAAAATAATCTGTTCTCAATAATCTTGTCCTTTACCATACCTCAGCCACCCACTCCCTAGATGTAATTGTTACCAATAACTGTACCCCCTCTGTAAAATCAATTTTACACAGCTCACTCTCTGACCACTGCTTCCTGTCTTGTTTTGCTTTTTTTTTCTTTTGTTGTCTTTACAGGACTCAGACTACAAATCTCCACCCTAGACTACAAATCTCCACCCTACAATTCATTGATCTTGTCAACTTTTCACTGTCCCTCATCCTCTTAATACCTTCTCTCTTCTGTGTAAATTTCATGTTCAATCATTAAAATCATTATTTGCATATGTTCTTTATTCTTTTGCTCCTCTTATGCTTTATCACACTTCCTTAAGTCTAGTTAATTTCAACTCACCATTAACTCCGACCTACATCTGTGTAGCTGAATGTGGCTGGATAAAACATATAACTTTTTGAATTGTTCTCATTATAATTCATCCTATGAACTTAGATGGGACATTAATGCTATCAGGCAATCATATAATATTGTTCTAGTCCACTTACTCTCCATTTCTCAAAATCCAAATGCCACCTTCTCTATCTTTATTCTGAGAAGATGACTTTGCTCTATCTAAAGCAACCCCTCCACTTCAGCACTAGATTCCCTATTGTGGCACAGAGATGCTAACAGATCACCACAGGAACATGCTTTCTTCCATACTAACGAACTTTGATAACACGAAACTATCAATACTTATCCTGTGATTGCATTTCCTAGCTTCCCTTGCACCTAAGCAAAGCCATATTATTAGTTCTCACCAATTGAATGGGAAGTTTTATGTGTCACTCAGGGTAAGTAAATTTGAAGCAAGAAAGCCTTCTCCATGCTGTCTTTTTCTAATCACTGGTTAGAGGAAGAGCAAAAAGAAATCTCAGGCCTTTAAGGATGGAATGAAGCACAGTATTGAAGGAGCCTCCATCCCTTGAAAATTTTTCATAGAAAACAACCTGCTGAATACCCTTGTAAGACTGTTGAGTGAATAATAAATGAAATTCTATTGTGTTAAGCCATGGTGGCTTTTGGACATGGGTGTTAGAGCAGCTAGTGTTAATTAATTGATGCATATGTCACCTCTGACCATCATTCCAACAATTCTCTTCTCTGTCTCCTACTTATCAATGTTTCACTCTTCACTGGAATGCTAATAATTATCCCACAGTAAAAAAAAAAAAAAAAAAAAAAAGAAAGAAAGAAAATTCTGACTCTACGTCCCAATCAGTTACCACCAATGTACTTTGCTCCCCTTTGCAGCAAAATTTCTTGAGCAAATTATTAATACTTCCTGTGTTTCTTCTCATTCTCTTTTCATCTCACTCTGATTAGGTTTTCATTTCCATTGTTTCATCAAAACTTCTCTCCATGAGATTAGTAATGACCTTCAACTTGCTAAATCCACTTGTCAATTCTCAGTTTCTATCTTAATTTACCTGCCACTTGTTAACAACTATTCCCCTCTTCCTTGTACACTATTTATTGGCTTTTAAAACAACAGGTCTCTTGGTTTTCCTTCAACTTCACAGATCACTCCACAGGCTCCTTGGCTGCTCATCTTTACTGTGAGCTCTTTATGGTGGATTGCCTCAGGGATCAGCCTCAATTCTCTTCTTTGCCAACACTTACTACCTTGGTGGTCTCATCCACTCTGATGGCTTAATATGCTGTCTACTTGGCATTGACACCTAAGTGTATATGTCAAACGCAGACCTCTCGTCTAAGTTTCAGATTTCTATAGCTATTTGACTGCTTAACATCTCCACTCGGAGTTTAATAGACATCTTCAACCTATTAAGTCTGAAACTATACTCCTGATCTCACCTACGTCTTTCCTCCCATAGCTTTTCTGAGGAGAAGTTGGATATAACCCCTACATTTGCTACTTTATTGGTATGGTGTCTTGTGTCCCCCCTCTGGTTTCTTTCAAGACATTTTAAATTTATCTTTGATTTTTCTGCAGTTTGAATATGATTTGCTTAGTTATAGTTTATTTTTATCATTTATCCTGCTTGGTGTTCTCTGATTCTTAGATCTGTGGTTTGCTGTATGACATTAATTTGGGGGAAATTCTTAGTCATTACTGATTCAAATATTTCTTCTGTTCCTTTCTCTCTACTCCTTCTGGTATTCCCATTATGCATATGTTACACTTTTTATAGTTGTCCCACAAACAACTACAAGATATTTTATCCTTTTTTTTTTTCAGTCTTGTTTCTCTATGCTTTTCAGTTTTGGATGTTTTTATTGACATACCTCTGAGCTGAGAGATTTTTTTCCTCAGCCATATCCAGTCTACTAATGAGCCCATCAAAGACATTCTTCATATCTGCTACAGTATTTTTTACCTCTACGACTTCTTTTTGATTAAATGTTCATTTTTCTGCTTACATTATCAATCAGTTCTTACAGGTTGTTTACTTTTAGCCCTTAGCATATTAGTCATGATTGTTTTAAATTCTTGGTCTGATAATTCCAACATCCCTGCCATATCTGAGTCTAATTCTGATGTTTGCTCTGTCTCCTCAAACTGTGTGTTATTGTGCAGTTTTTTTTCTTTGTCTTTTAGTAATGTCTTGTAATATTTTTTTAAAAGTCATACATGATATATGATGTACTGGGTAAAAGAAACTGTGGTTAATAGATCTTTAGTAATGCAATAGTATGGCATTGGGAGGGTAGTGTTCTATAGTCTTGAAGACTTTGTCTTAGTCTTTTAGTGAGTCTGGGTCTTTGGGTTGTGAACTTTGTCAGTTTTCCTCAGTTCCCCCCACCCCAATTAGGTGGGACAGAATGGACAGAAAGGGCTGGAACTGGATATCTTCCTTCCCCTAAGTAGATCAGGCTCTGATAAAACCCCAGGAGATTAGGGTCTGGTAAAATAGTTTTGCTGGAGGTCAGGCCTTGTTAAGAAGAACAGAATGCTCTGACATACAGTCAGCCCTCTTTATCCACAAGTTCTGTATCTGCAGAGTCAACCAGTTATGGATCAAAAATATTCCAAAAAAAAAAATTCCAGAAAGTTCCAAGAAGCAAAACTTAAATTTGCCACATTTTGGCCACTACACACCATTTACATTGTGTTTCATGTATTTACATAGCATTTACATAGTATTAGGTATTATAAGTAATCTAGATAAGATTTAAAGTATATGAGAGGATGTGCATAGGTTATATCAAATACTGCATACTATACAAGGGACTTAAGCACTCATGGGTTTTGGCATCTATGGGGGGTCCTGGAACCAATCCCCTCAAGATATCAAGGGATGACTATATTTCAGAATGGTTACTTTCTCTCTCCCCTTGTCAGAAAGTCAAAGGGATTTCTCTCCCATATTCACTCTGAGAACCTGGTAGAACTCCTGGGGCTAAAATTCACAAAAGCATGTGGGTCCCCCTGAAACTAGACCACTCTGGAGTTTTTAATTCTTAGACTTGTTCACACTGAGCATTCAGAAATTTATCAGTTAGGTTTTCCTACCCCGATATTTGTTTCCACAGAGGTTTCTGCTTGTGTGTTTCTGCTCTGGTAAGTTGTGCTTCTCTTTATCTGTCTGTTTGTATCTCTAATTTGGGGGGTAGTAGTTTGCCCTGTGACCTCACATCTCTGATAGATCCAGGAAGAGTTGTTGATTTTTCAGTTTGTTCAACTATTTACTTGTTATTATGATGGAATGACAACTTATAAACTCCTTATATGTCAGACTAGAAACTTTAAAAGTCCCCATAGCTTTTCCATTTGATATGATAGTGGCTCCATCCTTTTTGTGGCGGAGGCAAAAATATTTTTTAATCATCTTTGATTTCTCTCATTTTTCATATCCTAATAAAATGTCAGTAAGTCCTGTTGGCTCTACCTTATGGATATATCCTGAATTTGAACACATCTTACCATCTGTACTGCTCCTCTTCTTTTTATTTTATTTTATTTTATTTTTTAATATCTTTATTAGAGCATAATTGCTCTACAATGGTGTGTCAGTTTCTGCTTTATCACAAAGTGAATCAGTTATACATATACATATGTTCCCATATCTCTTCCATCTTGCGTCTCCCTCCCTCCCACCCTCCCTATCCCACCCCTCTAGGTGGTCACATGTACAGCTCCTCTTCTGAAACACCATTGCCTTGATGAGAGCAATTTAGCTTCTTGTCTGCGTTTCTGCTTCTCCCTTTGCTCACTAATAGTCTAAATCTGAAGAGATCAACAAGAGTGATCCTTTTAAATTGTTAGTCAGATCATGTCATTCTTTTGCTCCTAACACTTCAGTGTCTTCCCATTTAAATCAGAATAAGTAGAAAGTTCTTTTAATTCGCTCTAAAGTCATGTATGACCTCCATTAACCCCAAACTCATATCCTAACATATTCCACCTTGCTCTCTCTGTGATAGCCTACAGGCCTCTCTACTCTTCCTGGGGCACATAACTATATCTTGACTTAGTGCCATGAAACTGGCTGTTCCCACTGTCTGCGACGTCCCTACCCCAGGTATCCACATTGCTAATTCTCTGGTTTCCTTCAAATCTTTTCTTAAATAGTTTATTAAGGACACTAAACATGAAAAAACAGTTTAAAATCTTAATCCATTCTCCCACCCCTTTACATTCCAAATCTCCTTTACCCTGCCTTACTTAAAAAACTTTTTGACAACTTTATCACTTTCAAATATAGACTATAATGTAAAAATGTATTAGACTCATTGTTTGCAGTCTGTCTCCCCTCTGCCTCCTGACTCTTACAATGTACTACAAGAATGTAAACTTCATGGAGAACCCAGGCAGACATTTTTGTCTATTATATTGTCTATAGACAATATAATTGTCTATTATATTGTTCTGTTCATCAACGTCTTCTAAGTACCTAAAATGAGGCTTGGCACTTATATATTGCAGACTGCATGAACAGAGGCACAAAATCATGGTTTTCTTTTATATTTAAGATGAAATATATTTAAGATAAAGATGATCAAGATAAATTTAATTCTAGATTGTGACACACACACACAAACACACACACTCTCACACACACACTATACATGTATAGTGTCTAACACATGCCCAGCTTAGCCACAAGTATAATAATTACAGAAAATTCTGATGCTGAAAAATATTCCAAATGGATATTTGCCAGATGGGATGGGGGTTGGGGGGGCAAATAGGTGAAGGGGATTAAGAGGTACAAACCTCCAGTTATATAATAAATAAGTCACAGGGATGTAATATACAGCACAAAGAATATGATCAATAATATTGCAATAACTTTGTATGAGGACAAATGAGGTGGTTATTAGACTTATTGTGGTGATCATTTCATAATGTACACAAATGTCAAATAATTATGTATACAGCTGAAACTAACATAAAATTATATGTCAAATATATTTCAATAAAAATATGTTTGTAGCATAAACTTTATTAGAATATTAATTAAAATTATTTTTTTAAAAACTAGTGTATCTTAACATAATAACATTCTGGTATCCCTTAAGAAAAATCCCCATGGATAATTATTCATGTTCAAACTTTTTCTGCATTTCAACTGTACTTGAAAAAAAATCTTTTCTCCCTGTGACTATTGAAAGAAATATGGTATTCAGCTGTTTTTCACATGCCTAGTATCCATTTACAGTATCAGGACACATCAGTCTTGAGTTTTATTGTTCTATTCATCATTAATATTTATACTTAATCAAGCTAATCTAGGGCTTTTTATCAATCTCAGGTAATTAATCAGGACATTTGATTATACTAAAATTTGGTTTTGTATTTTACTAATACAAATAGTAAAATTTTTTTTTGTATTTCACTAATACTAGAGTTCAGTTAACGTTGAAATTCTAAAAACAATTGTGTGTCAATTGTGTGTCAAAGTAATGTCTTTGTAATATTAAATGCAAAATATTTTTTAAATTGATAATGTTTTCAAATGACTTTATATGTGGATAGCCCTGAAAACGGTATTAAGAACAGTGACGATAATATTCAGTATCATTCCAGACACTCTGAATACCCATCTACTTACGGATCATCATATTGTAAGAATATTGGGTTTGATAGCATTGCTCACTGGTTCTCTACCAATGCATTTATAAGATTTACATGTGACTTCCAAATTGGCTCCCTACTCCACATTTCTTAGGAGAAAAACACATATTTGATGGTTAATAAAATTCATTCTGCTTTCCATTTATTAGAAGTTATACTTGAAAAAAATTACTGAGCACTGAAATACATACTTTATATACTACTATAGAAAGGGCTCCACAGTGTGCCTAAAGAAGAGAATGTAACACTAGTTGCACCATGAATTAATTCTTGGGGAAAAAATGAAAGAAAAAAAATGGGAAACGATTATCAATTTGGAGTGGTAATGATGCTTCTAGTCTGAAGAGAGAAAAATCCCAGAAACTCTCATATTTATTATTGAATAAAAGAGTGTTTATTTGTTCCCCAGGCTATATTCCAGTAAAGATCTCAATGGAGAAATCACAAAATGATGCCTTTATAATTATGATGACTAATTATAAGTTAATTTCCTAAAGGGAATTTGGGATCAGAGGCTGTGCATTATTTGTGTCTCTGTACTTTTGGGACAAACATAAACTAGAGAGTTTTTTTCAGATGTGGCATTGTTTATTTATTGCTTTGTTTGAAAATATAAACTTTAATTTTAGAATAATTTTAGATTCAGAGTAAAGTTACTGAAGTAGTTCACAGAGTTCACCTTACATAGTTACAAAATTATTTTTTTTCTTGTAATAAGGACTTTTAAGATCTACTCTCTTAGCAACTTTCAAATATGCAATAACTTATTATTAACTATGGTCACCATGCTGCACATTACATCCTCACGACTAAATTATATTATAACTGGAAGTTTGTACCTTTTGATCTTCCTCACTCAATTCGCCCACACCATACACCCTCACCTCTAGTAATCATCAGTCTCTGGATATACGAGCTTGGATTTTTTGTTTTTTGGTTGTTTGGGGCTTTTTTGTTTTCTTTTTTTTTCTCTTTATATTCTATGGTGAAATATTTGTTGATACCTTTTGCCCATTTTTTAAAATTGAAGTTTCCTTATTAAGTTTTCTTATTAAGTTTTGCGAGATCTTTGTATATTCTGGATAAAAGTCTTTTATCAAATACATGGTTTGCAAATATTTCTCCAAGTGTCTTTCACAGAGCAAAGCTTGGAATAAAGTCTAACTTCTCGATTTTCTCTTTCATAAATTGTATGTACATTTAGTGTTTTATCTAAAAACTGATTCCAATACCCCAGGTCACTCAAATTTTCTCCTGTGTTTTCTTCCAGACTATTTTAGGTCTATAATCCATTTTGATTTAATTATTTTGAAAGGTATAATATCTAGGTTGAATTTTTTGCAAGTAGATGTCCAATTGTTCCAGCATCTTTTCAATAAAAGATTCCCCTTTCTCAGCTGAGCCTTTGTCAACAATCAGTTGACTGTATTTGTGTGGAACTATTTCTGGCCTCTTTATTCTGTTCCATTAATCTATATGTCTAGTCATTCACCGGTAACATTATCTTGATTATTCTAGCTTTGTATTATGTCTCGAAATTAAGTAGTGTGAGTCTTCCAACTTTGTTCTTTTTAAATACTGTGTTGGCTATTCTACATCCTTTCCTTTCTTGTGTAAATTTTCAGATGTTTTTTGATATCTACTTTCAAAAGTGTGCTGGCATTTTGACTGGGAATGTACTGAATCTGTAAATAGTGTCAAGAAGATTTGACATCTTAACAAATTGGGTCCTTTAATATATATGAATACAGAAAATCTCTCCATTTGCTTAAATCTTCTTTGATTTCTTTCATCAGTGTTTGTAGTTTCCTGCATATAGATTCGGTTTATTTTATGTTAGATTTATGCCTAAGAACTTTATTCTTTGATATTATTGTAAATTATAATTTTTTTAAATTTCATATTCCAATTGTTATTTGCTAGAACATAAACAAAGCAATTGACTTTTGTATAATTACCTGTATCTTGTGACCTTATTATACTCACTTATTAGTCTTCCTAGACTCTTTGAGGTTTTCTGCATAGACAATCAGGTCATCTGCAAATAAAGATAGGTTTACTTCTTCCTTTGAATTTATATGCCTTATTTTTTCTTGTCTTATTTTATTAGATAAGACTTCCAGCTGATGTTGAATAGCAGTGGTGAGAGAGAACATTTTGCTTAAATTTTTTTTTTTGGCCGCATCCTGCAGCTTGCAGGATCTTAGTTTCCCCACCAGGTGTCAAACTAGAATCCATGGCAGTGAGAGCACTCAGTCCTAACCATTGGACCATCAGGAAATTCCCATATTGCTTAATTTTTGAACTTAGTAGGAATGCATTCAGTCCCTCCTTATTAAGTATGTTGTTAGCTATAGATATTTTTGTATATATCCTTTATTAGTTTAAGAGAATTCCCTTCTATGCATAGTATTTGATAAGTTTTTATCATCAATAAATAGTAAATTTTTAATGCTTTTTCTGCATCTTCCAATGTGATCATATGTTTTTCTTTTTTCAGCCCATTAATATGACAGATTACAATAACCTGAGGATATACTTTTCTTCGTTTCTATCCCTTTAAATTTATTAAGGTGTGTATTATGCTCAGATGTTATTTATTGGTAAATGTTCCATGTGCTTGAAAAGAATGTGAATTCTGCTAAGACTTCTGTTAATGAAATATTCTATAATTATCAATTAGATCAAGTTGCTTAATAGTGCTATTCAGGTCATTTATTTCCATACTGATTTTCTGCCTACTTGAACTGTCAATTACTGACAGAGAACTGATGAAATCTCTACCTATAATTGTGGATTTGTGTATTTCCCATTTCAGTTCTATCAGTTTTTGCTTCATGTATTTTGGTGTTCTGTTGTTAGGTACTTACCCATTTAGGATTGTTATGCCTTCTTTTTTTTTTTTTTTTTTTTTAATGGTACGTGGGCCTCTCACTGTTGTGGCCTCTCACTGTTGTGGCCTCTCCCATTGCAGAGCACAGGCTCCGGACGCGCAGGCTCAGCGGCCATGGCTCACGGGCCCAGTCACTCCGCGGCATGTGGGATCTTCCCCAGACCGGGGCATGAACCCGTGTCCCCTGCATCAGCAGGCGGACTCTCAACCACTGTGCCACCAGGGAAGCCCTGTTATGCCTTCTTGAAGAAATAACCCCTTTGTCTTTTTACACCTCTCTTTTAATCTTCTTTTAACCTCTGATAATCTATCTGGTTTTGAAGTCTTATTCAAATTAATATAGCTATTCCAGTACTGTTTTGATTGGTGTTTTCATATTATATCTTTCTTCACATCTTTACTTTTAAATTAAAAAGTTATATTTAAAATTAAAAATATTTATAAATAATTTATATTAAAGTGTCTTTCTTGCAGACAACACATTTTTAAAAAAAATTCAATCCAATAGTCTATTAAATATTTACACCATTCACATTTAAAGTTATTATTGATATTATTGGATTCAACTCTACCATTTTAGTAAGTTTTTTTTTTAAGATTGTTTTTGATGTGGACCATTTTTAAAGTCTTTATTGAATTTGTTACAATATTGTTTCTGTTTTATATTTTGTTTTTTTGGCTGTGAGGCATGTGGGATCTAAGCTCCCCAACCAAGGATAGAACCTGCACCCCCTGCATTGGAAGGTGAAGTCTTAACCACTGGACCACCAGAAAAGTCCTAGTAACTGTTTTCTATTCACTACATTTGCTCTTTGTTTCTTTATCTCCTCTTTTTCTGATTTCTTAGGTTTCGATTGAGCAGTTTATGCAATTCTATATTATCTCCTCCTTTAGCATACCAATTATCATTCTTTATTTTTTAGTTTAGTGATTGCCTTAAAGTTTACATTATATATTTTAAAATAATCTGTGTATACCTTCAAATAACACTATTCCGCTTCATGTGTAGTAAAGGACCTTAAAGCATAGTATTTCCAATTCCTTTCTCCCATTTGTTGTGACATTGCTAACATTCAATTCACTTATCCGTATACTAAAATCACTAAAGACATTGTTAATGTTATTACTTTAAACAGTTATATTTTAGATCATTTAAGAATAAGAAAGATTAAATATTTTATTTTACCTTCATTTATTCTTTCTCTTATGTTCTTCAAGTAAGATTCTATGTCCTGACCTATATCACCCCCTTCTGCCTAAAGATTTAATATTTTAATATTTCTTACTGTGAAAGTCAGCTAGCAATGGTTCCCTCAGGTTTTGTTTGGTTGAGAGTCTATTTGTCCTTACCTTTTGAAAAAGAATTCTAGGTTTCCAAGTTGTTCTCTTGCAACACTAAATATGTCACTTAGCTTTTTTCTTACTTATATGATTTCTTATCTTTGTTCCTATATGGGTAAGATGTTTTTCTACAATCTAGCTTCCTTCAAGATTTTTTTTGTGTGTCTCTGGTTTTTTGAAGTTTAAGTATGTATTTCTAGGTGTGGTTTGCTTTGTATTTTTCTTATTCATTGTTCTTTAAACTTTCTCAGTCTGTGGTTGTTGTCTGTCATTAATTTTGGAAAGTTATCAGCCATTATTTCTTCAACTATTTCTACCTCATTTTGTTTTTAGTTCCTTCTGTTATTCCAGTTTCATTTCTTATACATTTTTTGATATTGCCCACAGTTCTTGGATGTTCTGTTTTTGTTATTTATTCTTATTTTTCCTTTGCCTTTTAGTTTGGAAAGTTTCTTTTGAACTATCTTCAAGTTCATTGTTTCTTTCTTTTGCTGTGTTGAGTCAACTGATGAGTCCATTGAAAACATTCTTCATTTCTGTTACTCTGTTTTTCATTTCTACCTTTCCGTTTACTTTTTTTTTTTTTCAGTTTCCATCTCTCTGCTGCCATTAGCCATTTGGTTTTTCATGCTGCCCAAGTTTTCTATTAGAGCCTCTATCTATTAATTAGTTATTTTAAAATCTCGGTTGTCTGATAGTTCCAAAATTGTGTCATATCTGAGTCTGGTTCTGATGACAGCTTTGTGTCTTCAAACTGTTTTTCTTGCCTTTTTGTATGTCTTGTAAATTTTTGTTGAAAGCCGTATATGTATGGGTATTAAAGTTAATAGTCCTTTAGTTAAGGATTTGTATTAACCTTACTAGAAGTTCAACTTAAAATCCCTCTTGTGTCCTTGTTTTTTGTCTCTTCTTTTTATCTTTGGGACTTCTGCTTATGAGGCTACTCTGATGAGCTCTGTGTCTTGCAGCTCCTTTAACTGAAGTCTGCTGGAGGCTTTGTGCCATAGTGGTAGGGTTTCAGCGAGGGAAGTGTTCTATAATCTTCTGATTAAGTCTCAATCTGTTAGTGGGCCTATATCTTGGGCTGTGACTCTCACCAGTATTTCTGTCCCTCCTCCAGGTACATAGCTTTTTTTCTCTTCCCTGCCCCTTCCTCTTTTCTTAGGCTACAACAGTTCCAGTATATTTCCTTGGAATTCTTTCCCCTCATGTCTATGTTCTTTTTGTTGTTCGGTTTTTCCTTTAGTTGAGAAAGGTAAGCTAGAGAGGGTGAGTCAGGTGGAAATGCTTCTCCCAAGTTCCTAGATCAGATAAGTTTCTATATTATGCTCTCTCAAAGTCATTTCTTTGGCAGAGTAGACTTTTTTTTTTTTTTTTTAGAAGGATCTGGGAGGGTTTCACAATGGCTTCTCTCCTTCTGTATTTGCCAGAGCTATTTGGGCTTTTCTCCCAGATCTTCACTGTGAGAAACTGGTGGGGTTCCTGGAGGGAAAGACTGAGAAATTATGTAGATCCACCTATGATTGTGGCCCGAGGTGCTTCAAACTCTTATGCTAGTCTAGTCCACACTCAGCCTCCAGGAATTCATCACACTTACTAGTGAAGTAAGTTGTTTTATCACTTATCATATCCAGCAGCTTCTGCTCCAGGTGAGCAGATCTCAGGAGTGAATCACTCTGTCCATTCAGATTTGGGGGTGTCAGTTTGCTCTGCAACCTCAATTCTATGATGGATTCAATAAAGTCATTGATTTTTCAATTTGTCCAGCTTTTGCTTATATTAAGGACAGAGTGACAGTTTCTAAGCTCTCTAAATATCAGAGATGAAAATGTATTATCTATTTTCTATTCCAATCTTTGCAGCTTTTTGGCAATGCAGTTTTTCTTTTTGGTCTGTCTAAGTCCCCTCTTTGGGTAGGTAAATGTTTATAATATTTGTTTGGTTGGATTAATGACAGAGAAAGAGAGAGGAAAGCACAGAAAAAGAGAAAGGGGTGTGTGTACATCTATATCTTCATATGAATTTTTTTTGACATGCTGGTACAGGAAATCATAAAAATGATGGTTAAATATTTTTGAGTGCTTACTATATGTTTTTCATTCTGCTCAGTGTTTTCATATGCTATCTCATTTAATTCTTACATTAACTCAGGGATTTAGCACTATTATAATTCTATATTACATATAAGAAAATGAAGCTGTGAAAAATTCAATAAGTTTTTCAATGAAGTACAGCTAGTAAGTGGCATTATGAGTTCAAACCCAGAATTATCTAACTCGATAGCTATACTCTTAAAACTCTTTGGTCTACCAACTACTGACACTCTCACGAATCTCCGAGAATTTCTCTTTTTAGAGGAGTAACATAAGAAATGTATCCTTGGACTTCCCTGGTGGTGCAGTGGTTAAGAATCTGCCTGCCAATGCAGGAGGCGATCCCTGGTCCATGAAGACCCCACATGCCACAGAGCAACTAAGCCCGTGAGCCACAACTAGAGAAAGCCCACGTGCAGCAACCAAGGCCCAATACAGCCAAAAATGAAATTAATTAATTTAAAAAAAGAAATAAATCCTTTATTTGTACCTTTCAGTTATTTTGTGTGTAACTGATCTTCGATCTTTCCTCCCTGTCTGACCAAGGATAGGCAATTGGCAACAATTCATGGAAATGGGTTTGAGAGGAGCTCATCTATGCTTGTGGTACATAAAATGAAAGGATAATTTTAATATCATGTCTTGAAAATGTGCTAAACAATAAAGATGAGAAGGTAGTAGAATCCAAGTGGATTATTTTGAGACTAAATCCAAATATATCAAGTAACATAGGTGTTGATATGGGAGATAAGAATTCTTGAAAACTCAAGGTACTTGAAGCAAAAATAGCAGAGTGACCAAAAAAAAAAAAAAAAAAGATAATATGAAACAGATGGAGAGTGAATTTTCAAGACATTTTATGAAAAAAAGATGTACCTGTATGATATTACATAGATTATTACTTACTCAGGAAGGCAGGTACTTATAGTGGAGTCTGGGTAGTAGCCATTGTCAAACAATGGTGGAAACCCACTTATGCCTAGAATAAAGTAGTTACATGATTTCTTTCAGGTTTGAAACATTTTATGTCTTTTAAACTGTGTTTAAAATGCATATTTAATTTTGGATGCATAAGCTATTTTTGATTGAAACAGGTGAATGGTTTTCCTGCTAAGTAATGAGATCTGCAATATGTGTATAAAGTAAAAATAGAGTAGAAATAAGTAACTAATATCTAACAGTTAGAGATTTTAACATTAAATTGTCAGCCAAATTAAGAATAAAACAATAATGATCTTTTATTAAATTTATTTTTAGTTACTGAATCTAATGTTTCTTTTAGCTACTATGTAATTATCTTTTCATTCTGGGATGCTCTTCTACACCTTTTTTTGTCTAAAAATTGTGTGAATTTTGACACCTATTATATTTAGAAATATATTTTTCAACTTTTCTAAAGTTAACAATGGGGAAGGTCTTCATGAGATCAAAACTCAAATCTATTCTTGTAATAAAAAATTATGTTAGAATACAATGCCATGTTTATGACACATCTGTTGACCTTTAACAGCAGGAAGCCAGGATTGATAACAATATTATCTTTATTTTGTATTAGAAGAAACAGATATAGAAATAGCCAACTGTTTAAGGTTTACGTAGGTAATCTGTGCACAAAAAATACTATGTCTTTGAGCTTCATGATTTGTAGAGCAATAACTCAGTTTAGTACTCCTTTGTGGCAAATTATATATATCATTATTTCTAAAACAGTATCAAGGAATGTATCTCAGAATTCTATGAGCTCTACATAAAAATATTTTTCAATTAAACCTAACAAAAATTCATATTTGTATATCTTTTAATATCTGAATGTCTACTGAGAACTATAATATGCTTTTAAGGCCCATCTAATCTTGTTTACTATTGCATTTGTTCCAAGGTCTATTGTTGTTTGGTTATTGTGGGCTCATGAGAAAAGAACACAGCTGATTTTATGTGTAAATGATGCACTACACAAAGGATTTTGCAGTGGTTCTAGACATTTGGTGGTAGTAATGAAGCTTTAAAAGTTATGCAAAAAATGAACAAATAAATTTATTAAAAAACAAAACAAGGGGCTTCCCTGGTGGTACAGTGGTTAAGAATCCACCTCCCAATGCAAGGGACATGGGTTCGAGCCCTGGTCCAGGAAGATCCCACATGTCGCGGAGCAACTAAGCCCACGTGCCACAACTACTGATGCAAGCCCACGTGCCTAGAGGCTGGGCTCTGCAACAAGAAAAGCCACGGCAATGAGAAACCCGCACACCACAAGGAAGAGTAGCCCTCACTCAACGCAACTAAAGAAAGTCCGGGCACAGCAACGAAGACCCAACACAGCCATAAATAAATAAATAAATAAATAAATTTATATTAAAAAAAGTTAATAAGAAATGCAAAGGGGAGGTGGTTGACTCTTCTCTTGAAAGCATTAATTTTTTGTTGAAAATGGTATTTGTTATCAGTAACATATCAGTATACACTGATGTGTATAAAATTGATGACTAATAAGAACCTGCTGTATAAAAAAATAAATAAAATTCAAAAATTAAAATAAAATAATAACCACTAGCCCAAAGGCTGAGATGAAATACCCAGAGAAGAGGCCCCTTGGGACTGAGGTTCAGACTTTGTTGCAGAGAACCTGGCTGTGGTTCACTACGTGGCAGAAAAGTCACTGTGGTGCCTCGCTGATGGGAGTAAACAGAAATCTCCCCCTGGAACTTGCTGAGGAGGTGTCTTAGCAGAGGCACTCCACGTAAAACCAGCCAACACTGGTGCTGGGGAAGCTGCTGCTTCTACTAGCCTCTCTGCCTGAAAGAGCTGGGCACTGGGGAGACTGCATTTGCTGCAGGACTGTACACTGGGGCAGCCACCTGTGCCCCATGCCCTGCCAGAGGAACTGCTGCTGAGCAGGCTCACCAGGGAGCAAAACCCTTTCCTCCTGCCCTCTCTACTGTGTCTCTCCAGTGCCCATCTTGACAAAACTTCACATGGTGCAGTTGTCAGAGAAAAAAATATTTAAGGACCTAGATTCATTTTTATAGAGAGGACCAAAAGGATGAATTTGGAGCAGAGAGGTAATAGTTTATAACCAACACAACCTGCAAGATCATTCATGACAAAAAACATTTTCCCTTTCCCATGGACTGATAGTTTATGAGATGGTTTGGTTTCATTTCTACTAAAATGTCTATAAAAGGCATGTGAATTGTGAGACATGTTGGCTTATTTAACCTCCAGTGAAATATATTAATACTTTGTAATTGGAGCATGTCTGTACTCTTGAGAGAAATCCTTAAGAATCTGTGTCACTATAAAAGCTAATTTTTGTTTATTATTTTTTCACAAAGCATTGCTTCATTTCATCATCCTTCTTACCTATATCTATAAGAATATAAACATTCACATAAACATTACACAGGTGATTGGCAGCCACCTGTGAAGACTTTATTCTTGTTTAAAGTATTTTTGAATATAGCTCTAAAAACTTGTTAAAAGAAAATGGCATTTGTTGTCAGTAAAATATCACCCATAATGTTAATTTCATTTAACGTTATTAATTTGAGAGTTTATTATTTGGCTTGATTGTATTTCATTCATCAAAATATTTTGGTTTTAAATTATAAAAGGTGATTATCCTAAGGTATTTATACCTGATTTTATGTTTATATTTTTACATTTAGATATAAATTTAAAATTTTATAATAAAATAAAGTTACTGAAGAATTTATGATTTTTTTCTTTTGCTAAATATTTAAATTTGAGAAACACTGCTATTTAGGAAACATGCAGGATTCAGTTGTGTAATGCAGCCCATAACCATGCAATTAATGGTTCTATGAGAGCAGTGATTAAAGATACAGCAGTTTCTAGCACATGTATTGTGTAACACATCAAAGTGTTTGCTTCTGTTTTTGATGGGAAAAGAAAACACACACACAAAAATGCCATCAGGTCAATAGCTTAGTAATTAAAATCTTATTTTTGTCTTCAAATAGAAGGAAAATAGTATTTCATTAGGAAACCAAAGCTGTCAAATGTGCGATAAGCTGTTCCTCAGATCTAGACTGCTGGCATTAAGTTCAATTTGGTCGCATATATTAACTTTATTTTGAAGTGTCTAGTGCATAGCTAAATATTTTAGTTAACATGAAGACTTTGTTGTGAGAGACATGGGCTAGGAAAAATAGCTAGCTCTATATTATCAAAGACAAATTATTGGACAATTCAGGCAGCCACTTTCACCTTGGACATAAGAGTATTTGAAGCAGAAGACTGGGATTTATTTTCAGTTTCCAAGAAATATATTAACCTCACAGTTTTATTTCTTTATTTTTGTGACTATACGTGCCAACATTGCTTACAATGTTAAACCACTATGGTGGTTAGGAGTGCTGCAAATTGACATACATCCATTCTCAGTTAGACCTTCACTGTGTTCAGCAGTCAGTCCTTATATCTACCATAAGTGGCCTCCTAACTATGTATAAATCTATTTTCAAACCTTTTGTCAGTGCTTCTCAACCTTGGCTCCAACTTAGAATCACCTGGAAGGCTTTTAAAAAATCTCGATACTTGGATACAATACAGATCTATTAAATTTGTAAATCTGAGAATGGGAAGCAGTCATTGGTGGTTTCTAAAACTCTCCAAGTGATTCCAATGTACAATCAAGATGGAGAACTACTGCCCAAAGCCATACTATTTCCCTTCTATGGAAGATTATTTTCCTTCTTTTAAGAGTGAGAAGCACCCACTTGCTACATTACTAGTTCTTGATTATTATTTTCATTATTATATATTATATCATTATTAATTCTTAATAAATAAAAGTTGTTCTTCAGCCAAAAAAAGAAGAGTGAGAAGCACCCAGACTCCCATGAACTTTCACAGTCTGTTGTCAATCCAGAACAACTGTTCTATCTTCATTATTCCCCTTTCTTTGCTTCATTCAGAGTTGTGTGTACTTTCAGAACATCAAAACTTACTTCTGCATCCTGGCTCTTGATCCCAGTACTTTATGGCTGTTTTGGTTCCTTAGTACATCAATTAGCTTCTCACTCATTTGCAATTTTCACTTGTCACTTTCTCATTATTTTTTCTGCCAAATTCTTTCCTATCTAAAATATAAATAATGATAATTTTTTAAAAAGTCACTGAAAAGGCAGGTTGAAAATAAATTGGCCCAACAGCAAAGTATATTGACAAGAAACTCTGTATGTCTTGGTCCAGGTATAGGACTATAGATAAAATATTTCCCATGAACATTTTTGTCCCATCCTGCTCTTATGCTGTTTTGGGGTTTAAATTTACACTGCATACATAAGCGCAAAAAAGGACAAGCCAAACAAACGAACAGACAAATAAATAAATATTGGGTCCTACCTTGGAAATTACTGAAGCATCTACCATATATATATATATATATATATATATATGTATACATATATATATATGTATATATATATGACTTTTTGTAGGAGGACACAATCAACTTAGACATATCTAAGTTGATGTGTCTCACCTTTTCACTTCTACTCCTCTAACCCTCCCAACATTTTCTCAGGAATTCCCAGTATTAAATTTTCTCCCTTTGGATACCTGGAGAGGCTTCTATTTTCCTGTCTGGACACAAAATGATATATATTAAAATTCATACCTTAGCTTTTTCTTTTTAGTTGCCTGGTGTATATTCCCCCATATTTTAATTTGCAGTCTCTCTGTCTCCATTGTGGACCACATATAACTAGATTTTTATTTTATTTTTTGATCTCATCTGAGAGTCTCTTTAATTTTTAAATTTATGCTATTTAAATATACTTTAAATATCTGGTTGTACTGGGAATAACTTCTGCCATCTTATTTGTATCTTACATTTAAGGCGTTTTATTTTTTCTACCTTTATTTCTCCTTTCCTGTTTCCCACTGGTTTGGATTTTCTTCTGCTAGTTTAAAAATTGTACCTTCTTTTTAAAATTTTCTTCTTCGCCTTGGTCCTAGTCTCTAACATTTCTACTGCTGCCTCCTCCTCTACATCATTATTAATTTCTGTTCCTTTTAGCATACAGCAGATGAAGTATAAGGCAAACTGAACTTCAAAAGCTTAGGTTTTTATATAGGAGATTTGTTGTAGGGACTTTGGTGTGACTGAATTTCAGCCATGTTACGCTCAAAGCCTGGAGTAGAGGTTAGGGAGCCTTGCATAGCAATATATCATAAGTAAAATACACATTTTTAAAATTTAATGGAGTTTTATTAAGCATGTCACTCAGCCACCCAGATCCTGTTTCCTAAAATGTCAATGTGCAATAAAACCAGCTACCTGCTAGAGATGTTTGGGAATTAATGATACTGTGCTATTGCACATTCCTTGCATATGGTGGCATTAAATAAATGATGGCAACAATAATTTGTCCTACTAATATATCATGCGTTATAGCTTTGCTTTTGTTTGGTTTGGTTTTGGTTTTGGTAGCTACTGACTTTTTTCCACACAATTCAATGTGTTCTCAGCATCACAGAATAAATCCTCATTCAAGGGGCTAGTGGACAGCATTTTTCCTCCCTCTTGATTCACTAAGAATTCACTGGAAGATTAAACGTGTAATTTGCAAATTATATGCTCCAAAGTTAGCAGGCACATATACCACTGTAGATGTCCTTTTTTTTTTTCAGCCAATGATAGGTGGTTGGGAGTAGATAGTCTGCCTTCATATATTTTTAAAGAAAGCAGTTTATTTGATAATAGTTTGTTCTTGAAGCAGCCTGGCATTTATCACATTTTGGGCCTCTTTCTCTTAATGATGCCTTTCACAGCCTGTATATTTTTGGAATCCCTGTTCTGAAGTACAAGATAAACAAACTATCATCCAGGACATATAGCACTTTACATAAACAGCATAAATCTCTTGTGTTCTCCCCTAAATATCCCTTGTGACTGGATCTTGGGATTTCCTAGAGCAAAATGTGCTTTTGGTAATTGATGCTCCTCAGCTAACATCATTAATCAAGTGAGTTTATGAGCAGAAAATCTAAAATATCCATTGATGTTGTTTTTCTCTGACTTGGTCGACAGAAAGCAGATTTGAACAAGTAGAAATGCTAGATTGTTTCAAGATTTCCAAGGGAATTTCACTCCCTGTCCTTCCTGTTTAATTCATCCTCCCACCCCAAATCTTAATCCCCCTCTTGAAATAGTTTTTCCCAGGATGGAAAAACATGTCTATTTAAAAAATATATTATTTAAATCTATAGGGTGTTTCCAACTATAATGGTGAAGTAGAGAACAGAAAGTCTTACCAGAGGCAGCCAAACGGCATGGTGGTTTGTGCATGGGCTGTGAAATTAGACTCCCTAACTACAAACCTTACTTCTACCCCTCACTAGCAGTGTATTCTTGGACAAATTAAGTCAACCAGATTTCACATCTATGAAAAATGAGAATAATATCTACTAATTTCACAGGATTATTTTAAAGCTCAAATAAGATCATTTGTATAATGTCCTTAGTTCTGTACTTGGTCTATGAAAAAAGCCCTTGAATTTTAGTTTTTATCAATGGCCATATAAAATCCAGTGTGAATTCAGTGCAACTCCTTCATTTTTTTTTTTTTTTTTTTTTTTTTGCGGTACACGGGCCTCTCACTGTTGTGGCCTCTCCCATTGCGGAGCACAGGCTCCGGACGTGCAGGCTCAGTGGCCATGTCTCACGGGTCCAGCCGCTCCGCGGCATGTGGGATCTTCCCGGACCGGGGCACGAACCCATGTCCCCTGCATGGGCAGGCAGACTCTCAACCACTGCGCCACCAGAGAAGCCCCACTCCTTCATATTTTTGACTGACAGCACTTCAATGTAATTAGAAGGAATAGGAATGAGTACCGAAAATGACAAGAAAATAAAAATTGGGAAGGAGAGGAAAGCAAATAATGGTGTATGTGGACAATGCTGAGTAATGACAGATAATTCATTGAAGTAATCCCGATCCCTTAAATTTTTTCTTATTCACATGTAATTTTAAATGCATAAATAAAATGTGGTCATTGTATAAGAGTAGAAAATCTAGATAACCAAATAGAAATTGAAAGTAAAACACTTCAAAATTTACCACCTAGAAATGACAACGACAGAAAATTTGGTGAAAATCTTCCAGTCCTATTCATAGAAAAATATATTTCATGTAAATTAACACGCTATTAAAATGAATCACACTTTATTCTGGATTAGATTATCATTTGAAATACATAAAAGGATTTCCACATCAATAAAACTTAACAAATGTACATCATTATATTTAATGACTTGAAAGGATATCAATATTAAGAATAAATTATTGCCCCAAGCCCCTCTTGTTGGATATTTAGGTTATTTCCATTTTTTTGTTATATATAACACTGAGTTCCCTGCCAGGTTACATTTAGGGCTTCTTATCAGACATGGTATTAACAAGAACAAAAGGTAAAACAACAGGGATTATGGGAACTTAGTTTATTTACATAGTAGAGTCAATGTCAGTGGGAGAAATGCCAAGCATATGGGCTCTGTATATTCCATATGTAGTTGATATTAATTATTCATAGATTCCATATTAGCAAATGTGACTACTCACCCAAATTTAATTTTAACCCCCAAATCAATATTCATGGTGCTTTCACAGTCATTTCTAGACATGCAGAGTGGCAAAACATTTGAACGACCCAACTTTTTATATTCCCAGCTAAGGTCAAGCAAGGCAACACTCTGCCTTCTGTTCCAGCTCTTATACTATAAATGAGTGTCCTTCTCAGTCTTTTTAGTGCCTTGCCTTTTGCATTCTTGTCCTTTTTTTGGGTGCTTTTGCTGTTTAAAATGGCCCCAAAGCATAGCGCTTAAGTGTTGCCTAGTGTTCCTAAGTGCAGGAAGGCTGTGATGTGCCTTGTGAAGAAAATATGTGTTACATAAGCTTCTTTCAGATACGAATAATAGTTCTGTTGGCCATGGGTTCAGTGCTAATGAATCAACAATATATATTAAATAAGGTGTCTTCAAAAACAGACATAAAACAAGTATGTTTTCATCAGTTGATGAAAATGCTGTGATCAGAGGCTTGCAAGAGTCTAACCCTGTTAGTTCCCCTAGGAGCCATGGTCCAGTGTATGTGACAACTTTATAGAACTAACTATAGCAAATAATTAGAATTGACTATATTTCCATACATGTTATCTCCTATATGAGTTCCCTCTTTATGCTATATTTGAGACACCTCTGACATACTCCTTAATGTCTGCTTCAAAATATTGATAAAATTTGTAAGATTTTGCCTTGAATGGCTTCTGGTCACTTTAGTTAACTTGCTTTTATTATAACATCATTACTAGGAGATCAAGGACTATAACCAAAGCAACAGAGATCACCACCTACCCAGATGAATCTTGGCTCCCATCCTATTGTACCCTATTATATAAATTCACTGGCTTTTTTTTTATCTGCATATTCACAAATCTTATTTGTATTTTCACATATCTTTCTGTCCCAGACATACTATCCTAAATCCATTAGTTTGGTACATTCTACTTCTATCAACATTAGTTAAGGTATATTTGAAATCATACATAGATTTAATGATATGCTAATATAAGGACTCCCTTCCCAATGTAGGAGTAGAAACCCAAATTCTAGGCAGGCCCTGCAACCAGGGTACAAGCATATAACCTAAGGTCTTCCAATAGGTGTAAATCAATAAGACTTCAGTTCAGAAGTAGCTGTTTCAAAAACCATTCTGTTTGGAACTTCCATTTTTGCTGCTATGTGTGATGGCAGAAGTTTTGGATGTTTGATGGTTGCAATTACAATGTCAGTGGCAGCACTTTACCAATGGTTGTAAAACAAAGTTCCTGGTGCAAAAGTTGTATGAGTAGGAAGAGACAATAGTGATTTATTGATGGTTCACATAAGTAGCAGATTTATTGCTGAACTAGATCTTTGGTCTGGTTTGGGCTTTGATCTTGGATGTTTGCTTTAAGATTGGTTTGAGAGCCTTCCTATCGAATCTATGAGTTGGCATATACCATTTTATTCAGCTATATTTATGTAAAATCAGTTGAAATTATCTTCTCTTGCTTGTAACTATGAAAGCACTGACTCTTAGATTATATTAGTTTCCTAATGCTGCCATAACATGTCATCATAAACTCTGTGGCTTAAACAACACAAATTTACCTCACAGTTCTGTAGGTAAATCTGTTACAAGTCTCATCAAGCTAAAATCAAGGAGTCGGCAGGGCTGCACTCCTTTGCAAAGGCTAGGGGAAAAATAATTTCCTTGCTCACCTAGGTAGTTGGCAGAATTCATTTCATTGTGATGGTAAAACTGAAGTCCCCTTTTCCTTGCTAGCTGTCAGCTGAGGAGTGTTCCCAGGTCCTAGAGGCTACCCCACACTCCTTGGCTCTGGCCTCCCTTCCATCATCTCCAAAGCCAGCAGTGAAGTGTTGAGTCTCTCTTACCTTTTGAAAATTACCCGCCTCTTTTCCCATTATCACAAGGTTGCAGGTTACAGTTAATAAACAAATGTCAATTGCTTTCTTATATACCAATGATAAACAATGGAATTTAAAATTAAATATACAATACTGTTTATATTAACACACAAACAAAATACTTAGGTATAGGGGCTTCCCTGGTGGAGCAGTGGTTGAGAGTCCGCCTGCCGATGCAGGGAACACGGGTTTGTGCCACGGTCCGGGAAGATCCCACATGCCACGGAGCGGCTGGGCCCGTGAGCCATGGCCGCTGAGCCTGGGCGTCCGGAGCCTGTGCTCCACAACGGGAGAGGCCACAACAGTGAGAGGCCCGTGTACCGCAAAAAAAAAAAAAAATACTTAGGTATAAATCTAACAGAGTATGCACAAGAGCTATATGAGAAAAATTACAAAACTTATAAGAGAAACCAAAGAAGACCTAAATAAATGGGGAGTTATTCCATGTTCATGGATAAGAAAACTCAATATTGTCAAGATCTCAGTTCTTCCCAACTTGATCTATAAATTCAGCAATCCTAATCCAAATGTCAGCAAATTATTGAGGATATTGACAAACTCCTTCTAAAGCTTTCTGTGTGAAGGCAAGAGACCCAGAATAATCAACATGGTATTGATGTCAGAAGACTGACACTATCCAACTTAAAGACTTCCATTAAGCTATAGTAACTGAAACAGAGTGCTATTGGCAAAAGAATAGACAAACAGATCAATGGAATGAAATAGACAGCATAGAAATACTTACACAAATATAGTCAACTGATCTTTGATAATGGAGCAAAGGCTATTCAATGGCAAAAGGACAGTCTTTTCAACAAATAGTGCTGGAACAATTGGACATCCACATGCAAAAAAATGAATCTAGACACAGATTATACACCTTTCAAAAAAAATAACTCAAAATGGATCATAGACCTAACTGTAAAATGCAAAGCTATGAAACTCCTAGAAAATAGCAGAGAAAATCTAGGTGGCCTTGGGTTTGGTGACGATGACTTTTTTGATATAAAACCAAAAGCACAATCCATACAAGAAGAATGTCATTAAGTTGAACTCCATTAAAATTTAAAAATTATGCTCTGGAAAGGAAAATATTAAGAGAATAAAAAGGCAGGCCACAGACTGGGAGAAAATCTTCACAAAACACATATTTGATAAAGGACTGTTACCCAAAATATAAAAAGAACTCTTGAAACTCTACAATAAGAAAACAAACAATCCAATTGAAACACAAGCCAAAGACCTTAAGAGACACCTCACCAAAGAAGATATACATATGGCAAATAAACATATAAAAAGATGCTCATCATCACATGTCATTATGGAAATGCAAATTAAAACAACAAGGAGATACCAATACATACCTATTTAAATGAATAAAATGCAAAACACTGACAACACTGAATGCTAGCAAGTATGTGGAGGAACAGAACGCTCATTCATTGCTGGTGAGAATGCAATTTAATACAGCCACGTTGGAAGACAGTTGGCTGTTTCATATAAAACTAAACATACTTTTTCCATAAAATCGATCAACTAAGCTGTTTGGTATTTATCCACATGAGTGGAAAACTTACGTCCACACAAAAGCCCGCAAAGAGATATTTAGAGTTTTAGTCATGATTTCCAAAACTTGAAAGCAGCCAAGGAGTCCTTCAAAAGATGAATGAATGAATAAATAAACCATGGGGCATCCATACAATGGAATATTATTCACTGATACAAATAACTGAGTTATCGTATCATGAAAAGTTATGGAGGAAATTTAAATGCATATTACTAAGTGAAAGAAGCCAATCTGAAAAGGCTACATACTGTATGATTCCAACTATATGACATTCTGGGAAAGATAAAACTATGGGGAATGTAAAAAGATCAGTGGTTGACAGAGGTTAAGGAGGAAGGAGGGATAAATAGGTGGAGCATAGAGCATTTTTAGAGCAGTGAAAATTCTCTGTATGATACTATAATGAGAGATACATGTCATTATGTATTTATTTGTTCATACCCATAGAATGTACAACACCAGAATTGAACCCTAATGGAAAGTATAGACTTTGTTAATTGAAGAAAAACATTATATGCCATGTAAATATTAAGTTTAGATTTCAACAAAAATAAAACTCTATAAACTCTAAGAATTCATTTGAGGAGAGACACAGTGAATTTGAAAATACTGCAAATTCAGCAGTCTAAAAGAACCGAGAGCAAACAGTGATGAGACCAGGAGGATTGATCTGAGGCTGAATCACATGCCTTATGTGAAGCTCCAATAGAAGGTGGTTAAAAGAGAGAGAAACAATATTGAAGACAGAGTTGCTGAGATTTGGAATCATTAGATCAAAACTGCACACACACAGAAAGAGGATAGAGATACACAGAAAGAGGATAGAGATACACTGAAACTGCACAGCAGCAAGAATAAAGGAAAAATATTAAAAGCTGTTAGAGAGAAAGCAGTTTATCTACAAAGAGATCATTCTTAGGTCAAAACATCAGAATTCTCCTTAGTAACAAGTACATTATAAAGGACTATAAATTAAAATCTTAATTGCTCAATAAATCTCAACTTTGATTTTTATATCAAATAAAATAGCATTAATATACAGGCAAAATATAAATACTTTTATTCATACAAAGACTAAAGAAATTTGCCATCAGTTTTCTTAGCAAAGAAAATGCTAAAGATTAGATTTTAACAAAAAGAAAATAACGGAAAGGCAGGAATTGCAAGAAATTTTAGGTATTTTTATGTAAAAGATTCAGAATCTAAAAGCTCAAGGAAAAATGAGGATTGGTGAGAACTAAGGCTCATGAAAAATGACTGTAAGAGATGTGGAAATGGAGATTGGTAGATCAGGAAATAGACATTATACATTAGTGCACAGGAATCAATTATTTTATAATAATGGCGTGGTTCTATAGGTTTTTCACCTCCAGCATTTTTCAAAAACTCCTTATTTTGGTTCTTAATTTTGCCAATTGTGAATAAGAGCCTCTACCTATAGGTAATATAACAACCCTCCTAAGTTTTCCAAACTAACCACATTAAAATTCTATTTATTAAGGTTTAATAAGCCCAAAGCCATTAAGAGCCAGCAGTCCCAGAAGCTCCCTCAGCCCAGAAGTTATTTACATACTGGGTCATACCATTCTCTATTAGCATTTCTACATAGTATTACTTGAAACTGAAGTTCCATTTCAAAGTGTGAGAATACCTTACTTAAACTGTTTGTTATTTTTTTAAAAATGTGTAAATAGGGCTTCCCTGGTGGCACAGTGGTTGAGAGTCCGCCTGCGGATGCAGGGGACACGGGTTCGTGCCCCAGTCCGGGAAGATCCCACATGCCGCGGAGCGGCTGGGCCTGTGAGCCATGGCCGCTGAGCCTGTGCGTCCGGAGCCTGTGCTCCGCAACAGAAGAGGCCACAACAGTGAGAGGCCCGCGTACCGCAGAAGAAAAAAAAAAAGTGTAAATAAAGCACTCTCTTTTCTTCCTTGCAAACTAATTCATAGCGACATTTCCTTCTAGTTAGATTATGCTGATTTTTTCCAATCTTTCTTTCCCCCTAACACTATTTCAACCTGACTAAAATTACACTCTGCCCTGGGCTATTCAGTCTTTAAATATTAGTGGATAGTTGTCATTCATAGTTCTCATTTAGCTAAGCCAACACATTGTGGTTTTTTCAATCTTTGTTCATAAATCAATCTTTCTGCCCTTAGTCACAAAACTGAATAAAATAGTGTGTCACTTGCTTTCTAGTCTGATGGTTTTTCTCACTGAGTTCAGAATAGCAACTCTCAGTATAAAATTGCAAACCTCGGGCTTCCCTGGTGGCGCAGTGGTTGAGAGCCCGCCTGCCGATGCAGGGGACGCAGGTTCGTGCCCCGGTCCGGGAGGATCCCACATGCCGCGGAGCGGCTGGGCCCGTGAGCCATGGCCGCTGAGCCTGCGCGTCCGGAGCCTGTGCTCCGCAAAGGGAGAGGCCACAACAGTGAGAGGCCCGCGTACCGAAAAAAAAAAAAAAAAAAAAAAAAAAAATTGCAAACCTCGCTTCAAAAACTTACCCCTGGCTGCAAAAGACACGATAGTGTAACAGCAATGCAGAAAGACCCTTAGTCTAGTAAGTGACATTTCTGCAAATCACTGCCTGACCGAATAGGCAAATCAGTTCTTTGTGGGTAAAAGGAAGTCAGAGGGAAGGATTGTAGTGAACAACTGTTATACAGTTTTTTTTTTTTTACATCTTTATTGGAGTATAATTGCTTTACAATGGTGTGTTAGTTTCTGCTTTATAACAAAGTGAATCAGTTATACAGCTTTATACTAGCTGCTAAAATGACCCTTAGAGCTAATAAGAGAAAGGCTTATATAGTCTTTCTTTTCCTTCTTATTTTTGTTGAGTTTTAGTGCTGTAAATCTAATACTAATGAAAAGCTTATTTTTTTGCTAAAGTTTATTTAACTTTAAATGAAATACTCCATTTTATTACAGTGAAATTGAAGGCTTTAGGGAATCAGTATATTCAAAACTCTATTATTAATCATATTATGTAGAATTTCTTCTTTCACAATCAAAGGGTTTCATTCTTTCATTGAGCATACCCTACAAAAAAATACATAAACTTTGAGGAATTCAACGACTATGTTGTTGGATTTAGAATAAATTTTTCCTCCATGAAGCCGAGGAGAGCCTGGGATGCTTCCTAGTCTAATGTTTAAGGAATGCAGGAAGATAGTTATGTTCTCTCCATCAGTTAACCTTTCAGTGCTCTATCTATTCTTGACCCAGATGAATCTCTTATATTGCCACCCTACTCTCCCAAAAAACTCCTTTCCCCAAACAACAGCCCTTCCATAAAACAAGTGTTTCTCCATCTTACCTTCTCCCTTCTCTCTATATTATTTGCTTATTTACTTTACTATTTATAGGTAAAGTACATATTTTTTCTCTAGTTGGATTATGATGTTTTGTTTTAACAATATTTCCCCCTCATACTCCTTTCAAACTGGCTAAAATTACACTCTGCCCCTGGGCTGCTCAGCTTTTAAATATTAGTGGATAAATACCTTTTACAGTTCTCCTTTAGCTAAGCCACACCTATTGTAGTTACAATCTTTGTCCATAAATCCATCTCTCTGCCCTTAGTAAAATGCTTTTCTTGTGTCACCTGCTCTTTTTTTTTTTTTTTTTTTTTTTTTTGCAGTACGCGGGCCTCTCACTGTTCTGGCCTCTCCCGTTGCAGAGCACAGGCTCCGGACGCGCAGGCTCAGCGACCATGGCTCACAGGCCCAGCCACTCCGCGGCATGTGGGATCTTCCCAGACCGGGGCACGAACCCGTGTCCCCTGCATCGGCAGGCAGACTCTCAACCACTGCACCACCAGGGAAGTCCCACCTGCTTTCTTGCTGAGATCAGAATAACAACTCTTAGTACAAAATTACAGAGCTCACTTCAAAAACTTACCACTGGCTGCAGAAAGGCCCTTAGAAAGAAGACCCTTCCCTTCGGAGCTACTGTTCTTGTGACCCACACTGAGTGGAAGTAGATGAGCAGATATGATAAACAAGGAGTAACTGACAAGAGAGGACCAAAGGTATTTTCCTCTGCTCTACGCCTCCTCTTTGTGTACCCGTTTCTCCCCATTCTGGGCAGAACCTCATTACCTAGACCAGAAAGTGAAAGGTCAGGTGAAGTTGACCCTGATTTTAGAAACAGCATTTTCTTTGTTTTGAAATACCTGTCAGGCTGAGGTTTATTCATGCCGTTCTGCAGCGGTCCCCAACATTTTTGGCACCAGGGACCAGTTTCGTGGAAGACAACTTTTCCATGGACGGGGGTGGGGGACGGTTTCGGGATGATTCAAGCACACTACATTTATTGTGCACTATATTTCTATTATTATTACATTGTAATATATAATGAAATAATTATACAACTCACCATAAGGCAGAATCAGTGGGAGCCCTGAGCCTGTTTTCCTGCAACTAGATGGTCCCATCTGGGGGTGATGGGAGACAGTGGCACCCGAAGCGTGTTGCTCATGTTCAGTCTACTCCGTAATCTCGCTTTGGTTGCTGTCACTACAGAAAACCCTGCTTCACAAAGATAGGATGTTGGAAATGGAAGCAGGCTTTTCAGCGTTTTTGTGGCAATCTCAGGATATTCCGCCTTGACCTTAATCTAGAACGTATGGAGATTTGAACTTATCTCAAATATACTTTTAAGGCCACTGTCATTTGTGATCTCAAGCAGTTGATCCTCTTCTAGCACGGACAAAGTCAATTCACCTGGCTTATTCACAAATGGGTCACAGATCCATTCCTTCACAGTGTGGGGGTCTTTTGTGGTTGGGAAGTAATGCTCAAACTCTTCTGAAAGCTGAGATAGGTGATCATGCACCAGCTGGGAGAAAGAAGGCCCTGGCTCAGTCTCTTTCAAAATCTCTGCTAATGTCTGAAACATGTCAAAAATCCCAATGTTCACTCGTCGCCCCCATAATTCCAGTTTGGGTTTGAATGCAGCCACTTTATCTGCCGACTGAACACAGTTGTTATTCTCCCCTAAATTGACAGATTGAGTTCATTGAGCAGGTTGAATATGTCACACAAGTAAGCAAATTTTGTGACCCCTTCTGTGTCACCGAAATGTGCTGCCAGTTGTGACTGTTTTTCTCAAAGAAATCTCTGGAGCGGCTCTCATAGCTCAAAAACTCTGGCCAGTGATCTGCCTTTAGAAAGCTATCTCACTTCTGTGTATGAGAGAAGACGTGTGTGCTCTGCGTCCATCTCCTCACAGAGCTGCGTGAACAGACGTGAGTTAAGGGCATGTACTTTAATGTGGTTGATAATTTTAATCACCTCCTGCAAAACGTTGTTAAATTCAGGTGACATTTTTTGGCTTGTCAGCATTTCTCTATGGATGACACAGTGCGTAGACTCACATTCAGAAGTGACCTCTTTGACCTGAGTAGTGAAACCAGAAAGCCGTCCAGTCATGGCAGCTGCTCCGTCTATGCATATACCGACACAAAATGACCAATTCAGTTTTCCTGATATGTAATCATTCAAAGACTTGAATAGTTCTACAGCTGTGGTGTTGATTGGCAACAAGAGTGCACATGACATATCCTCATGCACATCCTCCTGAAAAATATATCACACAAAAACAAGCATTGTTGCCTTGTTGTCAACATCGGTAGACTCGTCAACCTGGATTGTGTACCACAGTGACTCATTAATCCTCTCTAACAATTGTTCCTCAATATCCTCTGCTGTTTCATCAATTTGTCTAGTCATGGTGCTGGCCGAAAGAGGAACACGTGCCACCTTTTGAACTGCAGCCTCTCCTAAAAGTTCACAACAAATGTCCTTAGCAGCAGGCAGGATCAACTCTTCACCAATAGTAAAGGGCTTCATAGCTTTAGCAATGTGGTTAGCCACTAAGAATAATGCTCTCAGTGCAGACACATTTGACGAAGTGGTAGCCTTCAATAATTGCTTCTGTTCTTCGTGTTCACATTTTTTTTTCTTTTGAAAAACTCAAGGCTTGCTTTCTGGTAAACTTCCCAGAAATTAAGAAAATCACTTGTGGTTTGTGATCAGTATTCTAATTATCAGGAAACAAGCTATCTTCATGTGAGGTTTCAAATTTTATGCCTTAATAAAAATTGAAACTGTTTCTTAATATTTAATTAGATCATTAAATAATTTTTGATTATGCAGTATTGTGTGATTTTTGGCTACTTGCTAGAGCTTCAAAGCACCAAGTGACATACCTATAACAAAACTCCTTTTGTTTCTGTGTACTTACATATCATTAAGAGATGCATTACCTATGGAATTTTATCAATAATTTTTTTTAATTTATCTGTAAAAAAAAGAACAAAAAATTAAAAACTCCAAAGGCTTGTCTTTTAAAGCAAGGTGCTTGGTCTCCATTTGGCAAAGCAGTTTTGAAGGTTTCATGCCTTCGTTGGATAGCCGGTTACCACATATTACACAAAGTGGGCTTGGAGAATGTGAATCACCTGTTACAATGAATCCATAATTTAAGTAGGACTCTTGGTATTTTCTTTTAAATGCAGCTTTCTTTTTGCCAGTCTTAGAGTCTTCTGCTCTCTCATCATTGGGTCTTTCCCCCTTTTCAAAGAAGATCTCCAGTGACGTTTATTTTTTACTCATTTTGGCTAGGCTTAACTTGTGGGCTTACCAAAATTGTGACTGAGACAAGTACACAGTGTGGGAAAGAGGCACGGACGGAAGTGGTAAATAAAATAATGGGCGAACCATGCACGGACTAAAATGTGTTGGATTCTGACTTAAAGCCTGCCAGCAGATGCAGCTGTACAATTGAAGTACATCAACTCACTTGCCACTATAAAGCCTGCCACCACATGCAGCTTAATTGTCACTTGCCATTCACTGATAGGGTTTTGATATGAGTCTGCAAGCAACTGACTTATTATGGTCTCTGTGCAGTCAGACCTCTCTGCTACTGATAATCTGTATTTGCAGCTGCTCCCCAGCACTAGCATCACCACCTCAGATCCACCTCAGATCATCAGGCATTAGATTCTCAAGGAGCGTGCAATCTAGATCTCTCACATGCACAGCTCACAGTAAGGTTCACGCTCCTATGAGAATCTAATGCTGCTGCTGATCTGAGAGGAGGCGGAGCTCAGGAGGTAATGCGAGGGATGGGGAGAAGCTGTAAATACAGATGAAGCTTCACTAGCTCACCAGCCACTCACCTCCTGCTGTGCAGCCTGGTTCCTAACCAGGGGATTGGGGACCCCTGCCTTTCTGCCCATACAATGATCCTATGCAGTTCTCCCAGCACTAATCTTCAGGAAGCAGTCTTGAAAATCACAACTGATGTTGAGTCCTGGCTTTGCCAATAAGAATATCTGAGTTTGTACGTAAATCACTTATTTCCTGGATTTCAGATTTTTCTTGTTCTACATCACAGGCCCCAATTTACTGATCAGGAAATCTGAAAGCGTGAAAAAGAGGACGGTAATGGTGTAATTTAAAGTGGTCAGTGAATCCATATGTGTCCCAAGTGTTGAGTGTATACTGAATAGAGAAAATATCTTGAAAAATGTGTGTGTAAATTAAGTAACACTATAGAAATTACACTTGCTTTTTAAACCTTTGTTTTCTAAATCAGTGGAAACTGAAAATACAACTTTTTTTGTTTGACGTTTTTTAGAAAAAGTTTCTCATGTTCAAAAAATTTTGAAATCTCCAAACTAGGTGTTCTTCATAGCTTTTTCCTGTCTGAAATTACAGGATTCGTTGACACTCAGTAAATTGATTGTTTCAGCCAAATTTATAAGAATTGAATTCACCCTTGACACCACTAACACATGTATTTTTATTCTAGATCTCATCGTTTTTTCAAAAAACTCATCATTTCCGTTACCTTTTCTCCTTTATCCAGTAAAGCACATAATAAAAAGTCTTACCTATTTATTAATATTTTCTATGTAACCTTTTCTTTTGTGGGACTATGTAGCATTCCCTGTGACTGCTTGAAGGTTTTATTTTTCATAATGGCAATGAATTGATATCTAAGTGTCAGGTCCCTGAGGTGTGTACTGGTTTTGACATCCAAACACTTGACTTTTAAGTGAGTTCTAATGCAGACAACATGTGCTGGGTTCCTGGGCAACACTATTCTTTCAACAGCAGTTACATTAACAGTTACTGCAGGGCATCTAAGTGGATGCTGTGCAGTAAATAGAAGAGGGATGGACCACAGCAAGGAAGGCCTGAAAGTGAAACGGGATCAGAACACTTTGAAAAATCACTTCTAAGAATGAGGCATCATTGTTTTTACAAGTCTGGAAGCCATAGTGGCATACTCACTGTCCTAGGCTTTAGTGATCTGAAATGAGGTCTCTGAGAGGCATTTTGTTCAAAACTTTAGAAAAAAGAGAGTCATTGTAAGGTATCTTCTCCTTGGTAACTCATTTGTGTACTTTAAAGAAACAAATATATTTTCTACCCTCATCAATAGTAATTCCCCTATTTATGCTTTTAGCAATGCTGTGTGTGTGTGCAGCTACCGTGTACCTATCACTATGCCAGGCAGCGTGACACCGTATCTTAGTTCCTTATATGATGTCTTCTTATCTTCCTGGAATTTACAACCTACTTGGGGAAATAAGAGTTATCATGGATTGTTACTTGCTAAACGCATTCATGTACTGTGAAACAACTAAAGCTACTGTTGCCGAAACTCAGCTTCTGCCCACCAGTGCCGAGTAGAAACATGGAGACAGAGTTTTGGGTGAAGTAGAAGGGAGTAACTTTTATTGCTTTGCCAGGCAAATGGGGCCACAGCAGGTTAATGTGCTCAAGACTGTGTGACCCACTCTGGAGGGGGTAGCGAGGAATTCTATAGTGTTCAAGGAGCAGGGCATGATCAGCTCATGACAATTCTCGGATTGGTTGGTATCAAGGTGAAGTTTTAATCATCATCAACCTTCTGGTTTCAACCAGTCCAGGGTCTATGTTCCTGTGGTCAGCAGTTTTCATCTGGAGGGGGTCTGCTCCCTGTAAAAACAACTTAGGAATGTGTCAGGCCTTTATATCTTTCAGGGAACTGGGAGTTCGGTGATTCTGCCATGTGGCAGATTTATAGTCTCAGTTGTTACCAGTTCCCCAGCCCAAAAGCTATTCTTTGTTTCTCCATCATCTTCACATTTCCCAATCACTAACTCTTGAGTCAGCCTTTTACTTCAAAAGACAAGGACACAGGGGCTTGTACACGGTTTCACTGCCAAAGGTGCCACATTTACTCTCAGAAACGCCAGTGCATTACCATGAATAAGGTGGCCCAGGGTGTTCTGTAGGGAGCAAAATTTGAAATCTGACTAAATTTTTCACCTGAAAAATAATGAATAACTTCATTACCTTTTTACTCATGAAGTTTTTTTATTTAATTAAGAGAAGCTTCTTTGATTAGAAATTTGTTTCATAAACAGGTATCGGCAAACACGATTTCTTGAAGGGAAAAACAACAGTGAAATCCAAACAGGTGGATTTATTAATATCTTTATTAAAAGTAAAGCCTCTTAATTAAATAAAGTAATAAGCAATTAATATTTAACAGATGAGGATATTTAAGTCGTCAGTGATCTTTTAAATGCTCTTCCTAGATATGAGCATTGGCTTGAGATATTCTGTAGCATATGCCAGTATCTATCTATTATCTATCTATGTATCTATCTATTATCTATCTATCTATCTATCTATCATCTATCTTATCTTCAGTTCAGTAGGTGCTATGAATAATGTGAAGAAACAATCAGTTAAAACTGTTGATATTCTTAAACTTAATGGAACAAAATATTATTTTTATGTACATATTTAATGACCTATTTTGGAGGTGCTGGTTGAGAACAGAAGTACATAGGTAATTAGAAGCAAATTATTGCATTATAATTAATAGTAGTGGAGAGGAGGGGCATTATAGAAGTTGACCATAGCTTGAAATTTTCTGAAGTGGAAAAATATTATGATCTGAGATTAAACAAGTGAATAGACAAGTGAATCATTAGGAATGCTCAGAAAAACAATGCATGGCAGAAGTGATTGCCTCTAAACCCAGAGCATCCCCACTCTAGCCATGCTGCTTATTCACTCACCGTGTCACCCACCAGGAGGAACCTTCCTCATGTCAGAGGGTTTGAACTAAAGACTCTGGGATCCAGGTAAAGAATTAGAGTCTTCCGCGTTATAAGAACAGAATGGACATGATTTACAAGTCAAAACCCAGAACTGCTTCTAATAAAGCTTGCACAGTAAGAAAAATGTGGTAATACTGCCCAAGATCACCTCCAGATTTGATGATTCTCCAGAAGAACTCATGGGACACAACAAAGAATCATATTCAAGGCTATAGTTTATTATAGTAAAAAGAATACAGAGAAAAATCAGCAAAGTGAAAAGGCACATGAGTGAAGTCTGGGGTAAACCAGGCACACGTTTTCAGAGTGCTGTCCCAATGGCATTACATAGGATGCACTTAGTTCTCCGAGCAACGTGTTGTGATAACACGTGTGAAATGTTATCTCTCAATAAAGCTTGTTAGTGACTCTGTGCTCAGGGATGTTATTGGGGGCTAGTCATGTAGTTGCCCTTTGCCTAGCATGTACCAACATTCCAGAGTCCCAGAAGGAAAGCAGGTATTTGGTATAAACCATATGGTTTGTACAAACATTTTAGGCATAGTGAGCCACTTTTAGCACTCCTGGGCATGGTGAAACCTTCCTGAAATCCACGTTCCCAGATGCCAGGTAAGGGCTAACTTTTTAAACAGGCCTTTCAAAGAATAACATTCAAGCTTGCTATGTTAACTCATTTCTGCACATCCCCTTACCAGATAGTATACTTTTAGCTACGGAAGCTAAATGGTGTTTCTCAAATATTTCCTTGTCAAGAAAACAATAATATTGAAAATCCACTAGCGTAAATAAATTGGTCTGTTCTAGGAGGTGACTGGCCTGGGCTCCTTCCCCTTTGCTACCAGCTGCTCAGAGGCCCAAGGTTGCTACCATATTGGTGTACCCAAAAAATCCATTGGTGTCACACTGGGAATATTCTCTGCCTGAAAGGAAATATTGAATTTGTGCACCAAAAGACCATGTAGGAAAAAGTTTTTTGCAACCTCATTTTTAATATTGAAAAATTGAAATGACTTAAAATGCTATAAACTGGAAAATGAATTACTGTAGTACATTAATACATTATAGCATATTTCCAAAAATGAAAATAAATGGTCAAAAAGTACATGTACCAACATGGATAACTTCCACAAATATAAGATTAAGTGAAAATGATTAAACTGTGGACTGTTACTCTTTAGATAAAGCTGTATACTTGCAAAAATACTAGAGATTGTGTTTGAGTACATCAGCTATGTAATTCAAGTTAAAAAGATACATGGGAAAAATAAACACCAAATCAAGGTAATTCTTCTATTTGGGATAGCCCAGAAGAATGAGATTTGGGAGGGGACCATAAAGGATTTCAAATGCATCTACAATGTTTTTTTCCTTAAAAAATTCTGAAGGAGGACTTCCCTGGTGGAGCAGTGGTTAAGAATCCACCTGCAATGCAGGGGACACGGGTTTAAGCCCTGGTCCAGGAAGATCCCACATGTCGCGGAGCAACTAAGCCCATGCCCCTGAGCCTGCACTCTGGAGCCCGTGAGCCACAACTACTGAGCCCACGGGCCACAACTACTGAAGCCTGTGTGCCTAGAGCCCATGCTCTGCAACAAGAGAAGCCACAGCACTGAGAAGAACCTGCTTGCTGCAACTGGAGAAAGCCCGTGTGCAGCAACAAAGACCCAACACAGACAAAAATAAATTAATTAATTAATTTAAAAGAAAAGAATTTTTAAAAAATTCTGAAGCAATTATGGAAAAATGCTAATGTTTGATAAAAGTGGGTGGTAGGAATATAAATATCTATGATGTTGCTCTCTAGGTCTTTCTCTGTGTTATAAATGTCTCCTAATATAAATTCAAAACAGATTGCAGTACCTATGTCTCTACTTACATTGAAAGCACTTTAGCCTCTCTCACTAAAGATAATTTAAAAGGCTAATTGAAACTCTCTGCAGTAGTCTTTGACACAAAGTTATTCACATTTGTAAGCACCACAGACAATATTAGAAGGATTCTAGCTGAGTTATAAAGTATATCCTACTAGGCCTAAAGATAGAAATAGTTTTGATTATACAGGGAGAAAAAACAGTAGATGGTCTATAAAGTAGAAAACCTTACCAAGGTGTGTTTTTTTGCCCCGAATAGTTACTTGAAAATAAAGATACTTTTATTAATCTAATTTTGTCTCTAATGAAACCTATAAAGAATTGACAAGGGAACATCTGAATCCTCCATTTCCATACATCTAGCCCTTTTAATAAATGCGAATCCTGCAAATGCCAGATGCTGCTACTTTGAAGGGAATTTTGGGAAGAAGAATTTCAGCTTTCAGTCCTGAAGGCTAGTTGTCCCCATGCAGCACTTTCATCCTTGCTCTTCTGTGCACATATTCACCTTCTGTCACTATTATATCAGATGATAGGCAGAGATAGTAATAGAAATAATAGCTGTAATTCTTTGAGTTCTTACAATGTGCAAAATGCAGTTTCAAGACTAATGATTAGAATATTCTTAAAATCTCTACTTTGATGTTAAGCAAGCATCTCAAACAGAACTCTTGATATATGTATGACTCTTCCCTCTCTCTCAGCATGGCCATTCATTCCAAAGCAAAAACTTCACATTCACACTTCCTTCATACCCTGCATGTAATACATCCATGAGACAGTTCTGTGAGTTCTACCATCCATATATCTTTCTAATCTTTTTCTCCCCCATTACTTTTACATTTCTATTCCAGCCTAAGCCATAATCATTGGAAGGACCACTCCTATGTCTTCCACTATTTCTCTGTATTTATTCTTCACTTTCTGATGTTCCTCTGTCCATATGCGGTCAAAATGGAAGTCATGTCACTTTCTGCTCAAGGGGACATACCTTCTCCCTACACATAGAATAAAAGCTTAAGTTCTTTCAATGGCCCCCATAAAAGGACACCATATTATTTGTCTCCTGATCTTTTCTGATCACGTCTCTTATCCCTCACCTCCTTGCTCATGTAATTTCAACAATACTAGAATTTCTGCAGATCCTTACACATGTTCAATACACACCATCTCAAGGCCTTTGTACCTTATTTTCCCTCTGCCTAAAACAAATTTTCCCATATTTGCATGGCTTGCTACTTTGGAGTTGACTTTCTTGACAAACCTTTACCTTTTATTGTTTTATCTTCATAGCACTTAAACCGATATACCTCTTCTGTTTATTGTCAGTGTCCTTCACTTAAGCATAGTTCGTGCACACAGGGTGTCTGTTGTTCAGCATTATATTCTAGAACCTAGAATAGTGTCTGTCAAGTAGCAGGGGCTCAATCAATATTTGAAGAACAAGTGAATTAACAACCTACTGAAAAATGCATTCTTATAATCTCAATATTACAGATCAGGAAATAAGCACTGAGTGAATAAATAACTGACCCAAACGCATACAACTAGCCAATGGACGATCCAAGATTTGAACCCAAGTTCTGAGCACATACTACTGTCACAGAGAAGAACAAATCTAACTTCATATTGGCTCTATTCCTTCAGTTCTAACCCTTGTGCTCTGTTGCCTGTGCTTAATCATGTTGGTTCTGTGCCTTTGTGGAAAGAATGTTGTCTATAGCCTGAAATATACAGGATAGCCCATTCTCAAGCCTCTGGCTTTTAAAAGTATAACACTTTTCCAATCACATAGAGATAAAACGTTGCAGAACAGAGAATAACATTTGTCTTGTTGGAGGTTTACAGGAACAGTTGTGACCAGACCTACCAGGACAGCTGCAAGAACAAAGAATTCCTGCACCAAGAACTCTCCAACAACCAGCCACACCCTGTCCTCTTCTAGTATAAAAGAAGCCTGAATTCTAACTTGGGTAAGATGGTTCTTTGGTACACAAGTCCACTATCTTCTTGATCTGCTGGCTTTCCAAATACAGTTGCTATTCTTTGCCCCAACACCTCGTTTCTTGATCTATTGGACTGTCGTATGGTAAGCAGTATGAACTTAAATTCTGTAACACTACTGCTGCCTATAGGAAGAAACTGATGTATAGAAAATGAATTTGTCTTTGCCTGCAACCTAGGATCCTGAAAGCTCAAATATTGAACAGTCTCCTGTAGCACCAAGTTACAAGTTAGCTTATACTAATATAGGCTCCCCCATTTTAGCCTAAGTTCTGTGTTCAGCTCTTAATGCAATCTCCTTGTCCATCAGCCTGAGCACTGTGGGGCAGCAAACACTCCTCTCAGTGAAATGAAACAGGAAAATTCTAGCACCTAAATATGCCAAGAAAGCTACTTGGTTTCCTTCCCCTTGACCTATTTCCAGATCACAGTCCTTGAGAAATTACCGCTCCAGTCAGAAGACCAGACTAAAGAAAAGTAAAGAAAAAAGAAAAAGTGTTTGTTTTTTTCCCCCTCAGTGTTTAGGGTAGAACTAGATGAATCCATCCATCTTAGGCCTTCCCAGAGATGTGCTCCTTCATATTCAAAGGGACCTTCATTTTACCCAATTACCTCCTAATTACCAGAGACTAGGGCTCTAGTGCAATGAATCTTAAGAGAGGCTGCAATGGGAGGGTGTGAGAGTCCTAAGGCAGAGAGAGACAAACACCCCTATCACCTAAACCTTACCCTGTCCTTCCATTTATCCCATTCTAAGGGAAAGAATTAGAAATAAAGGAATCTTGAGCTCCTCCTTGTGGTCTGCAACTGCCATTAACTAATCATCCTCAATTTTATGAGAACAATGAAATTGAGTAAAGAGTTTGAATTATTTTTGTCTCAGATAACTGTGCTTTGGGGAAACCCAAGCATTCAAGCCATAAAATTAAAGTCAAAACAGTCTTATCAACCTGTTAGCAGTCTATCTAAATTTTAGGTTAAGCGTCTAGCAAAATCTAGACTTATCAAGCCAAATCTATAATTAACATTGATGCTGTCTCTCTCTTCATATATATCACTTTTAATCTATACCTTAGTCAAGTAATTTGGGTGTTATTATCACCATCTTACAGAGGAGGAACTGAGAATAAAAGAGTTTAAGTAACCATTTCAAGGTCACATCAGTAAGTATCAGAAACAGGATTTAAACCGTGGTCTTTCTGATTTCAAAGCCCTGTGCTCTTTCCGCTATGTCACGTGGCCTCTGTTATGTTATGACAAGTGTCCCAGCGTTGAGAAAATTTAAAATATATCATTGATGTATCATATCTCAGCTTAGTTATTAGTGCTGATGCTGTTACTATTTATGTGAGGATGGCTAAATGTGGAAAAATAATGAGTCACTGTATATACATCACTGTTGCTAATGTAGCCACTGTCTCCAGAGCCTGTCACCATTTGTAGCTCTGCCACTTTCCTTCACCAGCTGTCCAGGGCCTTTGCACAAAATGAGCCAACCCATATCTGACTGCTAAATTCCCAAGTTAGTTGGCTGCTCTCGCCCTTCAGTATCCTGCAATTATGCCTCAGTGCTTGAGGTTGGTTTACACTATGCACTGTAGATCATCTGTGTTGCATATCCAGAGCTACTAAACAGGCCACCGTCTGATGCACTGAAGCAGTAATTTGGGCAACGGGACCAGGGCTACCTCAAAGATTTAATGATCTTCCAAATGTGCCCAATATAAACTGCTGGGAAAATTTGGCTTGTTCTACAAGAAATCAATTCATGTATTAAAATACATAAATAGGTGGTTTAAATTTTAAAATGAATCCTTTCATCCTGAAAATGTATTTTCCCCCAGAGTGAGTTGAATAAATATTCAGGGAGTCTCATATGCTGAAGGTATGACATGACAATTTGATACTGAACATGTTGATGGCTCTAGTAAATAGACTTTGTCAGGAACAAAGTTCATTTGCTTCATTCTCACAGGATAAGAAAATGGGTAATATGTGGTTGTGACAGTCCTGGAGCTAGGAGGAGGATTCTTTTCCCCAGATGACCTACCATAGTGACTTCTTAAAATTTGAAGAGCAAACGCCAGATAACTGGTTCATTTACATCATTGCACAGTGTTTCAATATGACACTTGCTGGTCCTGTTTGCTTCCTGGCTTTCCCATACTGTAGGTCAAATGTTGTGCATTTCCCCATTCACTTCATGCTCTAGTAAGGCCAGGGAGCAGCTGGGCAAAGAAACGTCAGAGAGCTTGGCAAACCCCACCATACCTGTGCGCCTCTTGTGGCAGTTGGTGTTTTTTCTGAAGCATCTGAGCTAGAAGGGAATTAAAGCTGAGGTTGGGCAACTTGTAATCCTTGCCGTAAATTACCACAAATGAATTTAATTCCACTGTTGGTTACAAAGGCTGTACTTTGCCTAAGTTATGAAAATAATTGTATTGATCCTGTTAGAATACAGACTTTTATGTGGATTCCTAAGAGTTAGGATTTTGTCAGTCTATCACACAGTTCATCAAATGCTTTCTTGCTTTTTTTCTTGCTTTGCACAGTGCTGGATGGAAAGATTTGGAGATTAATTAGAACTCTAATGAAAATTAGCTGTGCTGTTTTGTTTCATGTTGTGATTGTCATCACGGAGGTCAATGCTAATGATATGTCAGGCTCTCTTTGACAGTTTGCATACAGGCACAGTTTACTCAGAACTTAGCAATGCCACTCTCAGAAGACGAGGAGGTATTGAACTGTCAAACAGGGCTGCACAGGTGACAGCGGATGCATTTTAGATCAGCTCCTTAACAAAAAGAAAAGGCTTTTCTCCTCTCCTCCCCCAACAGTAAAATAATTTATTTTACCAAAGTTACTAGTGTGTTTATAGTACACATTTTTCCACCAGATTTTTTTGAAATCCTTATGAAAAGAATGTCTCTTGTGAACTTTTAGGAAACTTTATTTAATAAAAGATAAAGTATTTGTGCTGCAGTGCTCTTGACTGCAAGTACTTTATGTGGATACAGAATTTTTTCAAGCAAGAAAATATAGGTAAATACAGATATTCACAAAATTATATTTGGTTGTGATGTAATTCTATATTAATGAATGTTTATAATTTTATATGTCAAATAAATTTCTATTATTCCTTACTTTGCATATTTTAATATTTTTGAAACTTAAATATTATTAATAAAAGTAGAAATAAATTTTTATTCAATGCTTACCTCATATAACCCCCAAAAAAGAAAAAACTATATGAAACAATTCAGAAAAATATGCAGCTATTCCTAACTGATTTGTGTATATTTTATTTTTTTACCTCTAAACATAAATTTCTAGACAATCTAGGGGCTAGATCTAGGGGCTAGAAATCCTTTCACATACTAGTTTCTAATATATGTGAGCATTTGAAAGGTTCTTTTGTGTCATTGGGGGAAGACTGTTTGCTTTAGAGCTTTAGTCATTAACCTTTCCTTATAGGAGATACAAAGTCCTATTCCTAAAGTAAACCATTATCATTTGTAATAATTTAATAAAAGTATTTGTACATACATAAAAGTATTTAGGACCTCTATGTGATCAGTTTCTAAAAGGTTTACTTCATTGTCATACATATATTTCATTATATTAATCTACTAAGTTAATATATATTTTTTGAATTATTGGAAATAGACCTGTGATTTCTCAAATTATAATAATTAGACTAGGCCAGACAATACAATTCCATTTAGACACAAATAAACATAATAGCATTTATGCTGAAGTCGCTTAAATGGTATTCTCTTTATCCTCAGGGCAGTAGGGAATATAATAGAACTAGAGATGATTGACATTTTTTTCTAACCTCTCTGTCCTTTCCTCATGAAAATGCTTAGCTACTTCTGAGAAGCACAGCTGTTGGACAAAGCACAGGGTCCAAGGTTGTGTCTTTGGGAGGGCTAACGGAGAAATTTAGCCAATTGAAAGGCAGGCTGGAAAATGTCAGATGAGATATGCCAATCACCATAAAAAAGGTGATGACCCAAAGAGGTGATAGTGCCAACTCGAAGTTGAACTCAATCTATAAAGCACAATTCTCTTGCTACTGATTTTACTTGCTTATTTATCTTTGATATCGGTGGGAACAGTTGCAGAAAATATAAGATGATATAGAGTACAGAGTTAATGCTTCAAAAATGGTGAAAAAAATCCTCGGTTAAAGAGAAGGTAAATTTTCCTTTATCAAAAGCAAAACCTCAGCTTATCATATAAGTGGAAAAGAAAAACAATAACTTCTGAACATGAATATTTCTATGAGAGAAAAAAATGGCCCGCGTATCTCTATCCTACTTTTAATGCCACAGCATTATGCCACATAGCCAAGATATAAAAAGGCCTTTAACAGAAAGAGTGTAAAATTTCTTTAAATGTTGAAAGACTTTTTGTCTGACAATGTCAACAATTAATTTAAAACAGACACTACTGTATGATAAAAATTAAAATTAAGAAACAAAACATCATAATTATTGGACTAATGCAATAGCTAATCAATGTCCAGTGAGATGAGATACAGTTTTACTCTAAACTATTTACCTGTGTTTAATAATTTTCCAATTTGATTTCCTTTTTACCTTTTTTATTTTTTAAATCATTTTTTAAAAAATTGAAGTACAGTTTATTTACAATGTGTTAGTTTCAGGTATACAGCAAAGTGATTCAGTCATGCATATATATACGTATATATGTATATACATATATATGTATACATATTATTTTTCAGATTCTTTTCCATTATAGGTTATTACAAGATATTGAATATATACTTCCCTTTGCTATAGAGTGGGTTCTCGTTGTTTATCTATTTTATCTAGAATAGTGTGTCTATGTTAACTCCAATCTTTTTTAATAGAAAAATATTAGAATTCATTGCTACCTACCACACTTGTTACTATATTTACATTTCAATTACATTTTAACTTTAGCTGCAAAACATCCTGAGCTGTATATTGTTACCAATTACATTGTTAGGTTATATAATCTGCCAATTACAACTAAAAATAAATGCCAGGTGTTTCATCGCATGATGGGCTGGGACTGTCTTGCTAGCATCCAACACAAAAATCACAAGAGGAAGGAACAACAAAAAAAAACCAAACACATGGACCAAAAAACAATTAAAAAAAAAATAGGGGGCCTGTGGGCAATAATGAAATAAGTCAGTGTGTGTCTGACTCTAATTTTCCTATTTGTGTCTCTCTGTGCACTCTTGTTTTTTTGTTTTTTTAAAAATTTATTTACTTTATTTATTTATTTTTGGCTGTGTTGGGTCTTCCTTGCTGTGCACGGGCTTTTCTCTAGTTGCGGCAAGTGGGGGCTACTCTTCATTGTGGTGCACGGGCTTCTCATTGCAGTGGTTTCTCTTGTTTTTGGTTTGTAGCTTCACTTTGACCAATAGTAGAACATATTTTGCAAGGCTATGTGGTAATACAAATGTTGGAAGGTGTATTTTCTATCCAAAAGAAACAGTTTGAATTTAATTTGTGGGGGAGGAAAAATAATTTTCCCTGTACTCCTCAGGTTCTTAGCTGAGCCCCCCAGCCACAATAAAAGGACAGATTAACAAGATAAAAACAAATTTAATAACATGTATACCTCTGTTCACATGAGAAATACCCAGGAAAACTGGGTAACTCCCCGGAAATTGTGGAAACCTTAAATACCTTAAATACCATCTTCAGTTAAAAACAGAAGAAAATGTTGGGGGTGGAGAGCCAGCTATGGGTGGTTACCAGGAGAAACACAGTAAACAAGTGTAAGTTTGTTATGCAAACTAAAGTCTCTGCCTTATCCATTGATGAGTTTCTAGGGATTTAGTCATCCCATTTTTCCTTGTATGGTAAAGGAGACACCCTTACAAATGGAGATTTCCCTTATAAATATAAATGTCTCTTACAAAAGGGTAACTTCTCCATGGTTTCCAGAGCTTCTTCTGTGTCTACTGTTTCTTAAAATAATCAGCCTAAAATAATCATTGTGCCAAAGAGGCACATTTTGGGGTGAAAAATTCTATTCCCCTTTACATTAGATATTAGAATGCTTTCTCCTAAACATGAGAAGGAAAAAAGAGTAGAAAATCTAGATGCTTTTCAGCACAAATTTATCAATTCAAAATGTGAGAAAACTAAAATACTTCCAATTTACGACGAGTTTTAAGTGTTTTTATATTAACTATAGATTTTTTATTCTTAATTACCTTCCAGGAAATTTAGAATCTGCAGTCAATTTTTTAATTCACCTCAATTTTTGTTATGTGATGATCTCTTCATTGGCCTATACGAGAATACCAAATTTAAAAATGCTCAGCAAATAGTTGCCAGGTACAATGGATGCATGTGTGAATGAGCAGTGATTCAGGGTATGTGGTATGTAGTTCAAATCCATATCTATGCCCGTATAATTTGCCTTCCATGATCCCAGCAAAAAACCTGTCACAGAAGGCAAGTTCATGTGCTTGATGTATAGCGAGGCCAAACAAACCTAAATGTCAGAGTTTGGAGCAGAGAAAGGTTTATTACAAGGGTCAAGCAGAGAGAACAGGTGGCTCATGCTCAAAACTGCCAAACTCCCCAACGGCTTTCGGGGAAGAGTTTTAATGGGCAAAATTTGGGATAAAGGCTGCAGGGTGTGTGACTTTTTTCTGATTGGTTGGTGGTAACATGGTGGTATTCTAGGAATCTTGTGCTCAGCCTGAAGTTACCAACCTCCTCCTGGGTGGGGGCCTTATTTCCTGCAGAAGAACGTGAAGATATAGTTATGTATATCCCTTGAGGTGAACCAGGACTCTCCTTTAATTTCTGCACTACTGTTTCTCGATTCCTCCTCCTTTGTTTCTGCATTCCCTTACTTCCCTGATTAGCAACTCTTTGAGTCTGCCCTTTGGTATTCAGGAAGGTCTAGGAGGCTGAAGCCTTTTTCCTACAAATAAGAAAAGGAGGACTGGAAAGGCTTTGTACCCAGGAAGGCCCCACAAGGTCCTGCTCCGTGTCAGGTAGGGGGGAATATGTGATTCCCTGTATTTTGGTACAGTTGTTGAAAAATAGGGCCTCTCATAGTTCTCACTTGTACTTTCTTAAACTACCTCCAGGAGTGAACTTTTTGGATCTTGTGAGGGCTACATCTTTTGCACTCTGTTGCAAGATGCCTCTTGTGTCCTTGGTTAAGCCATAGGTTTGAGCCACTATTGAGATTAATATAAGATCCTACTTATCTATGGCCAGACCATGGATCCTTTGAATTGGCTATATTTAAAATATTAGGTTAATTAACAAGAGAATGTAAAAAGCTCGAGAGGAGACTCACAGGACTTGTTCCAGCAGGGTGGAAATCTTTAGATTATTATGAAGAAATTGGATGAATAAAAGACATTGATGGGATTTTAATACAGCACTACCAGAGGCTGGGTGGACTAAAGAGATGTCCTACTGGTCTTCCAACAATAAAGGGCCCCAAACAAGTCTGCTCTATTTATTCCATTTGGAAAAACAAAAGGACAGGTCAGGAAGCAAATTCAGTAGAAACACCTGACACAAAACAGTTAGTCTCACTTTGCCGCCCTTATATTTCCTTCTACTTTTCAGGGCTCTGCAATCAGACTTTGCCAGCTGCAGGCCTTACTATTCAATGTCCCTTGCAGATGTATCTTAGATCTCCACCCAAATAATTCATGTCCCAGGGATAGCAGAATATCTTTTATGGTTGGTTCTTCCCCTGGACATTCTGGCTGCAACTCAATTTTTGAGGAATTGGAAGCAACTCTCTTTGTCTTGCGAATCTCTGTAAGACCAGGGTTATTGCTCTAGAGGCAATTCAAAGCCCTACCAAGCCCCAAACATCCCCATTCATCTCAATACCTGTAGGCACTGGGACTTTGGAAACAGAACTGTCCTATACTTAAGAAAAAAAAATTTTTTTAAATAATTATCCTAGACCTCTAATAGTAGGCAAATATGCTCCAAAAACTCCTTCTTGGAAAAACTCGAATACTTTTTCTTTGCCTTTGTGATGTAGGTTTTCTACCCCCATCTTCTGTAGGACCTAAGAGCCATTCTTTGAAAGGCAAAATTTAAGAAAATAATTCTGTTCAAGAAAAAAAACCAAACAAACAAAACAACACGGTGGGAGGGCGTGTGTTTGGAAATTGGGCAAATGAAAAAATCTTAAGGGTCTGTATGTTTGCTATGTGTGTCTATATATGTGTGCTATAGATGTGTAATATTTTTTCTACCTCCAGACGGTACTGCCAAAATTAATTTATAAAAAGCTTCATTTAGTTGGTTTGAAGGCAATGCTTGTGTTAGAGGAACCACTGATCAAAACCACCTGCCCTGACCAGGCCCAGTAGTAACCACTTGCATGAGTTATCTTACAACAGGAGGTCCTGGTAAGGAACGCGGAACTAACAAGCTACCACCAACCAGAAGAATTCGGGAAAGGTCAAAAGGAGAGAGGAGGAGACTCCAGTCCATATGTCCTACCAACCTCCCAGCATCCTTCTTGCTGGAATCCATCTTGGCTGAGTGATGCGCATGCCACCAGGAAGGACCCTGCGTCAGAATGATTGGCCAGAGACAACCCAGAAACTAACCCCATCACCATAAAACCCAAGACTGCGAGCAGAGTGGCAGAGCAGTCCTCCTGGGTTCCCTTACTCTGTTGCTCTCCGCCTGAGCACCCCTTCCCAATAAAGTCCCTTGCTTTGTCAGCATGCGTGTCTCCTTGTACAATTCATTTCCAAGTGTTAGACAAGAGCCCACTCTCCGGCCCTGGAAGGGGTCCCCTTTCCTCCAACATTTGTAAGTATTGAGTATTCTAAAACTGTTAGATTTTCTCCTGTTAACCTATTTTATGTCAATTTAATGTTTAGGCCAGCCAAAAAAACCTAGAAAGGGGGAATAAAACATTTTCCTCCCCTATAGTGCATTCTCCACCTACTCAAAGACAGCACTCCTTCAATTGTATCCTCTGACTCTTGCATCACCAATTGTTCCATCTCTACTGTATCATTGCAAGGTCTTCCAAACATGCTATAGTATTTCTTACTTTAAACAGAAATGGTCCTTACATCCCTTTATAGTTACTTCTCTGTTCCCATTTGCAGTGAAACTCCCCACTGAATGTGTTTTATTTCTATTCAGAACCTCTTGGACTCACTAGTGAAGTTTTTTCCTAACCACACCATCACAAATGACCTCCAGATAGTAAGTACAATTTTCAATTCTCAACTAATATCTTACTAAAGCAATCAGAATCAACTGACAGAACTGATCATAATTTCCTCTTGAAACTTTTTTTTTTCCACTTATTTTTGAGTCATTATTCTTATTCTCCTTCCACTTCATTGGATGCTTTTCAGACTTCATTGTTGGTTCCTCTTCCTCCTCTTCTTGACTTCTCAACTTTGGATAGTACTGGTCCTAGTCCTCTGAACTCTTCTCCTTTATATACATTTACATCCTAGGTAACATCATAACCTCCCATGACTTTAAATAATATTTATATTGATGACAACCAAATGTATATATTCAACTCAAAACTCTCCTGTATTCTAAATTTGAAAATAAGATTCTCTACTCAACATTTCTATTTCAATGTCCACATCTCCAATGTAATATGTCCCCAAACAAACTCTTGATTTCCCTTATTGAAAGTCTTTCTTAACCCCCCAAAAGACATTTCCATTCTTTCAATTTTTCTAGGCAAAAATCATGGAATCCTCCAACATTTATATACTCTTATACTCCAGTTTCTTTTTATCTTTACCTCCTGTGAGTTCTGTCCATTGTCACTGCTATCAGCCTGATCTAAACATTTGTAACCTGATCTAAGCATTCTTACCTGGGCATTTGTAGTAGTTCTTTAATTGCTCTCCCTGATTCCACTCTGGCTCCATCCTCTCCACTGTCTAGTCTCCTCAAGGTAGCCATAGTTATAATTTTAAAACATAAGTCACATCATATAAATATTCATCTCAGAACTCTCCATTCATCTCATTCAGAATAAGAGAACTTATAATGGTCTACAAGATTGTATATGATATAGTTCCTTGAGAGCTCTCTGATACCATCTCCTACTACTCTCTCCTTTGCTCATTCTTCTCCAGCCATGATGACCTACTTGATATTCACCAAACATGATGAACCTGTTTCTGCCCTAGGTTCTTTTTCATCTACTATTTCCTCTGATATAACACTCTTGCAAAGCGCTTAGCTTTCATTCACTTTCATCGGGTCTCTGAACAAATGTCACTTTATCATTGAAGTCTTACCATACCACCTTATATAAAATAACATCCTATAACTCTCTATTCTCCTTTACCATGTCTTACTTTTCTTCAAAGCACTTATTGCACCTCACATATCATATAGTCATTTGTTTACACTTTTATGTCTGTCTCCTCAACGCAAAAATGTAACATGCTAGTGACTTGCACTTTGTTTCATTCCTATAGATTCAGTTCCTAGGACAGTGAATGGTGCATGATAAATGTTAAACAGAGATGTTGAATGATGATTGAATAAGTAAACCGAAGAGGGAATTTTTTGGCACACTGCAAGAGATTTCAGGCCTTATTAAATAGTTGTATACTAAGTTTCTTTGGGTACAGTTTTTCTACCAGCAATATAGCAGTACAATAACATGTCAAAATGTATACAACTAAATCTCTGCCAAGTCTAAACGGACATTAAAACTTGAACAAAAAATACATATTTTAAATAAATCTATATATTTAGAACTATATATTACTAATCCCATGGGGTATATGTATTTGAAAATTCTATGAATGCTTTGGAAAACACAACTTGAAATGATTTTATTTTTTCCTCTTCTTCTTTTTTTTTTTTTTTTTTTTGCTACAGGGTTTGCTATTGATGACTCCTTTCTCTTTCAGCACTTCCAAACAATCTGTGTTAACACTCCAGGCTAGATTTTATTATGGTGTTTTTATTACCACCCTTTAATTTTGGAAATAAATGAGTTTAATTTGAATATTGCTGCATTTATCCACCACCTTCCTTTAAGTAACTCTGATTCTCCATGATTGTAAAACCAGTATTAATTATAGTGGAACTGCCATAAAATCAACACTGTTCATCAGTAGTTTATGATGTAATTTATAAAAGGCATGAAAAATAAATTCACTGAAAATAGCAAAGGATTTAGGTACTGTGTAGATTATTAGCTTTGAATTCCCTCTTATTTTCTTGTGATTATGATTTTACTATTGTGTGCTCACATCTGTGAGAACTGTTGGAACAAAAGTTCAAAGACAGTGATATTGGATTGAAGGTCTCTACACCATCTGCCCAGGTGACATCACTTACACTCTATGTGTGTACTGGGGTGTATTTTTCCCAAAAGACTTGTGTTCGATTTTTCCTGGTACTCTCAGAAGTACCATCCTAACTAGATGATTTGGGGATGTAAACATTCAGGCTGTAAACACAGGAGAGTGAGTGTGACTAGTGCCTTTGAAATTCTAGGGAGGAGCTTGCTTATTTATTTATTTATTTATTTAAATCCACTATCCAGAGCCCACAAGAAAATCTGTCTATTTCTCTTAGTTCATGATTTTCCTCAAAATATAGCTTTTCCTGGGTCCAGATTTGTGAAGAATGGTTTCTCTTCTGTCTCACCAGCTAGCTTAAGCCCCAGGCTCAGGCTGTAATGCCTCCCTCTCTTCCCCCCTCTGCACTTTCTATACATGGAAGCTCTAAGCACCAAGGCTTAAAGCTATCAGGGTATTTTGACAATTCTCCCACTTAGTACTTTCCTGGTTGACTGTTCTTGCTTCATTGCTAGTTTCAAATGATTCTCCTACTCTCAGTCTCTTTCATTACTTAAAAATAATGTTTTTAAACTTTTGTATGTCTTACAGGCAGTGAGTCTGGGAATCTCCAATCCAATATATTACTCTAAACAGAAATCCCTCCTCTTAATTTCCCCTTTAAAATACTTTGTTTACTTTTATATTTGCATATACTTTTCATTAATGAAATAAATTGAGGTAAAAGAGAAATTAGGATAGTTCTGTCCTGAGTTAATTTTCTGATAACAGAATTTTTTTCTTATCCAGGAAGAATGATTTTGAATAGCTTGTTGTATTCTATGGCTGCTAATTGCAGGAAACATGAGAAAAATTCTAATTGTTGCAAAAATATTGATGGTCATTGGACTGAGAAAATTCCTGTGACTGGGGATAAATGGGGATTCCAGAATAAACTGAGGAAAAATTCATAGACAGTGACTCTCAATTGTTCATTATAGCCAGGGCTCTTTGAAATCTCTGGCTTACATAATAAAATATTCTGATATACCAGATATCAGGCACAAGATAATGAGATTATATTTTAAAAAGTATATATGGATAGGATAACTATCCACTTCTCTTACTATAGATTTACCACGAATCATATTAAATAATTACAAAAGTTCCAATTCCTACAGTAAGACCAATTATACATTTTTAGTTCTGGAAATTAAGTAAAATTAGCTTTCCTTAGATCCTTTTACAACTTTTGAAATATACTAATTTTTATTCCACTGGTGAAGCAAGAATTTCAGATATTGACCTCTTGTAGTTCTTATTTTAACTTTCTGTGCTACACAAAGATATTAAACTACAATGGATAAGTTACAACTACAATGAATAAGTTACAACTACAATTAAAGTAGTTTGTTAACTTAAAAGCAAGGTTGATACCAGGCTGATATTAACCTATGATCTTTAAAATAACTGACAAGATAATGAAACTATAAATTCCTGAGAAAATACTAAAAGGGTAGAGTGCAACTTTAGAATTTCTTAACTATTCTGTATACTCTAAAATATCAGTAAATTACTGAACATTTACAGACATATATTATTTAAATTTTCTTAAACCTTTGAATATATTTCTTACAATAGAAAAATGCTTTGCTTTATCACAAAATTATTTCTCTGTTTCAAAAATGATTCAGAATAATGATTATCAATCATTTATAAATGTGAATCATATATCATATATATCTCATTTACTTTCTCTTTCTCTACCTTTCTCTATTTTTCTCTATGTATACACTCTTTGGTATATTTAATTTAGGAAATAAACAGATATTTCATAACATTTATTCACTCATACCATTTAATGTATGCTACATGTTAAAGAATGAAATTAAAACATTCTCTAACAACATATACAAAAATAAGCTCAAAATGGATTAAGGATCTAAATGTAAGACTGGATACTATAAAACTCCTAGAGGAAAACATAGGCAGAACACTCTTTGACATAAATCACAGCAATATTTTTTTGGATCTGTCTCCTAAAGTGAAGGAAATACAAGCAAAAATAAATAAATGGGACCAAATTAAACTTAAAAGCTTTTGCAAAGCAAAGGAAACCATCGACAAAAAGAAAACCTACTGAATGGGAGAAAATATTTGCAAATGACTTGACTGATAAGGAATTAATATCAAACATATATAAATAGCTCATACAACTCAACATCAAAAAAACCCAAACAATCCAATGAAAAAATGTGCAGAAGAACTGAATAGACATTTTTCCAAAGAGGAAATGAAGATGGCCAACAGGCATATGAAAAGATGCTCAACATCTCTAATCATCAGGGTAACATAAATTAAAACCACAGTGAGATATAACCTCACGCCTGTCAGAATAGCTATTAGCAAAAAGAACACAAATAACAAATGTTGGTGAGGATGTAGAGAAAAGGGAACTCTCTTACACTGTTGGTGGGGATGTAAATTGGTGCAGCCATTGTGTAAAAAAGTACGGAGGTTTCTCAAAAAACTAAAAATAGAACTACCATATGACCTCACAATTCCACTCCTGGGCATATAATGAAAAAAAATAAAAATAAAAACAAAATCTCTAATTCAAAAAGATACATACACTGCAATGTTCATAGAAGCATTATTTACAACTGCCAAGATATGGAAGCAACTTACATGTTGATCGACAGATGAATAGATGAGGAAGAAATTACACACACACACACACACACACACACACACACACACACAAACACACACACACACAAACCCACACACACACAATGGAACACTACTCAGCCATAAAAAGAACAAAATTTTGCCATTTGCAGCAACATGGATGGACTTGCAGGGCATTATGCTAAGCAAAACAGGTCAGACAAAGACAAATATTGTATGATATCATGTATATGTGGAATCTAAAAAATACAACAAACTAGTGAATATAACAAAAAAGAAGCACACTCACAGATATAGAGAACAAACTGGTATTACCAGTGGGGAGGGGGAAATGGGAGGGGCAATATAGGGGTAGGAAAGTAAGAGGTACAAACTATTAGGTGTAAAATAAGCTATAAGGATATATTGTACAACACACAGAATATAGCCAATATTTTGTAATAACTATAAATGGAGTATAACATTTAAAAATTGTGAATAACTATATTGTACACCTGTAACATATAATATTGTACAGCACACTTCAACAAAAAAAATACATGTTTGTAATTTATTTCACATATATTTTTTAATATACTGCTATATAAGGCATTTCTTCAACATAGTGAGGGAGAAGTTCATTGAAATAGCTCATTTTTTCCCCTAGGGAAAGACAGTTTATCAATTTTGTTATTTTATGTATCATGATTTTGGTGTCATATTTAAGAATTACTTGCTTAACCCATTTCATAAAGGGTTTCTCTATATTATATGTTAGATTATTTGGGTTGGTTTTCAAATATTGAACTAGCCCTTTATTCCCAGAAGAAACCCCGCTGCTCTACTCAATTTACTATTATTTTGCTAAGAGTTTTTGTTTCTATGTTCATGAGGAATATTGGTCTGGTCTCCCTCTCTCTCTCTCCTCTCTCTCTCTCTCAGTAATTATGCACTACTGGCCTAAACAAATGGATTAGGAAGCATTATTTCCTCCTTTTCTGTTTTCTAGAAGAAACTGTATAGAATTGGTGTTATTTCTTAAATGTGTGACAGGATTTCCAGTGAAACCATCAGGGCCTGGAGATTTTTTTCCTGGAGGTTTTAAAATATGAGTTCAGTTCCTCTAATACTTATATTAGTTTGTTTCATCTAAGTTGTCACACTTATGCACATAAAATTTTTGTAGCATTCTTTATTATCTTTTAACAGTTTCTGGTGTCTCTAGCAATACACTTCTTTCATTGTTTTAAATCTGTGAGTGTGTGTGTGTGTGTGTGTGTGTGTAAATTTAAGTTCTACTCTCTTAGCAAATTTCAATTATACAATACAGTGTTATAAACTGTAGTCATCATGTTTTACATTAGCTCCTCAGAACTCTTTTCACCTCTTTCATTTCTGATATTAGTAATTTGTATCTTCACCCATTTTTTTTTTTATTGGTCAGTCTTCCTAGAGGTTTATTTTTCCTCTCTTTTTCACTCTACCTATTCTCTTTTCCTGACTTTTTTATATTATTATTTAATTTAATTTATCTACTGGATTTTTTTGCTCTATTTGTGTAGGTTTTCCCCCAGTGGTTGCTCTGGGGATTACAAACAATATAATTAACTTTTCAGTCTACTTAGATCAATAGCTTACCAAAAGAATAAGAAAACCTTATCACTATATGGATCATTTTATCCTTCCCCTTTTACGCTATAGTTTTCTTACATTTTACCTCTATATACATTGAAACTCCTATCAGAAAATGTTATATTCTTTTCTTTCAACACTCAAATTTATTTTAAACACATCAAGAAGAATATAGCCTATTATATTTGCCCAGATATTTACCATTATTTCACTTTTTTTTCTTTCTAATGTTCCAAGTTCCTTTCTGCTCTCACTTCCCTTCTATATGAAGAATTTCTTTTAGCAAACCTTTTAGAGAAGTTTTATAGTCCACGAGTTCTCTTGATTTTCTCTTATTTGAGAATATCATTATTTCACCGTCACTTCTAAAGGATATTTTTAATGAATGTAACATTCTGGGATAACACTTCTTGTCTTTCACCACTTGAGAAATATGCAATTTCCTTCTGGCATCTATGGTTTCTTGTGAGAAATATGCAGTGATTTGAATTATTGATCCCTATAGGTGATGTGTTCTTTTTTGTCTAGCTGATCTAAAGGTTTTTTTCCCTTTGTATTTAGTTTTTAGTAGTTATATTATGATATGGCTTGGCATGGGTTTCTTTGGGTTCACCAAATTTCTTGGGATTCACCAAACTTTTTGAATTAATATGTTTCTGGGTTTGTTTGTTTTTTTTGGCTATATTTGGCAAATTTAAAGCCATTATTTCTTCAAATATTTTCTCAGCACTGCACTTCTTCTTCCCTTTTAGGACTTCAATAACACAAATGTTGAATCTTTGTTATTATTCTGCAAGTCCCTAAGGCTTTCCGTTAATCCTTTTTTTTTTTTTAAGGATTTTTTTTTTCTCCCTGTTGTTCAGTTTGGATACTTTCTTTTGATCTATTTCACACTGACTTACTCTTTCCTCTGCCATCTCCATTCTGCTATTGAGCCCATCCAGTGAGTTTCCAAATTTAAATTATTGTATTTCTCAGTTCTAAAATTTCCATTTGGTTCTTTTTTATATCTTCTATTTCTCTGCTGAAGCTTTCTATATTCTCATTTATTTTAAGAGTGTTTGTGATTGCTTGTTGAAACATTTTTATAAGAGCTGATTTAGAGTCATTGTCAGATAATTCTAACATTTGTGTCATCCCAGCATTTGTATCAGTTGATTGTCCTTTCTCATGTAAATTAAGATTTCCCTGTTTCTTTGTAAACCAAGTAATTTTGAATTGTATCCCACATATTTTGAATAGTATGTTATGAGATTCTGGGTCTTACTTAAATCCTCTGGATTTAAGTAAGTACTTTGTTTTATTATAGAAGGTATTGAATAATTTAAGTTCAGGTCACAAGTTTCAAGCCACTCTTTCCATGTTGTGGTTCCAGTGTCAGGTCAGTTACCAGACTTTTGAGATGTTATTTGGATTTGTCCTGCATGTGCGCTATCCACATAGTAGATACTGGGTGGTGCCTATCTGCTAGTTCAGTTCTCAATCTGTTATTCTAATAGCTATTAGATGAATGCACACAAATCTCAGGGGTAAATCTGGGAGTTCATAAACAATTTTATGAAGTAGCTTTCCTCAGCTTCTCTCTCTCCGTAACCTGCCTAGAACTTTCCAGTTTCCTGGAGTCACCTATTTGGTCTTCTGACCAGAAATCTGGGGCTCCATTTATCCCACTCTTTTGTACAATTCTACAATTGCTCTGCATCTAGAACAAGTAGTGAGAGGGCAGAAAGAAAAATAAAATAAAATAATTGGGCTCATCCTACCTGCTTGGTAACACAGCTCCACCAGTCAGAGAGGAAGATTCTCCCAGGGTCCTACTGCAACCACTGCTGCCACCACCATCACAGGATTGATTGGGCACTGTGAGTGACAGGATAGAGAGGAGGAAAAATACAAAGAAATAGAAGATATTTCTGCATTTTCTCTGATATTAGGTGTTCCCTTTTCTGTTCCTCAAGCTAGAATTAAGACTTTCTCCTGGACCTCTCTCTCTCTGTCCCAGTGGCCACTTCCAGTTTTCAAGCATCATTGAGATCAGATCAAGGGATACTACTTCAAATTCTTGTCTTCTTACCTGATACACTTACATTATTTACTTTCTGTGTCTTCAAATCATTGCTTCTTACATTCTGTCATCCTGTCAACTTTCTATCTTCACTCAAATAAACACAGTAGAGAGTATGCCTACTCCATCTTACCTGGTGCTAGAACATTGCTTCTCTCAGTCTGTTTTTTGATCTGTAGGAACTTTATTTCTGTTGTTTCTATCAATATCTTATTCTATAGCTAACCCTGAAGCCTCTCTTCCCAACCCCGCTCTCATTTCTCATGCCTCTCTCAGACATCCTATCTATCTGGACTTTTCAATTTTTTCTTTCCATTGGACATTCCATACTAATTTCTCGCTAGAGAGGAGGTGCTCAGAGTATACTCAAATTCACTGGCAGTCCAGTCCCCTCTGGGATGTCAGGGATAGCTGATAATTTCATGCTGCACCCTCCTCTCTTGCTCCCTTCTTCCCTATTAGAAAGTAAGGAGAGCACATTCGGTACTATTATATTCTTATTCTGAAAGCTTTTCTCAAGATATTTGTGGGGTGTGGATTTCTGAAGATCAAAGCATGCTATGTTATTACAGTTAAATTGCTGACTTTCGAGAAGGGGAGCACATAAGTATTGGTGTCATCCTGGACTTTTAATCTGCATTTCATTCTCTTCTATCATGGATAGATGGGACAATTTTAGTGTTTTCCTTTTACCAACTTGTCTAGACTCTCTGGATCTAAGGCATCAATTGCAGAGCTTGTTCCTCAGCTCCAAACCCATAATAACTGCCTATTTGCAACCCCTAATTGGCTATTTAATAAACATCTCTTAGGCATGCTTAAAGGATGAACTCATGAATTCTCCATTTCACACCATCCTGAAAATGTTCCTTCCCAAGCTTTCTCATTCCAGCATAAAGTATCATATTTCATTTACTTGCTCAGGCTTCCAAGCTATAATCAAACCTTGATTCAATCCATCAGAAAGACTTGTTGACACTAGCTCAATATACATCTATTCTCACCACTTCTCACTATCCTCATTAAAACTATAATAAAAACCACAATTACCTTTATTTCCAAAAATTCTGGGCATTCTCAAAGAATAATTATGGAATTTCCGGTCCCTGCTGGAGAAGACAAATGCCCATGAATCAGAGGACCAATAAGTAATAATGATTCCACTTATGCCCTTCTTTGCCTCAATAGAAGCAAATTAAGGATCATGGTGTCAAAAACAAGTTCTAGATTATATCTGGGAATTCCCTCTTCAGAACTGCCAAACTGACTTAGTGCAAACCTCTAAGATATTAACTTAAAAAGGTTGCACGCTACTCCCATCATTTATGGTTCTTCAAGTAGACTTAAGTTCCAATAGTGTATTTGGTCAAATTTCTGTAGAGTAGCCATACCTGAAACTTTTTCTTCCTCGGCCCTGAACAGCCTCACCAACATGAGTGTGGGTGCATTATGGGTAAAGAGTTGCTTAGGGCTGCAAAAAATTCAGGGTTATTTACTAAATACTGATTTAAAATTATTCCTATATAAATTGACTCAGATGCTTCTGAAACTACATGTTTTGCCAGTAGCCACCCTCCCTGGACATGGCTTCTTATAGTAATTCTTCCACTCTGAGTGCAAAGTCAGACTTATTCTCTTCTGGGTTATACATTATATACTTGAATTTTGAATCCTAACCACACTGATTTTCTGTCACACAATTGTTTGAAAGAAGAGAGACTTTCAAATAAATAGAAGGGTTTATGGCCTGTGGCCTGAAATAATTCTGACTTCTGGACCTTGGAGACTCCTTCTTAGGCAATGGCAGGTCTTCACCTCTGTAGATATTTACTGCTATGTCTTGTTGATGGCTTGCTCTCAAATACAGCTCAGAACTCTTTTTCTCCAGTCTCTAGTACAATACCATTAGAGTAGGAATAAATTGGCTTGTATCTTTGTTTCAAAGGATGAATGATTAAAACTAAAATACCAACTCCCATTTCTCCAGAGAAATTTCTGGAGCCAATGTAGCCAGGTGGAATTTATAAATTAATCTAGGCAGGCATTAGCTTCACCTATTAAACAATAGTGTATGAAAATTCACTGTCCTCAGAAGTTGGGGTAAAATCTAATTTCCAATTCATAGCTTCAGAAGATATTTAGATTTCTCCAATTTAATAAACTCACAGTATGTGTCAGTCTCGTGTCTCAGTCAAGTCTTAAAGAAAACATTCTGTTCTAAAATTATTGTTACTATCGCAATGATATCCCCATGGTATTGCTGGACTCTCTCATGTTTGTTTAGATTCATAACCACATTATATCTTATGTATAAAGTCTGAGTAGTTTTAATAAAAACAAAATTCTGGCTTACAGTAATAATTTTAATAGCAGATCCAACTGCACTGTTGGTCAACACATGTTAAAATGGCTCTAAAATATAATCAGAATAAAAACCTAACCTAAGCACAATGTTACACTCAAAAAAACACACTTACACAACAAATAGTACATTAAAAGAAATTCCAAACTTGCTTGAATTTCTTGAGAAACACTGAACATTGAACACGAATCTAGTTAATTAACTAGAACAATTTTTTAAAAAATTTATTCTCCTAACCATTTTCTTGTGAACATAAACCATCACATCAGGCAGTAGGTACTCAGTGAATGTCAACTCCTTCTACTCCTTTCTTGTGACCTTGATTTTTAATAATCTGATCTCCCTCTTCTTTCAGAAATCTCTTAGCTCAGATTGAGGTAATTGGAATATTTAAGAGGAATTAACAAAGGAATATTCATTCCTTTGGACCCCATTAGTTTTGGTATATGAAATTGAAACACCACAAATTTATGTAACTAAAAAATATTCTTTAGCTCTTTTGAGAACTAGTGTTACAAAAGGTCAGTATGTCTATATGAATATATTTTCTGCTTATTGGTGAAATTACATTTTAAAACAATGTTCCTTTCTCACTTGATGGCAGTGATAGAAAAATCTACGTAATTAGACAGTTTGAGATTGTTTTACAGAAAATGAACAATTTCTCCTAACCAGCTAGTATACTTCTTACTAATAAATATTGAGAATTTTGTAACTAGTTATGCTTTCATTTATGCTTGCCACTCCAGGAAATACAGAATTAACTTTTGTGCTTAATAGCAGCAATTATGCCTAACCTAACCTACTTTTTTCTTACAATACTATTGTCTACCCTCACTTTAAAAAATGTGACAGTTTTAGGGCTTCCCTGGTGGCGCAGTGGTTGAGGGTCCGCCTGCCAATGCAGGGGACATGGGTTCGTGCCCCGGTCCAGGAAGATCCCACATGCCATGGAGCAGCTAGGCCCGTGAGCCATGGTTGCTGAGCCTGCACGTCCAGAGCCTGTGCTCTGCAACAGGAGAGGCCACAACAGTGAGAGGCCCGTGTACCGCAAAAAAAAAAAAAGTGACACTTTTAAAGGGATAATTTAATTAATGGATTATTATGGGATTATCAATGTGTATATGTGTCTTGCAAATGGGTGGGGACAATTAACTAATTAGTTAATTAAACTGTTATGTAAAAGTAAGTACAGCAAATTTTATTCAAGTTTTTGGTTATACTCCACTTAGTGATATCCTTTCTGTGAACATATGTTTTTGCCAATTTTCTTCCAACACCTTAATGATGAAATAGAATGCCAATGAGATAATGTTATTTTCATGTTAAGTGATATCATCTTTCAATAAATTTTTCATACATTTCAATTTATAATTTCAATTTATAAATCTGAGTATACCACTTATTTGCTGCAGTAGTATTGCAGCATTTTAGAATAACATTTGTTGGGATAGGTAATTGTTTAAAATATTAAGGATCAGCAGAAAACATAAGAACAATATTTCTGGAGCTAGGGTTAGGTGAAGAGTTCTGAGAAATGGTATCAAAATTGTGATTTCTTTTTTTAAAAAAAGGATAAATTGAGCTTCATCAAAATTAAAAAAAAAACTTTATGCTGTAAAGGACCCTATCAGGGGGATGAAAAGAAGCTATATATTAAGATAAAATATTTGCAAACCGCATCCAACAAAGGTCTCATATATATAGACTATAAAAAGAACTCTCAAATCTCAAAAGTAAAAAAAATAAATCTAATTATAAATTGGGCAAAAAACATGAAGAGATATTTCACTATGGAAGGGATATAGATAGCAAATACTTAAAGAGATGGTCAACATCATTAGCTATTAAGGAAATGCAAATTAAAACTGCAATGATTTATCACTAAACATCTACTAGAATGGCAAAAAAAAAAAAAAAAGAAAACCAACAGTGATAATACCAAATGCTGATGAGGCTGGGGAGAAACGGTCTTTCATACACTGCTGGTAGGAATGCAAAATGGTACAGCCATTCTGGAAAACAGTTTGGTGGTTGCTTTTTCTTTCTTTCTTTTTTTTTTTTTTTTTGGAATTTTGAATTTTAATATTTTTTTTATACAGCAGGTTCTTATTAGTTATCCATTTTATACACATTAGTGTATATATGTCAATCCCAATCTCCCAGTTCAGAACACCACCACTCCCCCACCCCACCCCCAGCCATTTTCCCCCTTGGTATCCATATGTTTGTTCTGTAAATCTGTGTCTCTATTTCTGCCCTGCAAACTGGTTCATCTGTATCATTTTTCTAGGTTCCACATATATGCGTTAATATACAATATTTGTTTTTCTCTTTCTGATTTACTTCACTCTGTATGACAGTCGCTAGATCCATCCGCATCTCTAAAAATGACCCACTTTCGTTCCTTTTTATGGCTGAGTAATATTCCATTGTATAAACGTAACACATCTTCTTTATCCATTCATCTGTCAATGGGCACTTAGGTTGCTTCCATGACCGGGCTATTGTAAACAGTGCTGCAATGAACATTGGGGTGATTGGGTCTTTTTGAATTATGGTTTTCTCTGGGTATATGCCCAGTAGTGGGATTGATGGGTCATATGGTAATTCTATTTTTAGTTTTTTAAGGAACCTCCATGCTGTTCTACATAGTGGCTGTATCAATTTACATTCCCACCAACAGTGCAAGAGGGTTCCCTTTTCTCCACACCCTCTCCAGCATTTGTTGTTTGTAGATTTTTTGATGATGCCCATTCTAACTGGTGTGAGGTGATACCTAATTGTAGTTTTGATTTGCATTTCTCTAACAATTAGTGGTGATGAGCATCTTTTCATGTGCTTCTTGGCCATCTGTTTGTCTTCTATGGAGAAATGTCTATTTAGGTCTTCTGCCCATTTTTTGATTGGGTTGTGTTTTTTTTTTAATATTGAGCTGCATGAGCTGTTTATATATTTTGGAGATTAATCCATTGTCCATTGATTCCATTGCAAATGTTTTCTCCTATTTTGAGGGTTATCTTTTCATCTTGTTTGTAGTTTCCTTTGCTTTGCAAAAGCTTTTAAGTTTCATTAGGTTCCATTTTTTTATTTTTGTTTTTATCTCCATTACTTGAAGAGGTGGATCAACAAAGATCTTGCTGTAATTTATGTCAAAGAGTGTTCTTCCTATGTTTTCCTCTAAGTTTTATGTGTCCAGTCTTACATTTAGGTCGCTAACCCATTTTGAGTTTATTTTTGTGTATGATGTTAGGGAGTGTTCTAATTTCATTCTTTTACATGTAGCTTTCCAGTTTTCCCAGCACCACTAATTGAAGATACTGTCTTTTCTCCATTGTATATCCTTGCCTCCTTTGTCATATATTAGTTGACCATAGGTGCGTGAGTTTATCTCTGGGTTTTCTATCCTGTTCCATTGATCTGTATTTCTGTTTTTGTGCCAGTACCATATTGTCTTGATTACTGTAGCTTTGTAGTATAGTCTGAACTCAGGGAGTCTGATTCCTCCAACTCCGTTTTTTTGCCTCAAGACTGCTTTGGCTATTTGGAGTCTTTTGTGCTTCCATACAAATTGTGCAATTTTTTTGTTCTAGTTCTGTAAAAAATGCCATTGGTAATTTGATAGGGACTGCATTGAATCTGTAGATTGCTTTGGGTAGTATAATCATTTTCACAATATTTATTCTCCCAATCCAATAACATGGTATATCTCTCCATCTGTTTGTATCCTCTTTAATTTCTTTCATCAGTGTCTTATAGTTTTCTGCATACAGGTCTTTTGTCTCCCTAGGTAGCTTTATGCTTAGGTATTTTATTCTTTTTGTTGCATTGGTAAATGGGAATGTTTCTTAAATTTCTCTTTCAGATTTTTCATCATTAGTGTATAGGAATGCAAGAGATTTCTGTGCATTAATTTTGTATCCTGCAAATTTATCAAATTCATTGATTAGCTCTAGTAGTTTTCTGGTGGCATCTTTAGGATTCTCTATTTATAGCATCATATCATCTGCAAACAGTGACAGGTTTACTTCTTCTTTTCCAATTTGTATTACTTTTATTTCTTTTGTTTCTCTGATTGGCATGGCTAGAACTTCCAAAATGATGTTGAATAAAAGTGGTGAAAGTGGACATCCTTGCCTTGTTCCTGATCTTAAACGGTTTCAGTTTATCACCATTGAGAATGATGTTTGCTGTGGATTTGTCCTATATGGCCTTTATTATGTTGAGGTAGGTTCCCTCTATGCCCACTTTCTGGAGTGTTTTTATCATAAGTGGGTGTTGAGTTCTGTCAAAAGCTTTTTCTGCATCTATTGAGATGATCAAATTGTTTTTATTCTTCAGTTTGTTAATATGGTGTGTCACATTGATTGATTTGCATCTATTGGAGAATACTTGTATCCCTGGGATAAATCCCACTTGATCATGGTGTATGATCCTTTTAATGTGTTGTTGGATTCTGTTTGCTAGTATTTTGCTGAGGATATTTGCATCTATATTCATAGGTGATATTTATCTGTAATTATCTTTTTTTGTAGTATCTTTGTCTGGTTTTGTTATTAGGGTGACAGTGACCTCATACAATGAGTTTAGAGTGTTCCTTCCTCTGAAATATTCTGGAAGAGTTTGAGAAGGATGGGTGTTAGCTCTTTTCTAAATGTTTGATAGAATTCACCTGTGAAGCCATCTGGTCCTGGACTTTTATTTGTTGGAAGATTTTTAATCACAGTTTCAATTTCATTACTTGTGATTGGTCTGTTCATATTTTCTATTTCTCCCTGGTTCAGTCCTGGAAGGTTATACCTTTCTAAGAATTTGTCCATTACTTCCAGGTTGTCCATTTTATTGGCACAGAGTTGCATGTAGTAGTCTCTTAGGATGCTTTGTATTTCTGCAGTGTCTGCTATAACTTCTTTTGCATTTCTAATTTTATTGATTTGAGTCCTCTCCCTCTTTTTCTTGATGAGTCTGGCTAATGGTTTATTAATTTTGTTTATCTTCTCAAAGAACCAGCTTTTAGTTTTATTGATCTTTGCTATTGTTTTCTTTGTTTCTATTTCATTTATTTCTGCTCTGATCTTTATGATTTCTTTCTTTCTGCTAACTTTGGGCTTGGTTTGTCCTTCTTTCTCTAGTTCCTTTAGTTGTAAGGTTAAATTGTTTACTTGAGATTTTTCTTGTTTCTTGAGGTCGGTTTTTATAGCTATAAACTTCCCTCTTAGAACTGCTTTTGCTGCATTCCATAGGTTTTGGATCGTCGTGTTTTCATTGTCACTTGTCTCTAGGTATTTTTTGATTTCCTCTTTGATTTCTTCAATGATCTCTTGGTTATTTTGTAATGTATTGTTTAGCCTATGTGTGTTTGTTTTTTCTACGTTTTTTTCCCTGTAATTGATTTCTACTCTCATAGCATTGTGGTCAGAGAAGATGCTTAATATGATTTCAATTTTCTTAAATTTACTGAGGCTTGATTTGTGACCCAAGATGTGATCTATCCTGGAGAATGTTCCATGTGCCCTTGAGAAGAAAATGTAATCTGTTTTTGGATGGAATGTTCTATAAATATCAATTAAATCTACCTTGTCTGTTGTGTCATTTAAAGCTTGTGTTTCCTTATTAATTTTCTGTTTGGTTGATCTGTGCATTGGTGTAAGTGAGGTGTTAAAGTCCCCCAGTATTATTGTGTTACTGTTGTTTTCCTCTTTTATAGGTGTTAGCATTTGCCTTATATATTGAGGTGCTCCTATGTTGGGTGCATGTATATTTATAATTGTTATATCTTCTTGGATTGATCCCTTGATCATTATGTAGTGTCCTTCCTTGTCTCTTGTAACATTTTTTATTTTAAAGTCTATTTTATCTGATATGAGCATTGCTACTCCAGCTTCCTTTTGATTTCCATTTGCATGGAATATCTTTTTCCATCCCCTCACTTTCAGTCTGTATGTGTCCCTAAGTCTGAAGTGGCTCTCTTGTTAACAGCATATGTATGGGTCTTGTTTTTGTATGATTTCAGTGAGCCTGTGTTTTTTGGTTGGAGCACTTAATCCATTCAAATTTAAGGTAATTATCAATATGTATGCTCCTATTACCATTTTCTTAATTGTTATGGGTTTGTTTGTAGGTCCTTTTCTTCTCTTGTGTTTCCTACTTAGAGAAGTTCTTTTAGCATTTGTTGTAGAGCTGATTTGGTGGTGCTGAATTCTCTCAGCTTTTTCTTGTCTGTAAAGTTTTTGATTTCTCCACTGAATCTGAATGAGATCCTTGCTGGGTACAGTAGTCTTGGTTGTAGGTTCTTTCCTTTCATCACTTTAAGTATATCATGCCAGTCCCTTCTGGATTGTAAAGTTTCTGCTGAGAAATCAGCTGTTAACCTTATGGGAGTTCCCTTGTATGTTTTTTGTTATTTTTCCCTCATTTCTTTCAATAATTTTCTTTTTCTTTAATTTTTTTCAATTTGATTACTATGTGCCTCGGCGTGTTTCTCTTTGGGTTTATCCTGCCAGGACTCTCTGCGCCTCCTGGACTTGGGTGGCTACTTCCTTTCCCATGTTAGGGAAGTTTTTGTCTATAATCCCTTCAAATATTTTCTCAGGTACTTTCTCTCTCTCTTCTCCTTCTGGGACCCCCTATAATGCAAATGATGTTGCATTTAATGTTGTCCCAGAGGTCTCTTAGGCTGTCTTCATTTCTTTTCATTCTTTTTTCTTTATTCTGTTCTGTGGCAGTGAATTCCACCATTCTGTCTTCCAGGTCACTTATCCATTCTTCTGCCTCAGTTATTCTGCTGTTGATTCCTTCTAGTATATTTTTCATTTCAGTTATTGTATTGTTCATCTCTGTTTGTTTATCCTTTAATTTTTCTAGGTGTTTTTTCTTTAATTCTTCTAAGTCTTTGTTAAACATTTCTTGCATCTTCCCTGTCTTTGCCTCCATTCTTTTTCTGAGGTCCTAGATCATCTTCACTATCATTATTCTGAATTATTTTTCTGGAAGTTTGCCTATCTCCACTTCATTTAGTTGTTTTTTTGGGGTTTTATCTTGTTCCTTCACCTGGCACATAGCCTTCTGCCTTTTCATGTTTCTGTCTTTCTGTGAATGTGGTTTTTGTTCCACAGGCTGCAGGATTGTATTTCTTCTTGCTTCTACTGTCTGCCTCTCAGTTTGGTAGTTTCTTTTAAAACTAAATATGCATTTTCAAAATAAGCCAGCAATCACACCCTATGACATTTATCCCAGAGAAATAAAAGCTTATGTTCACACAAAAACTTGTACACAATTATTCATAGTGACTTTATTCATAGTAACCTAAAAGTGGAAACAACTCAAATGCCATTGAATAGGTGAATTGTTAACCAGTTCTGAAACAATGGAATATCATGCAATGGAATACCACTTAGCAATAAAATTACTGAATAAATAAAAGTATTGATGCATGCAAAAACCTGGACAGATCTCAAGGGCATTATGCTTAGTGAAAAAAAAATTCTCAAAAAGTTATATACTGTATGATTCAATTTTTAAAATGTTCTCATAAGGAGAAAAATATTACTGAGATGAACCCTGGATGGAGAGGAAACCCCTAAGTCCACTTCTTCATTAATTCCATTATCCTATTTTGCCTGATTTCATAGGACTTCAGGATGTTCCAGACTTTTACCTTAAGGTTTCTCATATTTGTGAAACTTCGAGGGTCACCATCTATGCCAGGAACAACTTATAACCTGTTATTTGGGGAATCTTGTTCTAGATCTGGGAGAAATTGGAAAGTGTATCTCATTATTTCACAAAATTTAGATCATGTGTACAGACAACATTAGCTTAAAAAGTGCTATGTTGAGTGCCTATCATATTTCAGGCACCGTAGTATGAATTACTGATACCAATATCATTAGGTCAGAGACCTTCATTTCAGAGAGTTCAGTGCCTAAAGGTAGACCCAGAAAAGTAAAAAATTACTTATTGTACTCTTTAATGAGTTATTATCACATTCAGTGGGAGAACTGTAGTAGTAGTGGGCAAAGCAGGGGAAGACAAGAATTATAGGCAGAACCAAGGGAAAACCTTGTCTTTTTCACAATGTTCACATATGCCATCCCTGACATCTCAAACAGCAAAGTAGAGAGATATTTCTTAAATGCCTTTAGAGTATCAGCAAGTATACTTTGTATTTGCAGCAGCCATATATGACCTTGGTCACACTGAAGTACTGTTACCAAAAACCATTTCCTCAACAGTGCAGATGGAAGAATACAAAATATCTATCTGTCCCAGTCAGAATTAAGGGTGTGTATATATTTTATAAACTCTGAGAAATGGACAAGATAATTCTGGCTCCTTGTCTGTATAGTCTGAATACACAGTAAATTCTGAACTGTGACTTATTATAATGCAAGTATAACAGTCAAAAGATAGAGATTTGTTTTAGTTCCTCTACCTTCCCAGTAACCCAAGACTTTCTGCTTTTTGTGGGATTAAAATTTAAATGAGACAGTGGAAGTGAAAGGCTGCAGCATTAGCTCTCAGACTGCAGAAAATACTGGCTAAATATAATTTACTTAAATAGATTCAAAGCAAAAAAGTCAGAGCACAACTCTTATGTACAGGTCTTCAAATAAGGGAACAGAGAGCTGAAGTTTTAAGAGCTGAAAATAAATTATATGAAAAAAATTAAAATATGCCAATAATGTTTTAACCCTAACTAGAATTTTCAAAGAATGAAAAGAAATGAAACATATTATAAAAGGTTATTTTTGGCCTCTTTTAAACTTACAAACCCCCTTAACTTTGTCTCGTCTTTATGGTCATGAAATCTGAAATTCTTATTTTTTACCAGAGTATCTTCCATTCTCTCTCTCTCCCCTCTCTCTGTCTGCCTTTTTTTCCTCTTTCTTTTACAACAACTGGTCTTTGGTATCACTGGTATTTTAAACCTTCGATTCTTCAACTCATCTATTTTCTCTCATTTTATCCCATTCTACATTTCTGTGCCATTAGAAATGCTTTGTCTCCACATATCTGCATTTTGAAAGTCTTTCCATCTATAACATCAGTGACTCTTTACTTTTCTGTTTGTTCTTTTAAAATATTCTTCATTGTATCCTTTTTCTCTCCTTGAGTCTTAAGTGTTGGTATCTTCAAGGTTAGAGGCTAAATTATTGTCTTACTCAAATATCTTTTCATTATTTATCCCATTCATCTTCACCTTTAATTCTGACCTTCACATAGACTACAACGTATGCAAGCCTAGGATGAGAAAATCAGTATATCATCTGAGAATAATTTACTCCATTGATTGTAAGGATTAATTCTTTGAACAGTTTAACCTAAAAGAGGACTACCATTCTTTCCTTAAATTATATAACTTTAAAATCTTTACCCCTTTTCCTAATAAGGTTTTTTTACTGGTGTCTGATAGCATTTCCCCAGCTACCTCATATATTTTTCTATCCAATTGTATTTTGGCAGCCCTCAGTTAAGATCAGCATCATTCCAATGTTCCCCTCAAATCACCTTCTCTTTCTGATTTTTCTTTTGTTTTGTTATTTTTTTGGTTTCTCTCCTTGTCATCCAGGATGAAAATGTGGACTCACCTTTGGTTCAATTCTATTCTTTGTCTTTAATTCTAGTCGTTATTTCTTAACTATTGTGGATGACTTTTTTTTACTTCATAATAAATAGCATAAACTTTTTATTACTTTGTTCCCAACAATCAGGCTTTTACAAGCTCTTCTCTATGATTCTAGTGTCTTTTGATTATTAACCCTTTCCTATTCTCTTACCCTCCTGTTTATCTTGGATGCTCCCTCTAGATCTATTTCCCTTAGCAAAACTTCCTCTCATTTACTCCAAAACTCAAAAACAGGGACTAACCAGCAGGGCCAGTTCATGGGCATATGATTTATGCAGTCCCATAGGGTCCCATGCTTAGAAGGACTGCACACTTGGTTTTATGATCTGCTATAGCTCTTTTAATAATACTTTAACAAGGGTCTGTGAATTTTATTTTGCAATGATCCCTGCAAATCATGTAGTCCATATGGCTTACAATGACAATGAATAAATTCCATACCAGTTTCCCTCCTAAAACTCTAGACTCTTTATACCCAATGTCTTCCTAGCCTTAGTGACCACTCCCATAATCTTCAGTGAAACTTGGTTGCTAGCTGCATTCCAGATGTATTTATTTATTTCTTACTTTTGTGTTTTACTGCCACTTGATAACTTTAATTCATTTCCTCAAAATTTTACCCAAATTCTATTTTCCATATCTTTTTTCTGATTTTTATTCTGAGTCTCCACATAGTTGAGCTGTATCTCTCCTCTAAAATCTATAGTGCTATGTTTCTTTCTTTCTTTTTTCTTTTTATTTTTTTTGCGGTACACGGGCCTCTCACTGTTGTGGCCTCTCCCGTTGCGGAGCACAGGCTCCGGACACGCAGGCTCGGCGGCCATGGCTCACAGGCACAGCCGCTCCGTGGCATGTGGGATCTTCCCGGACCGGGGCACGAACTCGTGTCCCCTGCATCGGCAGGCAAACTTTCAACCGCTGCACCATCAGGGAAGCCCTGTTTATTTCTTTCTAGAGAAAATATTTATCATGTTTCCTTTAATTTTTCTTTGAGTAAATGTCTTATTACAACAGACAGCAAACTCCATGAAGATAAAGGTAAACTCTCTTATTTATGTATCATGTACAGTGCTTAATAACAAAATTTACTAATATAGTATATTTTTTAAAAGTTTGGTACACATGATAACTCCTCATGTTATAAATTATATATATTTTATATATATATGAATATATATATATATATGTGTATATATATATATGAATGTGTTTGGCTTTCCTGATTTCCTCTCTATGTAGTGTTTGCTTCTGAATGGAATGGAGGGAGGGCAGAAATCCAGGTCACAATAAATTCAGTGATGGGCAAACTTGAAAAATAAAGGAAAAAGGGAGGGAAAAGAAAAGCAGAGAGGAAAAAAATGGGAATATAGAGACAAAGATATCAATTCTACTGATTAACATGTTCCCTGGTTGTAATCACTATCCTCTCTGACATTACAGAAAGGTGATATATCATTTGATGTGTTTGGTCTAGAACAGTAAAATGAGAATTTAGGAAATAAAGCTGGAGACGATGTAGCTGGCTTCCAGCATTTTGTTTATGAGAGCATCCATTCGTGTCTCCTTCAGCTTGTCGAGTAATAGTCATTCTGTCCTTGAGGCATAGATCAAGCAATGAAATTTTGTTATATTACTACTTTCAGGTTTTCCACAGATTCAAGAATATCTGGAAAATTCTTAGTGTAAGTTGGTTATATTTATCAATTTTTGTTGGGTTTATCAGTGGTTCGGTTATTTTGACTAAAATTGTTTTTACAATGTCTGATAAAAATTAGAAAATAGAGGAAAAAAGAGAGAATAGAGAATTAGGACAAGAATAAGAACAAAAAGTAAGTGAGAGAATACACTTTCTGGGTGGAGTGAAATTCAAACACATTTCAAACCAGTTCAGTCATTTAATTCCCTAGTTATCCTCATTTCTCATCGACTACTATTTCATACCATGATTGCTTAAATAAATGCATATTTAATTGTTAGAGAAAACTTGAAAGCCAAGCTTAAGCTTTTATTATAATTTTGTTTAAACTATTCATGTCAAACAAGTGTCCTCCTACTATTTAGAAAATAATTTTGGTGTGTGCAGGGAACACAGTATCCAATGCAAAAGAGCAAAATAAATTATTTGTGAAGAGGGTAAATGTAGGTACACACAGAGATGCTATATAATCATCAGTGTTTTTATTTGATTCTTCCAGTCAATGGATAATACCTTTGTGATGCAAAGAGGGAAAAGCAAAAAAGCATGCAGTTTTTCAGGGACCCTTAAGCTGTCCCTCTTGGAGATCCTAGAGAAGAAATACTGAGGCATTGGAGAACATTAATCCTAGAAGAGATCACGGAATTCACCTAATTTTTCCTCCAAATTTATTAATAAATGACAAAATATGAACGTATACAGTTTGTCTCCAACTTTCCAATGTTTATACCTCATTTTATGTCTTTTTTGTAATTGCCTCAGTTAGTATATTTAAGACAAAGTTAAATAATAACAGTGACAGCATTTATAAATGAATATATACACTTGTATTATATTTATATTTTTGAATCCTATCAAATGGCATTTCAACATCTGTTGAGATATTTTTCTCCTTTAATCTATTAATGTTACACTAATTGTATAACATTGATTTAGTAGAGTTTCAATATGCTCTAAGTCTGTCATGTTCTTATCCCTCTTTTTCTTATGTAACTATTAGAAGCCAACAGTCTAAGTCATCTGTCAGCCCATATTTCCATTCCTGCACTGTTGTGAATATTGCCTAATGTCAAAACCCATGAGGAAGAGCCAACTAACTATTGAGTGTCTTGGACACTTGATCTCCTTGGTTTCACTTTCATCCACCATTCTTCAGCCATAACCTTGACTTTGTCATCACCAGTATTAGCACCTCATTCAAAATCTTGACTTATACCCACTGATTACCTTAGCACCTTCTATTATCCTTTCAGCTCAATATTCCATTCCAGCCTTTCTTCAACCTCACTGAGAATTTCTGATCTCTAACCTACCACCTTTAAGTCTTCATCCTTTTTCCTAACATGTCATGTTCTATTTTTTTCCTGGCTCAGCTTAGATGCCTTGATGCATCATTGTATCAGGTATCTTATAAATGTCATTAAATCCTATATCCCTCTATACTATTTGCCTGGGAAAACAACTCTAATAAATCCCAAGTATTCAATCATTGCATGTCTTTTTAGGAGCAGCTGAACAAGTTGGGTGGACAATATGTTGACTGATCACACTTTAAATTTAGGACCACACATTTCAAATGCGTTCCTACATCATCCAACAATCCTACTGTATATCCCAAGAATATTTATCCTAAATAGTAACTCAATACCTCTTTTCTATACAACTTTACAACTCACTTTCTCCTCACTCTCAGCTGATGATCTTGCTTTTTACTTCATTTTGAAAAGCAGAGTGAAAAGAAACTGTCTCATCTTCTTAGAAGCTTGCCTGCATATGAATATTTACTTTCTTCCTTCAATGAATGTTTCTGTCCCTATCTCAGACAGCTCCCTCTCTCAAATATGCACTGGATACCATAAACCGTTGCCACTAAAGGAATTTTTCCTGAAATATTCCCTTTCCCCGCATCATCAATATTCCCTTTCTACTGGATTATTCTTATCAACATCCATACAAGCTGTAATAGTTCCCATTTTAAAACAAACAACTAATCAGAACTCAAAATAACAACAACAAAAACATATTATTACCCTCAGATTCCTCTTCAGTTTTCCCTTCCCCATTTCCTTTTATTCTATTTATTTATTACAAAAGTTTTTGAAAGATTTGTCTGAGCTGATTCAGTCTATTCTTCATATCTCATTTTCTCTTTAACCTACTTCTTATCCCAACAATTCATTAAAGCTACAAAAGTTAAGGTCATCAACCACTTCCATCCTCTCAAATTAAGTGATCTTCAGATAACAATCTCTCTATGAAGCATTTGACACTTTTTAAAAAACTTTTTATTTTATATTGGGCATTTGACACTTTTGATCAACTCCTTTTTAAAAAATTTTTATTGGAGTATAGTTGATTTACAATGTGTTAGTTTCAGGTGTACAGCAAAGTGAATCAGATATATATCTGTATCTATATATGTGTATATATTAATATATATATTTCTATATATAATATATATATCTCCATTATTTTTCAGATTATTTTCCCGTATAGGTTATTACAGAATACTGAGTAGTGTTCCCTGTGCTATACAATAGGTCCTTTTCTCCTGCCTATTTGTAATTTCTTCCTAGGGAAACCACCTTAGTCCCAAGGGCATTAAATTCCAATTATTCATTGATGACACCAATATATAAATACTTAGATTTCCTCTTCCCTGACCTCCAGCTTCACATATTCAGTTTCCAATTTGATAGTTTAAGATCGACAGACCTTAAAATGGAACACTTATTTCCCAGGCTCAAAGATCTATTCCTCCTACAGTTTTCCCAAACTCAATGAATTTGTTTTTCCATTGGAGCTCACTTAAATTCACTACTTTGTAATCAGTAAGAGAGAAAAAGATATCAAAAATTTATAATATTGTGTTGACCCTGAATAGTTCTGCCCTTAGACTGCTTTCTCATTTACCTTAGATGTAATCAAGATGAATCACTGAATAGTGAGTAATGCTTACAATAGTCACAAACCAACAAATTTCCCTTATTAATTTTTACTGAGTAATTCTTATACCTAGTTCATAAAACCTCTGATAACATATTCTGAACATTAACAAATCTAAAATTTAACAAACAGTTTTTCCCTCGAAAGTCACAAAGGCTGTAAACTAGATGGTGCTTTAGGAAATGTCCTATTTAAGAAAGAATAACCTGGAAACAGTGTGCTGAATTATGGTAGGAACTATTGGAGAGAAAGATGTTTATAAAGCTACTGAATCTAGTAGTGAGAACATAGAGATCTTTTCAAGGATGTGGTAATTACTTATCCCTTAACTTGGTTAATAACCCTTCATTGAGTTTCTATTATTTGTCTCAGAGTGTGTCACTCAAGTTGTACTACCAAGGACTGGGTTTGATGTTTGGCAAAAACCTCATATAAATTTCAAAGAAATTGGTTAACTAAAATATGTTAAATGAATCCTTCTCTAATTACCAGGGGGTGTCAAGCTGGTGGTGGCGAGGTGTTCAGCATGTAGGGAGGTTTATGTTTTTCCAGTTTCCTAGATGGAAATGTATTGACATTGGCGGTGATGAAATTCTGCTTCCCAGGGTAAGATCTTACCAGGATGTGGGCAGCAGAGATTGGCGGTTTAAAAAACATCCTCTTATACTCCAACTGTGTCATCCTGAAACTCCATTACTTGCTGCAAAATTTGCCTTTTTCAAGCCAGAATGCTGGATCTAATACCTGGATCTTAAACACAACTTATTATGCCATCAGCATTATCCAGCTACATTGCTCAGTGTTTACATAATGATGACGAAGACTTCCATATACACCATTGCATCAGGACTATATACAGATGGTCTGTCTGTAGGCTTGCATAAGCAGTTATTTACAAGGCCTAGAAGCAACTGATCATGGCATTCCTTGACAGGGCTCCCCTTAGCTAAGCATTTTAGAAATACACAAATAAACACTTTCTAAGGTACTAAATTAATGCTCAGCATAGCAAAGATTGAATAATATATATAGGAAACAGAAAATATTTTTGGAGTAAAGCAGATATGTTCAATGCATGTTTATTATCTTAATGTGCTATTATGGGGTTTAGAAACATAGGCTATGTTGTATAGGAGGGAAAACTTTATTATTGAGAGAGAGTAGATATCAATGCAAGTTTTGAGACCAGTGCTGCTTGCTGAGATTTAAACATATTTTATGTCTAAGGTATCTGCAAGTCTGAATTAGAAACTCTCCCTGAACCTTGGTTGCATGACTATAAAACTGATTTACTAATAGACATAAGAATCAATAACTCCTTTTCAAATAAGAACAAATAATATGTGTGAATAGCTGAGTGCTATACTTTATGTTTGGAGGTCTATCTCACTGCAAACAGTATTTCTAAATGCTGGAACTTGCCATTCAATTATGGAATTAGTTGATATGGTGAAAGATCAAAAAGGGAGAGAATTCTCAGTTGAGAATAATCTAAGTAGTTCCTTCTATATTTTGTGTTCAATAAAATATCTGAAGTACCTAAAACTTTACAAAATATCTAGCTTTTCTTGTTTTTGTTTTTGAATAGTAAATAAAATTAGTTGGAATATCAGAGATACTTAGTATCTTTGTAAAAGAAAATTTCCATTTTTCTTGTTAAATGTAATTCTAGAAGTTTTCAAATACACCCAGAAAAGTATCCTTTGTCTCCTTCTCTCTGTCTCTCTTTCTTACACACACACACACACACACACACACACACACACACACAGTTTAGGAGGAGGCCAGAGACTCTGACATCCATGTCCTGACAGATTGAATCAAGGACTGTGATTCCATGGCTAACTCATGGATCATGATGCATTAGCATTCTATGGGCTTTATGAGTTAGAAAAAGACAGTCTAGCACCAGATCTATTTAAAGACTAAAAAGTTTTGAGATATGGATTTTTTTAAATGGTAAATCCATCTATTTCTAGTACTGTGTTTTTAAATAGAAAAATGTGTGTTGAATTAATTCAAATGCCTTTTCATCAACTAAAAATAATAACAATAGCTTCTCTACTTTGACATATTGATAGAACAGATTAAGGCAAAAGAGTCCTCCTGTAAAATACCTTCAAGTTTATAAAGTGAACTGTTCTTAAATATGGTGTTTTACTGTTTATGTGTCTTTTAGAATTCAGATTGGTAGTATTCTAGATAAAAATATTTTCATCAATTATATTTGTTTGGTCTGTAATTTTCTGTTTGTGAGTGTATTACCCTGGTTTGATGTCAACATTTTGTTAGCTTCACAAATTTAAAATTCTAATACATAGGTAGTAAATGACCATTGAATTATCTGTACAACCTATAACTCCTTCCAATGATCCACTCTCCGACTAGATATGGAGATTGATAACCATGTTTATTTTATATTACTTATCTCTGTCCATAACTTTTTGGATCAAGATTGATCCATTCAGAGTCTCTCTCTTAAGAACTTAGAAATGGGATTCAAAGACATTAGTCAGTTTTCCTAGTTTCTTGAAATTAGAACAAATAAATTCTAGTGCTGAAACTGACTTTGAGGTCTCAAGTACTGAATTAGAAAATACTGGTCTTCACACATCTGCCTAAGTAGAGACAATATTTTCCAACCTCTCTTGTACCAGATGTTGCCATGTATTAAATTCTCACCATTGAAATGTTTGCCTTGGTCTTAAGACATTATGATACCTCTGTCTCCGTGCATCCCTAAGTGTTGGAACATAAAGATACCCATAATCCAGCCTGAACTTCAGAAGACAATATCAGAGAGTATATAGAAATCAGAGTTTTGAAACAATCTGGGTCTTTGAATGACTGCTGACTTGAGCTGCTCACTTTGGGACTTTTATATCTAAGAGGAAAAAATATATATATCTTTTTTCTAAGCTCCTCTACTTTGGGCCTCTTTTTTTTAACAGCAGCTTAGCCTTTATCCTGAGTAGGACAAGCATATGAAATAGCAAATAATATTACACAGAAGGAAAGTAGAAAATGAAGCAGACTGAGGGAGAAACAGAAACTAGAAAGCATATGAATCCAAAGGGATAGTCTAAGAGATAAGTACTCACTTCTATTGACATTTTTCCTATTTCTTTTTAATTTTTGTATCTTGAACTAAGTCTAACAGAACTGCTTCCCATGGTTAGGCTCTGTATATTAGAATAAGTTCCTCTTTTTCATTTAAGCTAGATTGAGTTTTCCTTCCAAAAAAGTCATTACTAACTCAATATTTGATCCAAAGTCTGAGATTGCAAGTAACACACTCCAGAACCATGCCTGGATGGGGAGTAGAGAGAATGAAGTTTCCTCTATCCTGGCTTGTGAAACTGACTCCATCTATACATTACCCAAGTGATTTTCCACTGCCATTGGCATCCAGATGATATGCCCTCATAAAATAACATTTTAGGGGACTTAGAAGCCAAATACAATCAAATTGTTTTGATTAGATTTCTACATAGTAGAAAAGAGTCCAATTAAATTCCAGAGTTCCTTTGGCTGAAAGTAGAGAGAAAGAAAAACAGATTGATGTCCTGAAATTATTGATATCCAAATTAATTACATTTATAATAATTATAATAATAAAGACAGCATATATGCTTGATTCATGGGAGCCAAATCATTTACATACACTGTCTTATTTAGTTTTCACAAAAATTCTAAAGAGATAGATTCTTTTATCATTTCTTTTATACATCTGAGTAAACTGAGGTGTAGAGTGTTAGGAAATGGGCTCAGAGTGTTAGAGATTGATTTTATTCCAGTTCTGATTTATTCAACAACTACTACACTTTTAACCATTGTGCTATATTGGACATGATCAAGAAATTAACCATGTGCTTTGCTGAACTAAAGTGGCTAAATTCTCTGCTTCTATTTGTGCTTGTGGCACAGGCTGATTCCTGACTGAAAATGAGTGAAATTCTAGAAATATGCATGGGAATGGTTATGAAAATTGGTGGAACCATGAAACAATAGACCCCAAATACTTTCTGTAACTCTGCTGAACTCAACTCTGCTGAACTCTCCATGTAGAATGTAGACATTAACCCACATTCTGTAATTAAGGCACATTCTACCACTCTGCCTTGCCACTCTACAAGACTATTTTGAAACGTCAACTCTGTTCTAGCTAATTGTTTTCCATACACATTTCTACACTAAAGTTATTATGAATCACTAAAAGAAGCTTCCAAGTACTGTGTTTTTTTTATCCCATTAAAAAAAACCCAAAATGTTGAAAGTTGCTAAGAGAGTAGATCTGAAAAGTTCTCATCACAAGAAAAAAGATTAACTATGTGAGGTGACTGATGTTAACTAAACGTACTGTGGTAATCACTTTATAATGTACACATGAATAAAATCATTATGTTTTATAACTTGGATTAATATAATATGTCAATCATATCTCAATAAAACTGGGAAAAAAACAAATATTATTAAACATGGACTTTGCTTGATACAAACCAAGAGAACAGAGAATTTTGGTTATTCAGGCTATTCCTAAGCTAGTTTATGAGTACAAAGGACAGCAATACAAGCTAGAAGCTACCTGCTACAAACCCCTTAGTGTTACTGACCCTCTTCACTGACACTGGAAAGACTGGGTAAGGAATAATTTTATCAGTTGTCAGTACCCAGAGCAACCAGATTTGCTGACCAACAAAATCATCCCCCCAAACAAACAGGTGTGTCAACACAATGAGGCCCATGAATGTCACAGGCTCTATCACTTATCTCATTATATCTCCCTGTAGAATGTAAACATCTCAACCAATGATCAGTATGTGTTGCTGTTCTATCAGTTTTATTCATTCCAGCTTTTGAAATGGAAATTGTTATTGCAGTTTGGCTGTTCTCCCTTCCCTTGTATTTTGTATACAAGGCACAATGAATATCTGGATATCAAGGCACAGTTTATCAAATTTCTAAAAATTTACTAAGCAAAGAAAAATTAATCTGAAAAGATTGTTATAAAACAGATACCCTTCATAACCTATATCCTATGTTAATAGGTTTATGGTATAGGATCTGTGTGTATGTGTGTGTATTGCACACTAAAGTTTAAATGATTTAAATGATTATGGTAGATAGACAGTGATTATGGTAGATAGATTATGGTAGATAGACAGTGAGTAGTTCTCAGCAGGATCAGTTTTAGTTCACATCAGGGAAGAAAATAAAAGTTCTAGAAACAGGAGAAAATAACCATGTTTGAATACAGAAAGTTGTATGTATTTTCCAGCAGTCAAGAGTTTATTGGTATAATAGAAATAGTGAATATATCACTATTATATTTACTATTTATGTCACTATATTGCTAGATCTAATTGTTAATCCCAAGCAACATTTTACTCAACTGATTGTGCCCTTCCCTTGAAATTTTCTTTTTTCTTTTTTTTTGCTTGACTTTCAGATCAGCACAGTTCCTTGGTTTTCTTTTTTTTTTTTTTTCCCCACTAGTCAATCCTTCTCAATCTCCCTATTATTTTGAGTACTGTATCTCCTCTACTTTGAGCACTCTGACAATAAGGCTTACAGTATATGACTCAATCCCACAAGCCATGGATGGTTAAGCGTTCAGTCCTACTCCCAAGAATTTAGAATGCATTCTTTTTTTTTTTTTTTATCTTTTTGCGGTACGCGGGCCTCTCACTGTTGTGGCCTCTCCCACTGCGGAGCACAGGCTCCGGACGCTCAGGCTCAGCGGCCATGGCTCAGGGGCCCAGCCGCTCCGCAGCATGCGGGATCCTCCCGGATCGGGGCACGAACCCGCGTCCCCTGCGTCGGCAGGTGGACTCTCAACCACTGTGCCACCAGTGAAGCCCTAGAATTCATTCTTAAGTGATCACTCTCTACTAGTTGTTTATCAGAACTAAATCTTCACATTTGGGGCCACATTTGGCAATATGTTTTTTGACAGGCAGAATTTTGAGATGGCCACAACGATTCCCATTCTCTGATGTATACACATTGTATAATCTCACTAAGGCTCAGTTCTTGGACTTCATTCCTCTTTCTACCTACACACACTTTGTGATCACTTCCTGTCTCAAGGCTTTAGATATCATCGACATGACTATTTTTCTGAAATATATATCTTCATCTCAAATCTCTCTCTGAATTCCATTCTTGTACATGCCTCCTTCACATTTCCACTTAGATAGCTAATAAACATCTCAGATTTAATGTATAAAATATAAGACTTCTGATATCCCCATAGGCTTCACCATCTCAATACATGGAAATCTTTTTTTCCAGTTGTTCAGACCTTAAACTTTAGTGTCATTTTTAACTTTACTCTTTGTCTTACATATACAAAAAACTATGCAGAAATCTACTTGGTTTTTCCTTCAAAATAGATCCGTAACCTGGTCACTTTTCATCACTACTATAGCTACCATCTTGTTCTAAGCCACCATCATCTCTCAGCTGGCACCTGCAATAGTTCTGAACTGGTGTCCTTTCTTCATCCTTTACCCACTTAGACCCTCCTTTTCCAAAGTAAAACTCAAAGTCTTATAAATCTCCAGCAACATGGTCTGGTTTCCCATTACCTCTTTGATTTTACTTCATATTACTCACTCCTAAATCATTCCTATCCAGCCACACTGGTCTGTTTGCTCTTTCTTGAACATGTTAAATATGTTTCCTCTTTAAAGCCTTTAACTGAACCATTTCCTTTCCTTGGAATGTTTCTCCAGATAATCTCATGGACTACTTCTTCACCTCCTTCAAGTCTTTACTTAAATGTCATCCTCTCATTGGAGTTTATCCTGACAATTTACTACATTCAAATACAATCATATTTAAACATTCCATTGCCTTATCCTATTTTTCCATTGCTCTCACTGATTTCTAAACTACAATATATTTTATGTATGTGTACATACATTATTTATTATCTGTCTTTATTCACTCGACTGTAACCTCCACAACATGGACTTTTGTTTGTTTTATTTTGTATCTTCTCTTCAATGACTTTAACAGGGCCTGGCAATAACAAATGTCTGACATATAAATTAAACCATAGATAATTTTCTTTTAAATTCTTCTATACAGGAAAAATTCTGTATTGTTCAAAGTGAGAAAAATAAAAACCATTCTAAGCATTCCAAACAAATGTGTCTTAATACATGGAATTAGTTTATAGGTGACAGAAGGACTGAGGACCCAAAGAAGGGATGGTGGGACAACTTAGGAATTACAACAGCAGGAAGACCGAGAGACAAATAGAAGAGGTAGTGTTATGAGATTCCAGAAGCTGATCTCTCTAAAGTGAGCTAGAACCACATTGAAAGCAACAGCTTATAAGAACTGGGACTACAGAAGCTGGAGCCCTGGAGGAGGAGCCGTCAGTGCTGGAGACACCCTCCAAAGCAGAGCAAGAGAGGGAGAAATACTATGGTTCTCTCTTTTTCCCACTTCCCAGCCTTTCAGTGAGAACTTACTATTGGCAGAAATTGCCTAAAGAAAGTTTGCAGGGGAGTCTGGGAAATGAAGTTCTCTGCATTAGTGAACACAGCAGGGAAGTGCTAGGAATGTATCTTAGAGAAAACAGGCTGCAGCAGCCATGGAAGTACACCTGTCAGATCACTGATTGCAGGGAACATAATTAATTGGTGAAGAACTCCAGCTTCTGTGCTTCTGAAATAACTATACCTTCATGAGCTCTTCCCAACAAATGTCAGCTTGTGGCAGAATTACTATGTCAGACCCATTCCTGAGAGATGAGCAGCCCCCTTGATGGTGACTTTGGCTTATGGGCACTTTGACAAAATTTTCTTAGAACTGAAACACAGTCTAAGACTTTTGCTATTCATTGATTCTTTCCTCTTCCTTTTTCCCACAGTGGTTAGAACCTACATCATGGTCCAACTGGCTCTTCCAGTCTCCTTGGGCTCATTCCGCATTTTTCCTTATGGTGTTTCCCAATAAATCTCTTGCATATTAAATTCCATTTTTTATGTCTGCTTCTCAGAAGACTCAAAATAACACTCAGGCAAAGATACAAACAAATACATTTAAAAGACATGCAGGGCTTCCCTGGTGGTGCAGTGGTTGAGAGTCCACCTGTCAATGCAGGGGACACGGGTTCATGCCCTGGTCTGGGAGGATCCCACGTGCCGTGGAGTGGCTGGGCCCATGAGCCATGGCTGCTGAGCCTGCGCGTCCGGAGCCTGTGCTCCGCAACAGGAGAGGCCACAATGGTGTGAGGTCAGCATACCACAAAAATAAAATAAAATAAAATAAAAGACATGCAGCAAACTAGAAGTAACATAAAATCAAACCAAAGATGTTAAATGAAAAATAACCCTACAAATATGGAGAAAGAATATAAACAGTGAGTTCACAGAAAATGAAATACAAAATGACCAAAAATGATGCAAAATATTTAATTTTTCTAACCATTAGGAAATAGCACCTACATTTATAATGAGATATTTTTGACTAGTCAAAAAATAGAAAACATTGATAATAAACATGAGAATAGTTTAGCCACTTTTTTATATGGCTCATAGAAGTATTAATTGTTATAATCCTTCTCTATGCAAATTTGTCAATAACTACTGTATTAGTTTGAAAGAGCTGCCATAACAAAGAACTGCAGACTGGGTGGCTAAACAAAAAAAATATATATTTTTTCATATTTCTGGAGACTAGGATTCTATGATCTAAATGTAGGCAGGTTTTCTTCTGAGGCTTCTCTCCTTGGCAGGCAGATGGACAACTTCTCACTATGTCCTCACGTGGCTGTCCCTCAGTCTGGTGTTGCCTGTATCCCAATCTCCTCTTCCTATAAGGAACCATTCATATTGGATTAAAGCCCCACCCATAGGATCTCAGTTTTCCTTAATTATCCGTTTATAGGCCCTATCTCCAAATAAACTCACATTCTGAGGTACTGGGGGTTGACTTTAATATAAGAATTTGGGGGACAAAATTAATCCCATAACAACTATCAAATTTAGGCCATACTCTTTAACTCAGGGACTCCATGGGAATACAGTTTGTAGCTCCCTTCCTTAGGGAATGAACCCTTCCTCTAAACCATAGCAATCTTTTCTATCTGCGCTATTTCAGGGAGGGGGTGTCCCCATGCTCTCTTTCGGTCTTCGTGACTCAAGTCTGAAGACCAGAATATGCCACCTTCTTACCCACAATGATTGCTTCCCATTCATAACTTTATATGTCCCCTGGACACACATGACTCAGACTGGACTAATCAGTGTCATTACTGGTTCTTTCCAAAATAGTTTGGAAATTTACTCTTTTTTCTTGGATGTTGGCTTGGACAGCTGGATACAGTCTTCCCACCATTGTGAAGGAATCTATCTCAGAATAACACCAAATAGAGAAAAGCAGAGAGATGGATGGACAGATGCCTGATGACATTGTTTAACCTGTAACTCTAACAGTTCTTGAATTACATGAACCTTTTGGTTTCCCAATTACACTAGTCTACAAATTGTTTTTGTTACTGAGCTATTTTAATTGCATTTTTGTCATGTGCAACCAGCATCCTAACTAATACACATGTACTCAAAGTTTTAATTCCAAAAATGTTCACTGGAATATTGTTTTCAAAGTTAAAAAATGTTAATGATTTGAATTCCTTTAATTCCTGGATTATTTAATAAATTGTGTTATACCTAGACTGTGGAATGTTTGCGTCTATAGCAGTGACATGTAAAAACAATAATATATTTATTAAATAAAGAAAGCAATTGTCAAATAAAAGCATAATCCTACTCATATGTGTATAAATGTATATGTAAATATATAAAGTATGGATATAGTGGTTATTATGGCAGAAGGAATGGGATTGGAGTTAGTTTGGAGATGAAGTAAGAATTTCATCATTTATTACTTATGCTTGCATTTTTTTCTCTTTCTTTTTTTTCATTTAACATATACTCCCATAATACTTTTTAAATGATACTTTTAAACTTCTGAATTACTCCAGCTCACACTGCCAGTGTATTCAGCTGGTGTGTAAGAGATGCTTATAGATACATGTATTTAAGGTCATAGTAGGCGGAATGATGCCCCTGCCCCCACCAAGATGGCCACTCCCTAGTCCAAGGAACCTGGGAATATGTTACCTAACATGGAAAATGGGACTTTGCAGATTTGATTAACGTTAACGACAACAAGATGGGAAGATTAGCTTGGATTATCTAAGTTGGCTCACTATAATAACATGGGTTCTTAAAAGCAGAGAACCTTTCCCACCCACAGAGAGAAGGCAGCATGATTAAAACTCCACACACTATTGCTGGATTTGAAGAAAAGGAAGGGGACATGAGCTGAGGAATTCGTATGATATCTAGAAACTGGTAAGAAAAGAAAACAGATTATTCCCTAAAGCCCCCAGAAAAGAATGCAGCCTTGCAACCTGAAAACATTTTGATTTTTGCCAAGTCAGACCAGTGTTGGATTTCTCACCTACAGAAACATAAGCTAATAAAGCTGAATTAGTAAAGCCAAGTTTGTGGTTCTTACTACAGAAGAAGTTTTACAGAATTTACTATAAATGATATTAAAACTGCAGTAATTATCTTGACAGCAGCATCATTTTGTTCGTTCTCTATTTTGTGCCTCTTCTGTATGCCCAGGCCCTCCCTATATCTCATTATTATAGAAAATCAGTGTCTACAGAAAAGCAAGATGGGCTCTGTTCAGTGTGCAGATGAACATAAACACATCATGAATGTTGGAGTATATGCTTCACCTTGGATCTTAAAGTAATTAAATAACTTACATGCTTGAACTTCAAATTGTAGAACATTTCATCAATAGGCAGTCAAATAGGAAAATGACCTAGATTTAAAAATGGAACAAGGCCCAGATGGATTCACTGAAAGGCTGCAGTTCTCCTCTAAAAGTGCAGACACAGATTGTTAATTAGATATAAGGGAGCCATTCAACAGAAATCAAAACTGCAAAAAATAGTTTCATCCCAATTCTCTTGTGAGCAGGAAATTGTTCTTTAAGTAACTAAAGTAACATGAGCTTAGGGAGGAGAAAATTAATTTTGCAGCTGCATTTATAATGAATATAACATTGAAAAGAACAGAAACAAACCAATGACAGACAACTTTATAACACTTTGAGATCATAAGATTGAAGAATGCCTACATAGTGACATATCCGTTAAAATCTCATTTATAGATATATTAATTAGATGAAGCAGGTAAGAAAGATTAGAAAAAGATGAAAGATAAGGCTTCCCTTTTATAGTGAGAGTGTTCAAGTAAAGGATATTTGTTGTGATTGTAATAATGATAATAATGAAGACTACTGCCTACATCCTCAGATACCACATGATCAGTGTACACAAAATTAAGAAATCACACATCTTAATTACTGTTGGAAAAGGAAGCATAATTATCAAATTAAATACTGAAAATATATTCATGATACAAGCGGTTGATTTTCTGCTATTTTGCTTTAAACTGTAGTATATAATTTGAACATAAAAGAGCTTGACTCTATCGTTAGTTACCACTATAAGATATTACTGTGTATGTTAATAGTTCCTGATTATTATTTATTTACTATTTCATTACATATCATGGAGCTTCAGAAATTCTATTACTTATTAGCCTTTTGAAATTCCAAGAAATCACACTCGTTGTCTTCAATGAGCTCAAAGACAAATTTTAGCTTTTCTTTCTGCTCCACATCTTTTCCAGTCTTTCTTTCTTATCTTACGTACATAATCTCAACCACTTCCTGTATAATTGTACTCTTCTTTTTCAGAGCTTGGTTGTCTGCTCTCTTCTCCTTCTCCTCCCTCCCCTGTTCCTTCTCCTCTTCTCTTCCTCCCCTTCTGAGTTTGAGCATCTACTACATGTTAGATACTATGCTAAGCATGGAGGATATGCAGATGAATAATAACCTCAATGAGCTAACATTCTTTGTCAAGACAGGCTAATAAAACCAGAAATTATAATGGAAGGTTGAAAGTATCATAAGAGAAAATGCTATGGGAACACAGAAAAGAGACAGAATACCTATGGGAGTCAAGTAAAGCTTGCCAAAAGGGATGATGCTTGAATTGGGGTTTAATCAACAATAAGGTATATATGTTACTCCCAAATTCTTAATTTATCCCTCCCCCCACCTTTCCTGCTATATGTAAAATAGATAAACAACAAGGACTTACTGTATAGCACAGGGAACTATACTCAAAATTTTATAATAACCTATATGGGGAAAGAATCTGAAAATATATATAAAACTGAATCACTTTGCTGTATACCTGAAACTACTGGAAGTCCCAAGATAAATGCTATGGATTGAAAGGAGAATGGGAGGTCTGGAAGGGGAGGGTAGTTCAGGAAAAGAGAATGAGAGGGAACAATTAGGGAAGTAATAACATGAGCAAACATGGAAACTAAGATAAGAGAGCATATCAGTAAGGAGGAAATTTTAGAATCAAGAATGAAATATGTTCATTGTATATACGGACACGGAGGTCACTGGTCAAAGTGCCTTTTTGTGGATTTTATATAGTGTGTGTGTGTATCCATAAACACTTTATAATTAATTTAACTTTAATTTAAAATAAACTCAATTTATACTATAAGGTTCTAATACTAGTTTTGAGTTTATTCCTCAATAAGAAATTATAAAAATAATCTACCTTAATATTTTCAATTTTGAACTGACTTCTTTTGTTTTTACATTTGATCTCAGGTTCACAAAATTAAATAGACCATTACTTTCAGAATTAGAATACTGCTTTTTTCCCAAGTAGAATCCCTATATATTTCTTTATTTTCTTGTTTATCTTTCTTTGTCTCATTTTCCCTCCCCCCATTCTTACCAAAAACTTACAGATATCTAAGTTTGTCTTAAAACTATTTATAAATCCTTTATTAAAAAAGAATGTTCTTCATGATCTCATGTCTATAAAATTACATTAATGGCACTATAATTGTGTTTCATTTTTTGTCTTAATATTGGCCTTTAACACATCTTCAGATCCATGTTGATATCTGTAGACATAATTTATTTTAACTGCCGTAAGATATGCCATTGTTTCTTTATAACTCATTTTATTTATTCATTAATTTACTGCTGAACACTTAGATTGTTTTCTTCTCTTTGCTATTACAAAATACATACACAAACACATGCACACACACACATACAGAGTCATGAACATTCTCATATGTGTCTTTCTATTTACTTGGCTGAAGTTTTGCTAGGCTGTGTAAATATTGGGGTATAGAGTTTCTGGCTTGTAGAATATGTATAATTTAAGGTTTACTAAATACTTGCAAAATTATTTCCAGAATGGCTGCATTCATTTGTATAATCTTTCTTATGCTAGAGCCTAAGGACTTTTATTATAATTTGGAGAATAATTGTATGTTTTATATTCACAATTTCCCATGATTTACGTTTAGTTTCAAGTCTTTCTTAAAAGATTTCTCAGTAGATGTGTTACCATGGATATGCTCTGAAAAAAAAATCAGATTTCATACACACAATTCTTTTTATTTAGTCCTTTGAGCTATCTCTTTTATTTTACATATGTATTTATTAGCATAAGTGTGTATCATTTATTTTACTTTTAGACATCTTATCTCTTTTATCTAAACATTTTGTGTTCTGCTCAGGACTACTGTATGTCATGCAGTTAGAGGAAGTGTTTATTATGGTGTTCTCTGGAAATAGATTGGAGAAAAGAACATGTGTGTTCTTGAAATGCAGGGGAAAAGACTGGTGGATGTTTTAACTGAACTTTATTCTTTTTTTTTTTTTTTTTTTGGTTGTAAGCTCTCACTTAGAAGGAGAAAAGGTACAAAACATACCATTAAGCTTTTGATTCTAGAACACACTCTTTGTATTGTCTGCTGAGAAATCATTCTTATACTAAGGAATAGTCTGAGATTGATTTACTTTCACTACCAAATTTACCCATCTACAACCGAACAACAATAAAAACAACGTACCCACAGATGGAAAACTGAGTTGATCTACATTAGTTTCATGAGCTTCAGATAAATATTTGTTACATTAAAGTATCTCTTTTTTATCTCTCAGGGGTGAAAATGTTTTTCCAATTGTTTCCCCCAAATTTCAGCAGTATGAAGTAAAGCATAAAAGACATCAGGTTAAGATGCAGAAAGGAAGATTTTGTTCAATTTTCCCTCCCAGGTCTTATTGAAATTACTCATAGAATATTCAAATTTGAAAAAAAGAATCCTGCAACTCTGCTAAAAATTAGGGAAGGGTGTCATTTATATATAGGTATAAGGAATTAGTACTAAATACAGTGCATATTGAACTAGACTTGAAGAACTCACCAAGGATACCTTATACGTGCTTATTCTCCTAAGAAACGGTAGCATTCCAGGGAAGCTATGAGAGAATACCTAAGCAGAAGACCATTAAAAATTTCTGATCTGTAGTGGGATATGGAGAAAAGGGAAGCATTGAATTGAGATATGGAATCAAGGGAGCTTATGATTTGGCTTCATTTTTTCTTCTAAATCAATGTAGTATTCAAAAACAGTGGTTATGACTATATATCCTAATTTGGTCAGTGGCTAAAATAAACAGAAAGGCAGTCGGACGTAGAGCTGGTAACAGGTCTGGCTGGAGGCAGTAACAAAAAGGACGTGCCACAGGGTTGCCTAGTGGCAACAGGGTCTGCCCAAACAGAAAGGTGGACATAACCCTGAGCACCTTTGCTGAGGTTCACTCTTCCCAGAGAAGGAAAGATATAAGGTTCTTCTGTTAGGTTACTCTAGGTTTTCACCTCAGGTAGCTTGACCTTTGAATTGATAATACAATTTTATATCAACCACCTCTCCAGCTAACATTTCTGTTTTGGATGGATCTGGGTGAGGCTTATCTAATAAGATGAGAAAGAGCAGTCTTTGGCTCTGACAGATGATTTAATGACATAAACAAGAAGTAGAAATTATATTTAGGATAACATCTGCCACATCATGTGAAATTAAGATATTTTTGCTTTCTCCTTGTTGTAGGTTTTGTATAAGTCTGGATATAGAAACTTATTTTTAAAGCCTAAAGAATAAATTACTGGGGGAGTGGGTTCAAAATTCCTTGACTTTTTGATATAAGTTAATTCAAATGATGTCTAAAACATGGTTCAAGAATAACAGATTAGCCTATTTGCCACACCAATAGGAAAAACTTACACACTAACTTTATAAATTCCCTGGAATCAATCAGATCCAAACATCCTTTTTTGGGGGGAATTTTTTAAAAAGATCTTTGACTTTATTGGCAGTAGTTCTGGAAGTTCAGAGTGACATGATACATTGGAACATTTCCTCTGGGGCCCAGGAAAAGATATATTCATGTCTGGTTCTGTGTGATATAAGCCCATAAACTGAATGTGTGTCATTCTTCCTTGCTAGTAGAGACTGGCTTTTATCTTAGAGGTTAAAAATGCTGAATACACACCTTCTTCTGTCTTCTTTGTTGCTAAAGCAGGTAGTGGGACCAAATCCTGACCAGTGGAACACTGCTGGGCAACTTTTGGGAAATGTTTTCCTACACAATAAAGAGATATTCACCAAAGTGCCCCCTTTCCTCATGGTAAGCCATAATCGTTCCTACGTGTGATGCTCACAACTGTTGTAGTGATCTTATGTCTCAAAAGGGAGAGATCTCCAGCACACTGAAGATTGCAGAGCAACTGTATGCTTGATATATGATTGAGCATCTGTACACCTCTGGAAATTCTCTGCTCTGATCTTTTTGTTATATGATATAAGACATAACTCTTTATATGCCTGTTTTATGGTCTCTGATGATTCCCTGCCCTGATTTCACACTGGAGAAGACGAAGAATTGTTCTAGTTTTCAATATCTTCCAAATGCATCTTCACTGTAATCCCAAATGTCCTGTTCATCAGTTACTGGTTTCATAGTTTTGATTTCTCGATTCTGTCATCAGAAGTAGGGAGTTTACATATATATTAAATTATATATATATATTATATAAATAAAATACTATAAAATAATTTATATTTTTTCTGATATTAGAATTCCATATATATGGAAAAATATAATACAAATTGTAAATTTTAAAAAAGGAGATGGAAGAATATTAACATATAAACATTTATATTACAGCTCATGTTTTGTTTAACTCAAATTTAGTCTTACGTTTTTAGAGCTATAAACCTGGAAAATTTCCTCAATTATAGCCTGGTAAAAATCAGGGTAAACTATTCCACTGTAGGTTTTCAGAACGGCAAGTATCAAAGTTTCATGAATGTATATGTGATAAACATTTGAAACAGAGCTCTGTATCACTATGTGTGTGATGCAGATTCTAACAGCAATATACCAGGGGATGAGAAGAAGCAGGTGAACTTTTCCACTTGGTGCAAATGATATCTCTGAATAGATCTTTCTAGTCTTAATATTATTAAACAGAGAAGAAAAGGCTAAATCTTTTAGCCTGTGAAAAGATTCCACAATGGCAAAAAAGAAAAAGAAATATGGTTATACCATTCAAGAATAAAAAAAGGAAGCTTTGAAAAAAATCTTGCTCTAAGACAAAAGAATAAATGTTAGACTATATCTGTGTTTTCAACATAATTCAATATAACTTGGATTCTCTGTAAGAAGAGATGAAATGTGGAATAAATGACATGACAAAAGTTCTGGCTGAGAGTTAGACTGAAATAAAACAGAGATGGATGAGATAGGGAAATATTGAAATTAAATTAAATGTAGCATCAGGGAGAAAAATCTCTTTAGGAAAAGGAAATAACAGAGAGTATGAATAACACTAGGGAGACCTCAGAGCACTGTGGAATGGAAGCTATAGTAAAAAATACAATAGATGAAAGTGAAAGCATGTCACATGTCTGCAGACTGAAAGTGTTCAACAGGGCTCCAGGGAAGATTAATGGAAGCATACAAATGTCTACATAAATTATGGTGACCTTGTGTAAATTAAAAAAAAAAATACAGAAATAGTTTTACAAAAATATAAGCAGAAAGTTTTAAAAATGAAAAGGGAGAAAACCGTAGGATATCAGTTTACCACAAGAAAGAAAATTAGGGCTTCTTTTAATATTCTCACCTATAATATTAAATGAAGGAAGATATGAAAACTATAATTCATCTACACAGTTTTGAGGAAGATATTTGTGACACAAGACTTTCATTCCCTGACTACTTCTCAAGTGAATACAAGGAATGAAAGAGTATTAAGCCCTATCATTCTTGTATCCAACTTCAGTATATATATATATATATATATATATATATATATATATACACACACGCACACACACACAAATATTTTATATTTATATACGCAATATGTTGTGCAAGCCTTAAACATGATTTAAGAGCTCTAAAAAGGCAAGTTATAATATGACATTTGTTTTGGAATGGATTCAAACCATCTATAAATATAATTAAAACTAAGTATTACGAATATTGTTTCAAAACACAGTACAAACGTCCCCTATTTCCTCTATCTCTTTACCAATTTTTTCCAATATTATGCCTCTGTTGAATCCTGATCTCCCCTGAAGATACAAAATCATCTGCAGGTGTTCATTCTAGTGAAGGCTGCTTGTTTTCCAATAGAGAGAATGTCCAAATGTCATTTAAAGATTATCTTTAATAATCTATTTCACAAATGTCTCCTCTAGTCCACTGCTCTCAAGCCTGCATATAATACTCCCAAACTAATATTATGATAACATCAGAAATGATTACCTCCTATTTCAGAAATTAGCCCCGCTTCTACTATCTCCTTCATCTCAAGTCTTGCTATTATCTGGGTGGCTTTATAATCTGTAATGATGACTCAGCAGACATCCTACCCTCTCAAATCTTTGGCTTCCTCATCTACAGGGGGTTTTACCAATATTTTCTTCTGCCATATGAACCCTCACTGTTCTAATTTTGAAAACAAAAATGTTTCCATGCTTAGGCCACACTGAGTTATGATTTTTTAAATTCCAAATTTGCAAAAAATTTAGTAAGGATGTAAAATAACAAAAACTCTTATAAAGTTAGAAAAAAGGTGAAATAGTTCAAGTACTTCACATTGTTTTGAAACTATGGCAATCCTACCCTAGGTGTATACAATGGGGAAAACTTTTCACATGTGCCAAAAAAGTAATAGCTCTATTGTTTATTTTTCATTAAAATATATCCTGAAAACAGTCCAAATGTTCATCATAGGAGATTCGCTAAATATGTTGTGTTTTGTTGTGGAAAACAGAATACTTACTTTTTAAAAAAATTTTTTATTGGAGTATAGTTGATTTACAATGTTGTGTTAGTTTCAGGTGTACCACAAAGTGAATCAGTTATACATATATGTATATCCACTCTTTTTTAGATTCTTTTCCCATATAGGCCATTAGAGAGTATTGAATAGAGTTCCCTGTGCTATACAGCAGGTCCTTATTAGTTATCTATTTAATATATAGTACTATGTATATGTCAATCCCAATATTCCAAATAATCCCTCTCCACCCCCCTTACACCCTGGTTACCATAAGTTTGTTTTCTACATCTGTAACGCTATTTCTGTTTTGTAGGTAAGTTCATTTGTACCCTTTTATTAGATTCCACATAAAGTGATATCATATGATATTTGTTTTTCTCTGTCTTAGTTACTTCACTAGTATGACAATCTCTATGTCCATCAATGTTGCTGCAAATGGCATTATTTTGTTCTTTTTTATAGTTGAGTAATATTCAATTGTATATATGTACTACATTGTCTTTATCCATTCCTCTCTTGATGGACATTTAGATTGCTTCCATGTCCTGGCTATTGTAAATAGTGCTGCAAAGAACATTGGGGTGCATGTATCTTTTTGAATTATGGTTTTCTCTGGATATAGGCCTAGGAGTCTCCAGAAAATGGGCATAGAGGGAAAGTACCTCAATATAATAAAGGCCATATATGACAAACCCATAGCAAACATCATTCTCAATGGTAAAAAACTGAAAGCATTTCCTCTAAGATCAGGAACAAAACAAGGATGTCCACTCTCACCACTGTTATTCCACATAATTTTGGAAATCTTAGCCATGGTCATCAGAGAAGAAAAAGAAATAAAAGGAATCCTAATTGAAAAAGAAGAAGTTAAAACTGTCACTGTTTGCAGATGACATGATACTATACATAGAAAATCCTAAAGATGCTACCAGAAAACTACTAGAGCTCGTCAATGAATTTGGTAAAGTTGCAGGATACAAAATTAATACACAGAAATCTCTTGCATTCCTATACACTAACAATGAAAGGTCAGGAAGAGGAATCAAGGAAACAATCACATTTACCATCGCATCAAAAAGAATCAAATACCTAGGAATAAACCTACCTAACGAAGAAAAAGACCTGTACTCAGAAAACTGTAAGATACTGATGAAAGTAATAAAAGATGACACAAACAGATGGAGAGATATACCATGTTCTTGGATTGGAAGAATCAGTATTGTCAAAATGACAATACTACCCAAAGTAATCTACAGATTCAATGCAATCCCTATCTAATTACCAATGGCATTTTTCACAGAATTAGAACAAAAAATTTTACAATTTGTATAGAAACACCAAGACCCCGAATAGGAAAAGCAATCTTGAGAAAGAAAAACAGAGCTGGAGGAATCAGACTCCCTGACTTCAGACTATACTACAAAGCTATAGTAATCAAGACAGTATGGTATTGGCATAAAAACAGAAATATAGATCAATGGAACAGAAGAGAAAATACAGAGATAAACCCATGCATCTATGGTCACCTAATCTACGACAAAGGAGGCAAGAATATACAACAGAGAAAATATGGTCTTTTTAATAAGTGGTGCTGGGAAAACTGGACAGCTACATGTAAATGAAAGAAATTAGAACACTCCCTAACACCATACATAAAAATAACCTCCAAATGGAATAAAGACCTAAATGTAAGACTGGATACTATAAAACTCTTAGAGGAGGAAGGGGTGCCTTCAAGATGGTGAAGGAGTAAGACGTGGAGATCACCTTCCTCCCTACAAATACATCAGAAATACAACTACATGTGGAACAACAACTACAGAACACCTACTGAATGGTGACAGAAGATCTCAGACTTCCCAAAAGGCAAGAAACTCCCCACATACCTGGGTAAGGCAAAGAAAAAAGGAAAAACAGAGACAAAAGAATAGGGACAGGACCTGCACCTCAGGGAGGGAGCTATGAAGGAGGAAAAGTTTCCACACACTAGGAAGCCCCTTCACTGGTGGAGATGGGGGTGAGTGGGGGGAAAGCTTCGGAGTCATGGAGGAGAGCACAGCAACATGGATGCAGAGGGCAACACGGAGAGATTCCCACACAAAGAATTGGTGCTGACCAGCACTCACCAGCCTGAGAGGCTTGCCTGCGCACCCACTTGGATGGGTGGGGGCTGGGAGCTGAGGCTCGGCTTGGGAGGTCAGATCCCAGGGAGAGGACTGGGGTTGGCTGCGTGAACAGAGCCTGAAGTGGCTGGTGCACCACAGCTAGCCAGGAGGGACTCTGGGAAAAACTCTGGACCTGCCTAAGAGTCAGGAGACCATTATTTCAGGGTGCACAAGGAGAGGGGATCAGAGCACCACCTAAACGAGCTCCAGAGATGGGCACAAGCCATGGCTATGAGCACGGAACACAGAGACAGGCATGAAATGCTAAGTCTGATGCTACAGCCACCAAACATCCTGTGTGCAAGCAGAAGTCACTATTCATACTACCCCACCTCCCCGGGAGCCATTACAGCCCACCATGGCCACGGTCCCACTATCCAGAGAAAACTTCTCCAGGGGAACACACGGTGCACTTCAGGGTGTTGCAATGTCACACAGGCCTCTGCCACTACAGCCTTGCCCCACATTCCATACCGATTCCTCCCCTAGGCCTGAATGAGCCAGAGCACCCTATTCAGCTACTAATTTAACGCCTTCTTTTCTGAGCAAAGAACAGATGCCCTCAGGTGACTTACACACAGAGGCAGGGTCAAATCCAAAGCTGAACCCCAGGAGCTCTGTGAACAAAGAAGAGAAAGGGAAATTTCTCCCAGCAGCCTCAGAAGCAGTGGATTAAATCTCCATAACCAACTTTATGTACACTGTATCTGTGGAATACCTGAATACACAACGAATCATCCCAAAATTGAGGTGGTGGACTTTGGGAGCAACTGTAGACTTGCGGTTTGCTTTCTGCATCTAATTTGTTTCTGGTTTTATGTTTATCTTAGTTTAGTATTTAGAGCTTATTATCATTGGGAGATTTGTTTATTGATTTGGTTGCTCTCGTCTGTTTTTTATTTTATTTATATAAATATATATATTTCCGTTTTCTCTTTTTGTGAGTGTGTATGTGTATGCTTCTTTGTGTAATTTTGTCTGTATAGCTTTGTCTTTGTCATTTGTCCTGCGGTTCTGACTGTCCATTTTGTTTGTTTGTTTGTCTTAGTATCATTTTTAGCACTTGTTATCATTGGTGGATTTGTTTTTTAGTTTGGCTGCTCTCTTCTTTCGTTCTCTTTTTCTTTTTTTTAATTACTTTTTGTTTTCTTTTTAATAATTTTTTTCTATTTTAAAACCTATTTTATTTAATTTTATTTATTTATTCTTCTTTCTTTCTTTCTTTTTTATTTTTTTCTTCTCTTTTCTTCTGAACTGTGTGGCTGACAGGGTCTTGGTGCTCTGGCTGGGTGTCAGGCATGAGCTTCTGAGGTGGGAGAGCCTAGTTCAGGACATTGGTCCACCAGAGATCCCCCAGCACCACGTAATATCAAACAGCAAAAGCTGTCCCAGAGATATCCATCTCAATGTTAAGACCCAGCTCCACTCAATGACCAGCAATCTACAGTGCTAGACACCGTATGCCAAACAACTAACAAGACAGGAGCACAGCCCCACCCATTAGCAGAGAGGCTGCCTAAAATTATAAGTTCACAGACACCCCAAAACACACCACCAGACATGGTCCTGCTCACCAGAAACACAAGATCCAGCCACATCCAACAGAACACAGGCACCAGTCCCCTCCACCAGGAAGGCAACACAAACCACTGAACCAGCCTTAGCCACTGGGACCAGACACTAAAAAAAATGGGAACTACAAACCTGGAGCATGTGAAAAGGAGACACAAAACACAGTAAGTTAAGCAAAATGAGAACACAGAGAAACATACAGCAGATGAAGGAGCAAGGTAAAAACCCACCAGACCAAACAAATGAAGAGGAAATAGGCAGTCTACCTGAAAAAGAATTCAGAATAATGATAGTAAAGATGACCCAAATCCTGGAAATAGAATGAAAAAAATAAAAGAAACATTTAACAAGGAACTAGAAGAACTAAAGAGCAAACAAACAATGATGAACAACACAATAAATGAAATTAAAAATACTCTAGAAGGAATCAAGAGCAGAATAACTGAGGCAGAAGAATAGATGAGTGCCCTGGAAGATAAAGTAGTGGAAATAACTACTGCATAGCAGAATAAAGAAAAAAGAACGAAAAGAATTGAGGACAGGCTCAGAGACCTCTGGGACAACATTAAACACAACAACTTTTGAATTATAGGGGTCCCAGAAGAAGAAGAGATAAAGAAAGGAACTGAGAAAATATTTGAAGAGATTAGAGTTGAAAACTTCCCTAATATGGGAAAGGAAACATTCAATAAGTCCAGGAAGCACAGAGAGTCCCATACAGGATAAATCCAAGGAGAAACACACCAAGACACATATTAATGAAACTATCAAAAATTAAGTACAAAGAAAAAATATTAAAAGCAGCAAGGGAAAAACAACAAATAACATACAATGGAACCACAATAAGGTTAACAGTTGATCTTTCAGCAGAAACTCTGCAAGGCAGAAGGGAGTGTCAGGACATATTTAAAGTGATGAAAGGGAAAAACTTACAACCAAGATTACTCTACCCAGCAGGGATCTCATTCAGATTTGATGGAGAAATTAAAACCTTTACAGACAAGCAAAAGCTAAGAGAATTCAGCACCACCAAACCAGCTCTACAACAAATGCTAAAGGAACTTCTCTAGGCAGGAAACACAAGAGAAGGAAAACATTTACAATAACAAACCCAAACCAATTAAGAAAATGGTAATAGGAATGTACATATCAATAACTATCTTAAATGTAAAATGATTAAATGCTCCAACCAAAGAACAGTGGCTGGCTGAATGGATACAAAAACAAGACCCATACATATGCTGTCTACACAAGACCCACTTCAGACCTAGGGACACATAACAGACTGAAAGTGAGGGGATGGAAAAAGATATTCCATGAAATGAAAATCAAAAGAAAGCTGGAGTAGTAATTCCCATATCAGACAAAATAGACTTTAAAACAAAGAATATTACAAGAGACAAAGAAGGACACTACATAATGATCAAGGGATAAATCCAAGAAGAAGATATAACAATTATAACTATTTATGCACCCAACATAGGAGCACCTCAATACACAAGGCAAATGCTAACAGCCATATTAGGGGAAACTGACAGTAACACAATCATAGTAGGAGATTTTAACACCCCACTTTCACCAATGGACAGATCATCCAAAATGAAAATAAATAAGGAAACACAAGCTTTTAATGATACATTAAACAAGATGGACTTAATTGATATTTATAGGACATTCCATCACAAAACATCAGATTACACTTTCTTCTCAAGTGCTCATGGAACATTCTCAAGGATAGATCATATCTTGGGTCTCAAATCAAGCCTTGGTAATTTAAGAAAATTGAAATAGTATCAAGTAACTTTTCCAATCACAATGCTATGAGATTAGATATCAATTACAAAAAATATCTGTAAAAAAACACAAACACATGGAGGCTAAACAATACACTACTAAATAACCAAGAGATAACTGAAGAAATCAAAGAGGAAATCAAAAAATACCTAGAAACAAATGACAATGAAAACACGATGACACAAAACCTATGGGATGCAGCAAAAGCAGTTCTAAGAGGGAAGTTTATAGCAATACAATCCCACCTCAAGAAACAAGAAACAACTCAAATAAACAACATAACCTTACACGTAAAGCAATTAGAGAAAAAAGAACCAAAAATTCACAAAGTTAGCAGAAGGAAAGAAATCATAAAGATCAGATCAGAAATAAATGAAAAAGAAATGAAGAAAACAATAGCAAAGATCAATAAAACTGAAGCTGGTTCTCTGAGAAGATAAAAAAAATTGATAAACTATTAGCTAGACTCATCAAGAAAAAAAAGGGAGAAGACTTAAATCAATAGAATTAGAGATGGAAAAGGAGAAGTAACAACTGACACTGGAGAAATACAAAGGATCATGAGAGATTACTTCAAGCAACTATATGCCAATAAAACGGACAACCTGGAAGAAATGGACAAATTCTTAGAAGCACAACCTTCTGAGACTGAACCAGGAAGAAATAGAAAATATAAACAGTCCAATCACAAGCACTGAAATTGAGACTGTGATTAAAAATCTTCCAACAAACAAAAGCCCAGGACCAGATGGCTGCACAGGCGAATCCTATCAAACACTTAGAGAACAGCTAACACCTACCCTCTCAAACTCTTCCAAAATATAGCAGAGAGAGGAACACTCCCAAACTCATTCTACTAGGCCACCATCACCCTGATAGCAAAACCAGAGGAAGATATCACAAAAAAAGAAACCTATAGGCCAATATCATTGATGAATATAGATGCAAAAATCCTCAACAAAGTACTAGCAAACAGAATCCAACAACATATTAAAAGGATCAGACACCATGACCATGTGGGGTTTATCCTATGAATGCAAGGATTCTTCATTATACAGAAATCAATCAATATGACAAACTATATTAACAAATTGAAGGAGACAAAACATATGATCTCAATAGATGCAGAAAAAGCTTTCAACAAAACTCAACACCAATATATGTTAAAAACCCTCCAGAAAGTAGGCATAGCGGGAACTTACCTCGACATAATAAAGTCCATATATGACAAATGCACAGCCAACACCATTCTCAATGGTGAAAAACTGAAACCATTTCCACTAAGATCAGGAACAAGACAAGGTTGCCCACTGTTACCACTATTATTCAACATAGTTTTGGAAGTTTTAGCCACAGCAATCAGAGAAGAGAAAGAAATAAAAGGAATCCAAATCATAAAAGAAGTAGAACTGTCAGTGTTTGCAGATGACATGATACTATACATAGAGAATCCTAAGGATGATACCAGAAAACTACTAGAGCTAATCAATGAATTTGGTAAAGTAGCAGGATACAAAATTAATTCATAGAAATCTGCATTCCTATACACTAATGATGAAAAATCTGAAAGAGAAATTAAGGAAACACTCCCATTTACCATTGCAACAAAAAGAATAAAATACCTAAGAATAAATCTACCTAGGGAGAAGAAAGACCTGTATGCATAAAACTATAAGACACTGATGAAAGAAATTAAAGATGACACAAAGAGATGGAGAGATATACCATGTTCTTGGATTGGAAGAATCAACATTGTGAAAATGACTATCCTACCCAAAGCAATCTATAGATTCAATGCAATCCCTATGAAACTACCAATGGCATTTTTCACAGAACTAGTAGAAAAAATTGCACAATTTGTATGGAAACACAAAAGACCCCACATAGCCAAATCAATCTTGAGAAAGAAAAGCAGAGCTGGAGGAATCAGACTCCTGGACTTCAGATTATACTACAAAGCTACAGTAATCAAGAAATTATGGTACTGGCAGAAAAACAGAAATATAGATCAATGGAACAGGATAGAAAGCCCAGAGATAAACCCATGCACATATGGTCAACTTATCTTTGATAAAGGAGACAAGAATATGCAATGCAGAAAAGACAGCCTCTTCATATGTGGTGCTGGGAAAACTGGACAGCTACACATAAAAGAATGAAATTAGAGCAATCCCTAACACCATACAGAAAAATAAACTCAAAATGGATTAGAGACCTAAATGTAGGACTGGACAGTATAAAACTCTTAGAGGAAAACACAGGCCTAACACTCTATGACATAAATCACAGCAAGATCCTTTTTGACCCACCTCCTGGAGAAATGGGAATAAAAACAAAAATAAATAAATAGAACCTAATGAAACTTAAAAGCTTTTTCACAGCAAGGAAACCATAAACAAGATGAAAAGGCAACCTTCAGAATGGGAGAAAATATTTGCAAATGAAACAACTGACAAAGAATTAATCTCCAAAATTATAAGCAGCTCATGCAGCTCAATATCAATAAAAAACAACCCAATCCAAATATGGGCAGAAGACCTAAACAGACATATCTCCAAAGAAGATATACAGATTGCCAACAAACACATGAAAGGATGCTGAATATCACTAATCATTAGAGAAATGGAAATCAAAACTACAATGAGGTATCACCTCACACCAGTCAGAATGGCCATCATAAAAAAATCTACAAACAATAAATGCTGGAGAGGGTGTGGAGAAAAGGGAACCCTCCTACACTGTTGCTGGGAATGTCAATTGGTGCAGCCATTGTGGCAAAAGTATGGAGGTTTCTCAAAAAACTAAAAATGGAGCTACTCCTTCACTAATTTCTGTGCCTTCATGGAAATTATTTGTTATCAGTTGATGGAGGAAGAAAAATATCTCAGATCTGGTTTGCAGATGGATATGCTGGCACCAGAAAGAAGTAGTCTAAAATTATATTACAATTTATTCAGGGGTGGCCCTGAAAGACAGTGGTAAATAGGATTTGTTCCAGTGAGAACTACTTCAGGCAGTCTATCTAGCATATCTGATTGTCTGTTTTAAGTGATTGCCAGAGGAACAGATTTTCATGGTTCATGGGCAGTGTCAATGTGATGACTGATTAGGGACTTGAGATAAACAAGATTTGGTGATATGGAAATATTTTTAAAAAGTCATGTAGATTGATTTCTCTAAAAGGGCATTGCTTGGCAGTATAATTTTCCCCTGTTAGTACTCACCAAAAAGTCTACTGAAAATGAGTTTTTCTATAATCAGGTAGACAAAATGACCCATTTTTTTGATGTCTATCATCTTCCTTCCTTATCTGTCTACAAAGTGGCCATGGTGAAAAATTCAAGCTTTTTGAATTCATGGGCTCAATAACAGGGTTCCCCATACCTCAGGATGACCTCATTACTCATATATAAGTATCAAATATGCTAAAATCAAAATCTGCTTTTGCAGAGCCCCTGATGTGGTCCTTCCATAAAGACATCAATCAGGCTCTTAGTGAAAAATTATGGAGGGGAGAGGGAATACAGATTTGATTTCCCTCTCTGTAATGCTTCTGTGGTACTGCTATTAATGGTTTGAGGAAGCCATTTATAATCCTGATATCACAAACTACATTGCTGTAACCAAAGAATATATTTCTTAAAAAACAAACAAACAATAGCAAAAAACAAAACCAAAAAACCCCCAGTGCTCATGGATCATGAACTTCACTCATCCTATCAAATTTACCATAATCAGAGTCAGCTAGCCTGATATAATTGTGGAATAGTTTATTAAAGATTCAGCTATGGGGACTTCCCTGGTAGTGCAGTGGTTAAGAATCTGCCTGCTGATGCAGGGGACACGGGTTTGAGCTCTGGTCTGGGAAGATCCCACATGCCGTGGAGCACCTAAGACCGTGCGCCACGACTACTGGGCCAGCACTCTAGAGCCCGCGGCAACCGCAACTACTGAGCCCATGCGCCTAGAGCCCGTGCTCCACAACAAGAAAAGCCACCGCAATGAGAATCCCGCGCACCGCAATGAGGAGTAGACCCTGCTCGGCACAACTAGAGAGCCCGCACGCAGCAATGAAGACGCGATGCAGCCAAAATATAAATAAATAAATTTATTTAAAAAAATAGTTTCAGCTATGGAGGCTACTGAAAAAAAAATCCAGTGAAGCTGGGGTACTGTCCTACACAATATAGTATATGGTTTGAAACAATAACAATTATAGTGTTATTTGGAGTGCAGGTGATCCTTCTTACTGTATTATTTAACTATTAGCTTGCAAAACCTTTGTTTTCTCTTCCCACAATCTTGGGCTCTTTTTGCCTAGGTTTCTTATATCCTAATGGAGAAAAACTTTCAAAATGGGATACAACGTTGGTCTTCTTGAGTTTAGTTGAGATTGCCAACAGGCTCCTCATGCCCTTGAACTAACAGAACAGAGTGATTGATTCCAAATACCAAGTGGAAATAAGGTTTCTGGTATTCAGTGGAGGCAGGAAAAACTATGAATGGAACCTAAATGCTTTACTGGGCACTCCTTGGTATTTCTATGGTAAGTGGTAGATGTGAATAGAAAAATAGTAATTCAATAAATGCAAAATCATAAAGGACTCAAACCCTTCAAAAATGATTTGTCACACCACCAGAGAATCCTAACCAGCTGAGAAGTTAGCTGTGAGTGATGGAAGATAATGTAGGTAAAAAAGAAAGGAAGTGATAAATATCAACTACAGCCTTTTGACTACTCATGAAATATGAGCTGCATTACCAGTGTATATTTCTGTTATGCATACATCAAACATTTTATCTATTTGTATGTATGCTTAAATATCTCCCTTCCTTTCCCATTTAGAATGAGGATTTTTAATGATGTCTAATTTCACTTTCATAGGTCACCAGAAAATCACTAGAAGCCACATACATAACTGATAAGGAAAATGCGTATTACTTAGAATTCCTGGAATTGAGAAGACTACTATAATTGTTGGGATTTTGTGTCTACCCTTTCTTCAGAGACAGTGAGAATGTCTCCAATTTTAATAGGTATTACCTTATACTAATCAAAATCATAAAGTTTTATGGTTGAAGAATTAAAATTGATGTGAAGTAGAAGATGAAGAAACATGTATTTGGTATGGATATATATTTTAAAAAGCAAGATAATAATAAATTAAAAAATTCTGAAAGTACTTTGCTCTAGAGGGTTGAGGATGGGATAAGAGAGGAAAATATCAGTTTATTCAATAATCCTGGTGATGTTTTAATTCTTCTGTTGGATTTTGGAATTATTAGGATTCATTGTATTACCATGCTTTATAATTTTGATATATAATATATATATTCTATTATATGCATCAAAAATTCACTCTTTGGCTATAACCTCTTATCCTTCCCAGTATTTTTTAACTTATTCTTATATGTCCTTGAAATCATATGAATCATCATTTTCTAGGTCCTTTACTCTCTCCTCATTTGGCTTCCTTCTATCTTCAACTTCTTCATCCAATATATTACATTATTCTTAATTTTACCATATTTTTACCAATATTGTCCATTTTTCTGATTTTAATTTTGCACCAACTGAAGTGATCATTACATGTTGACTCCCCCAAAAAAGAATATAACTCCTCTTCCTGTCTTCCCAATCACAACGAAACATCACCAACCATGTACCCAGTTGCCCACATCATTCTTTTTAATCTTACAATTTCCCCCATCTTCACATTCATAACACTGGTCTAGCTCTCCAACATATCCTGTCTAGATAACTTAGACATTTTTCTAATTCAATGTGCACTTCAAAGTAAAATTTCATGCTTCAAGGTATATTCAAAATGATTTTTCAAAAGTGTGCTTGTAAATTTTCTTACATTCTTTAATGGCACCTTATTGTTTTAAGATAAAATAATTATAATGGAATACTATATAATAATTTAAAATGTCTAAAAAACTATGAAATGATATTGGAAAATGCTCAGGCTATATTTGCAATCAAATGCATGTCACAAAGAGTTTATATAGCTTAATTTGAGTTTTGTAAAAATTAATGTTTATGCATATATACATATAAATCATTCTATATCTATCCAGGACTGTTTTTCTTTCTTTCAACATATCTATTACCTCTCTACCCACACATATAAAAGAAAACACTATGGAGAACAACATCCAAATTTTAAGAGTGTCTCTCCCTGAATTAAGGAGTTATGAGCTATTTTTCTTTCTTGTTTACACGTTCCTAAATTTTCCAAATTATCTACGCGTCGTCAGTGCTTTCCATTTTTTTTACAATTTGTTTCTATTGACATAATAAGAAAAATCAGTTTAAGAGATAAATAATATATGATTTCCCCTTATAACCTCCTAGTTGATCATGAATTTTCCTACTTTTCTTCAAAAAAAAAATGGAAAAAACAGAGAAATCCTGTTTTTAATCCCTGCTCCTTTGTACGAAGTAAATGTCAGCTAACTTCACTTTGCCAGATGTGAGGCATTTATCCATGAATGTTTGCTCATTTGACAATATTAGCTCTGGCTTAAGTCAAATGTTACTTATAGGGGAAGGGGAAAACATTGGTATTTAAAGCATCCTTACTTATATATGCCATACACACACACACACACACACACACACACACACACACACACACACACACACACACACTTTTCTCTGTGTCTGTTCAGATCGTATCCAGTACTTGCTTAGGCTCCAAATAGGATTTTGAGGGTTTTCCTTACAAATTATTCTATATATATCTTACCACCTAATTAGTGGTGATGGTCACCACAGTATGGTAGTATGACCAAACACCAGATTTCGAGAATAGGGTACAATGATCACTACTGAAGAGATCAGGGCACTAGATTTGAAAGTTTTCCCTCTCACATCTCTGTACCGCTCCCAACCTGTCCCATCCAAAAAACTTAAAAAAGTGTCTCATGGACAAATGGAGCTTCCAGAACTCTTTTGATTGGTATACTTTGAAAATGACGTTGCTCCACTGTTTCCACATGTTTTAGCCACCCTTATGCTAAATCCTCTCTTTTGGCACATAGTCAGTCCAAGTACATACTATGTGACAGACACTATTACTGGTCCTGGACAAATCATGCTCAGTAGGCAAGAACCCAAGCCCTCAAGGAGCTCTCTCATTCTACTTTTCCTAAAATAATACCACTGGCATATCTAGAGCAGTAGCTTTATACTCATGCCTGTGAATTCATTATTAAGTCTTGCACTGCATGTGGTTCACGAAGAAAATTTATTTCTCCCTTCTTCCTTGAAGATTTTTAAAGAAAATTTAAGATAGCCAGTCCAAGTTGTTTTTCATGAGAAGAATGAAAATCTACATTCATGCTGTACCAACTCTTTTCCAAGCTTTAGCATAAATTTCCAAAATAATACTTTAAGATGCATAGTATAAATCATATTTTCACTTGAGAAAGATGCATGCCTATATAGCTCAAGAATTCCTATCACCATAAGGAAAATTTGGGTATCCATCATCTTAATTTATGCTCCTACATACAGCTTTAAGATACTAGAAAGACTGAGGTTGAAATTAAAACTGAAACAGAGGCTTTGTACAGGCAATAGCATTCCATTCACTGGTTGAAAGGGCAATCAAATATGCACTTTGAGGCCATACATACCTGAGTTTGAATATTTTCTTTGTCAATCACTAGTGCTATAACCTCTGATAAGTTATTATATTTTAATTAAACTGGGATAATAATAATCACCTTACAGGATTTTGAGAACATTAAATGAGATTGTATATATAAAGTTACTACCATGTAAAAAGGAAAGAACTCAATAAATGGTAGTTTCTCTTTGTTTCTATAAATAGTGTTGATGGTTAAAAGGAGTTAAGAGCACTTTATGGGCTCAAATTGTACCCCACCACTGTGATAATTTGGTGTCCTAATTTACAAACCCTTTTGCTCTTAGAGATGAAAGGATTGGATGAGTGAAAGGATTGGATGAATTTTGATATATAAAGAAGAGTGGCTGGGGAGTGTAGTTAATAGCATTTATTATTATTTTATTTAATGAACAAAAGGAGCCCTCCCCACCAGAGGTAACTGTATAACTGCTATGTCTGTGAATTTGGTAAGATATTTGTAAGGAAATGATACATTTTCCAATCCCTTTGCTAAAGTAGATTAAGAAATCAAACATTTGAACATGAATCATCTCCCTTTATTCAATCTCAATGCTTATTCTTACTTGGGGAACTAACTCATGAAAGAACAAAACCATCCTGTAATTACACACTGGAAATTAATTTTTCTGGGACAAAAGCAATAGCATAACCAAATTCAGCAAAATCAGCCATTACTTCTTTTAGCCATCAGCAGGGTATGTCCTCCCCATCCTGGAGTTTTCATAGTTGTGTCCAAGACATTTCAGTTTACTTTGCTTCAGTTCATTACTAGCTCAGTTATTTTTCACTCTTCTCTATGTCTCTTCTACCCACCGTTTTTACTCATAGGGAGAGATTCTCAAGAGTTTCTTGAGCCTTGTTTCTTACCTAAGAGCTATATTTTACTCTTCCCACCTCTGAAAAGTTACTTTCTAGCCTCTGATAAGTTATGACCTCTGATAGCCTTCTTTAATAAATCCTTGAACTAAATAAGTTTTTCAATATCTTATTTTTTAATTGATACATCCTTAAGACAATATCTTGATTTATTATTATTTTAGATACCAATGGAAAAATATTTCTGTAAAATTATTTCCTTTGTAGTCTTACTTTGAAAATAAGAATTTCAAAACAATGTGGAAAGGTAATAAATGTATATTAATAAATGTATATGTGTGTTATGTGTATGTTATGTATGTGTATGAATATAATATAATGTTATAATATTATATATTATATAATATTGGATCAATAATCCTTAAAAACATTCTTCTTCTTTTCTCTGTCCTTTAAAGTCTGCTTTACTAGTTAAATATATTTTCTAGGTAACAACACACATTTACAGGAATGGATAGGGATGATGGAATTTGCAATGTCTTAAACATGGATGTTAGTTTTGAACGCTTATATGCATGCATATGTGCACACCTACACATATACATTTTTATTGTGCATTCCTTACTTCAACCTAATATTCATCCATGTCAAACTCTTGGCTGTATAAGGTGAGAGGGATGAGGTTGGTGACTGAAGTCTTGGTGATAGAAGCACAGCACTCTGAGGACTTCAGGAAAGCTTTTTACTCAATTCTCCTCCTTTAGAAGTTTACATTTTCTGTTTCATCTCTGGGATTGAGTTTAGTGACAATCACACATTGAAAGTCTGTAGAAATGCCATGGGAACTGCTTAACAGCATTCAGATGAGGAGATGGCATTTGAGTCCCCAACATCAGGCCTGCCTCTTTCATATTAGAAATCTTAATCAGGTGAACTTAGAGGGTAGTTGGAAAAGAGGCCATCTACATATCTGTTTTCACCAGTAAAAGCTGCATCCTATTTTTGAATCTAATCTAAAAGTTAGACACCTGAATAATTTTCATTTGCTTGGCATGCCTAAGGTAGTAAAATGGCTGGGTCTTTGAAACAATATGTAGAACTTATATTTTTCTACAATTGTTCTACTGCATGGACCCATTTCATAAATTACATATTTTTGCTACAGTTATCTACTTTACGATTCTGGCCATTTTACTCAACATTAAGTGACCAGCATGTTTCATATTATATTACAGGATTTTTTGGCATTTTATGAAAGAAAAATTAAGCAGTTGACGATGAACTGTAATCACAGCCAAGCTGCTTTATAATTAATATTCGGTGCTTGAAATGGGTAGATTTCATTGTAACTTATATGTAATTTAATTGAAATGTTGCAGTAATACTTCCACCATTAAATATTTCTAGAATTCCAAATCTACCTGAGATGCATAATGTTACAAGCAATGCAGATATTTTCTCTTTCATTCAGTGGTAAATAATTCATTCAGTAGAGTGAAATTAACAAAGATACGAGAAATGAATATAAAAGCAAATGACTGAATTGGAAAAGTAATAAAAATGTAATCACTGAAACTGTGAGGTGAGGTACTTCGCAATGTTAGCACTTTGAATAGTTGTTAAAATATAAAATAATTCCATTTTGCATGATATTTTTAAATTCACACAAAACAACTGATTTAAATTTGAAATATTTGCCATACAAAGAACCTCACCCTATAGACAAGATGTTTAAGGTTAAATATAATAGAGACATAAATCATCTGTAAGTCTTATTAAAGGAGAAATATCTGCAGTATCTGAGTTAGATTTCTTTCAACCAAAAACTCCCATTCAGAAATGTTAGCATTCTGACATGATGACAAATTACTCAAACAAATGCTAAATAGTTAAATGGACAGGTGATGGATGGCCTCATAAGTCTTGCAGGGCAACCTGTGTAAGATACTAATTGGTTCTGTGGAACTGGTTTTAGTCAATAAATTCAGTTGAGAGATTTTTTGTGTGTTAGACATCCTTAAAGAATGCAGTGCTGTAGGTGACAAAACACTTGCCACATATTAGGCCACCAACCACTTTATTACATCCAGTGTGCATGATACCTCTTTTCTTAAATCTAGCCTACATTCAAATGATAAATATTTATTATTAATCCCCAATAGTGAGATTCTTTATGGGTTACCATTTGACCTTTGAGACTACCTATTTTTCACGCTCCAAAAGATTCCTCAATTTTTTTCTTCTTCCAGAAAGCAACCCAAATTAGGTTTTTCAAATAAAATTTAAGTGATAAAGTTTTTTTTAAATTTTTCTATAGGATCAGAATACAAAGAATATTTGTTCCTTTCAATATATGTAAAATATTAGCAGATCTAATATTTTTAGGACAAATTAATTCTCTTTTCCTCTTCTTTTTAAAAATCATAAAATTGTGTAATATTTATCAAATTATTTTCAAATTTCCAGAATCTTGTTTAGAGGAAGGAAGGAAGAAAGAAGGAAGGAAGGAAGAAGGAAGGAAGGAAAGAAGGGAGAGAGAAAAGGATTAACTTCCAATTGACTGTGTCCTTAGGAACTCACTAAGAAACTAAGACTATACATTTTGGATTGAGAGAGAAATACTAACAAACGAATCTGTTCATTCTTTGCAACTGCTCCAGACCTTTTTGTACAATAACAGAGAAGGTCAATTACCGATTCCAGTAGTCCACTGGATAATGAAAGTTTTTTTGAACACCAAACTGTGTTTCCATTTTCAAAATATCCCAGACAGTCTCCAATCCCTCCTTCAAGACTGAGCTAGGACTATGAGTTGGAATATTTCCTCTGTCCACAAATACCCCATCCCTAAACAAAGAAGAAATGAGATGCTCTGTAGACAATAAGCAAACAGGCTTGCAACTGGATTGCCTCAGTTTAGACTTAACTCTAAGATTTACTACTGTGTGACCTTGAGCAAGTTACTTTATCTCTTTGTGCCTCAGTTTCCTCATTTGTAAAACTGGAGTATTATTAGTACTGGATTTATAAGTTCATAACTGCTTTATATGTAAATCACTCACACCAGCATCCAGAACACAGTAAGCACTCAAAGATTTCAGCTATTATTATTATTATTACTATTACCATTATGTGCATTTTCTTCACAAACTTAGCCTTATAAACTTTCTGTGAAAAGAAGTTTTTAACGCGGAGATTTAGGCTTATTGTTATAATCATTATAAAGTAAAAAGTAAAGTAAATAGGGAACAGAATATGTATTAACATATACATAATTTTAATTGCATATCTATGAAAACTCATCTTTCTGTTTTAAGGATACTTCTTTTAGCATGCCCAAGTATTCTCTCTGTATACATAAGATACAGCTAAATCTATGCTAGCTAAGAAAAATGAAAGTTTATCTAATTAGCTTAGAAATTTCTGATAGCATGTTGAATTAACCTGGTAACATATACTCCTGACCTGAAAACCTGATTGCTGCTTTTATGTTGTGAATTTTATTAGGAAATCACAGCTTTTTCTGCTTTTTATGAACAGCCTAAATCTAACCATAGCCATAATGTAAATAGAAGAAAATTTGCTCATTGAAATAACCAACCTGAAATAAACAAACAAAATAAATTAAAAAGTATTGCACAAGTTAAAAATACGTTTAGCTCTCTATAATGACATCAATATCAATAAGAATCAATCCTGACTTACACTGCATTAAACAAATAGGAGTCAATATTTCTCATATATGAAGGAATAACAAAGTAGGAAGCTTGTGACATTAGTTCAAGCGCTAAAATTTGTAACCATTCATGGTGTCATTTAACTAGACTTACTGTGGTGATTATTTTACAATATATACAAATACTGAATCACTATGTTGTACATCTGAAACTAAAATAATGTTCTATAACAATAAAAAATTTGAAAAAAAAAAAGAGTTCAAACATATTGGTCTTAGAATCCCTGTGTTTCTCTTTTCCTTTCTCTCATGGTGGCATGAAGGTTGATGCAACTCTAGGCTTCATGTGTGGGTTTCAAAGAGGAAGACAGACATGAATGGCACAAGCTGCATTTGTTTCTATTTTAGGAAATGGAAAATCCTTCTTAAAAGTGTTCAGTACCTTCTGCTTACATTTCATTGATCAGATCTGTGTCACATGGCCATGCCTCTGCAACGGAGCTGGGAAAAATGAGTATGCATCCTTCCAGTCTAGAAATTGGAAGTGGCAAGAAAGAGTAGTTGGTCTGTATCTGGTTAGCCAACAAACAATATCATCACAAAAATATTGTTCAATTAGAAAAGAAAAACTCTTGACAATATTTGAAAAAGTTTTTCCCCTCTTGTCAAATTGAAGTTTTTAAAAAATTATTGGGACTTCCCTGGCAGTCCAGTGGTTAAGACTTCACTTTCCAATGCAGGGGGTGAGGGTTTGATCCCTGGTCAGGGAGGTAAGATCCCACATTCCTCGTGGCCAAAAAACCAAAACATAAAACAGAAGTAATATTGTAACAAATTCAATAAAGACTTTAAAAAAGGTCCACATGAAAAAAAAAATCTTAAAAAAAAAAGAAAAATTATTGTCATCTTTGGTCTCTAGTGTATATCAGTTATATTGTACTTTGGTATATTAAAAACATTTTTAAAAGTTTAGATGAAAGTGAGGGTAGTTTCTTAAGCTAAGAATTAAATGACCCAGTAGAGTATATCAGAAAAATCATTATTCCTATACCAAAGTTAATCAATAAGTCCACTAAATTATATGTAATAGATTGAATCGAGAAATTGCATATCTGACTTGCCAGAATGAATGTATTGACAAATTGAATTGTCGTACTTTGATGTATAAAATTGTGAATTAATCTTTTCATTATTCACAATTTCTCAAGAAAGTCTTATGTTTCTGTTATTCTTAGAAAAATTTCACAACCCTTTCCAACAGAATATATAAAACTATGTAAAATTATAGAATTGTATTTAGGGAGGCAAAAGTGCAAAACAGTAGAATATCAGAAAGAAGGCTAAGCATTCAAATTAGAAACATTTTCTCAGTAAATGAAATTAAAATGCATATGAATGCAAAAAACTAGTCTGAATCATCAGTTTCTGACACATCTCATAATAAAATAATTTTAATTTATTTATAGTATCAACGGTATTGATGTTAATGGCAAATTTGATCTATTGTTCCTGAAACCAACATTGCATATTTTGAGCGCTCATTTCGAGAACACATTTCATTTTTTATATTTATTTATTCACCAAGAAAATAAACATGTTGTATTTACAACAATTAAAAATCATTTTAGGGGTAGTTATAGCTCATTCAGTAGCTAAAAAGGAAGTTATAATTTGATTTTTGTAAACTGACTATATTCTAATACTCTTCTCTAACTAGGCTCTATTCCCCTCCATATAAAAACAATCAAATAAACTTAAGCCATCTAATAATAAACATAAGGTTATAATAATAAAATTACATGCTATTTTCTAAATATATTCTTATTAAATAATTATTATGGAAAATAGTTTATGTGTTACTGGTAAAAAATCTAATAATTTTTGGTTGACATTGAAACATCATGTGATATTTAGCTATCAAGCCAATAAACTTTGAGAGGTGAAATATATTTTTGAAGAAAGTATCATCTTTGTGTTGCTTTTAAGAAAACTAAAGTCATTACAGCTATTTATTACAATCAGAAATATAAGGGAAAAATGCCTATTAAAAAGATATGGTTAATTTTGTCTAACACTGAATTTTAACTCTATATGCAATTAACAGATAGTGGCTTACATTAAAATGTTTTTCATGAAAATTAACAAATTCATGTGAACATCATAATGATTAATTATTATAAAGAAAATTATTTTAAACTTAACACACTATGCTTCACTGAGGACAGCTAAGAATCAAAGAAGCATAGATAATATGACAGGATACAGAAAAGGAGGGCAGCAAAATTTAAAAACTGGTAAAAATTAAGCACAAAGGAACATCACTCCAGTAGGAACTGGAGATTATATTCTTCAAATATTAAACAAACATCTCCAACTGTGTCTTACAAACTTTATATAATAATATAATTCAGATTCTTGTCTCTATATTATACTACTTTAAAAAATCAATTATTTTCAAACACCTTTGTTGAAATATGCTGTAACTGACATATACAAAATTTCATGTATTTAAAGTGTACATTTTGATTTTTTTTTGTATGTATACATCCATGAAACCAGCGCAAAAATCAAGGTGGTAACATGTCAACACCCTCCTTGTAATTCTTCTCTCTTGTCCAAACTCTCCTTTTCCAGGCAACCCTTCATCTTCTTTGTCACTATAGATTAGTTTGCATTTTCTAGAGTGTTATATAAATAGAATCATAAATATATACTCATTTTTCTCCCTGATTTATTGCGCTCAGTGTAATTATTATGAGATTTATCTTGTGTATATCAGTCTTTCATTCTGGTTTATTGCAAGAAGTACTCCACTGTATGGGTATACAGTGAATTATCATTATTCATGGTAGTTATGTTCTACACAGTCCCAGCAAAGCCTGGATTAGCAAATAGTCCATTGCCCTTAGGAAAAAATGTAGGGTTAGTTTTCTACCAGCCTCTGATCACATTTTCATCAACCAATCAATACATAATCATGTTTTATGTGTATTCTGTTTAAGGGCACCTTATTTAACATGTATTTTGATTCATTAGCATTGAATTTACAGCCAATAGAGCTACAACTCATGCCTAAAAGTAGCTTGTCTGACACACCAGTTTTCGCTGTGAAGCACAGCACTGAACAGCACTTCAGAACTGATTGGGGGTCATTTGAAACAGTGAAATCACCAACAGAAAGCACAGAAATGCAAAAAAACCCAAACAACAAAAAAACAAACAAAGAAAAAAACCCATGGTATTAAATACACAGTGAAAAGATTTGCTTATAGCGTGAGAGCTGAAACAAGAGCTTGCTTGTCCTGAGCTGGGAAAGAAGGTGCGTTTGAGTGAGTCAAATTTTTCACTGCTCTGTACTCGCATGTTTCCTCCAGTGCCCATGAAATTGCCAGAAGTACTGATTTGGGGGTTACAAATAAAATTTAGCTGGTAGTAGAGTTCACAAATGCTGAATTTGCAAGTATGGAATCAAAAATAATGAAGATCGACTGTATCACAATTTGTTTATCCATTCACCCATTGATACATGTTTGTGTTGTTTTACAGATTTTTGCTATTACAAATAATGCTATTGTGAGTATTCATGTACAGTTGTTGGTATGAACATATGCTGTCTTTCTTCATAGGTGTATGCCCAAGAGTGCAATAGCCAAATCATATAGCACGTGAAGGTTTAACTTTTAAGAAACTGTCAAACTGTTTTCCAAAGTTATATCATTTTACATTCTCACCAGCAGGATATGAGAGTTTCAGTTGCTCCAGATCATTGCCATTGGTACAATCAGCGTTTTCAATTTTATCCATCCCTGTAGGTGTGAGGTTGTATATCACTGAAGTTTTAACTTGCATTTTCATAAAAATTTATGATGCTGAGCATGTGTTCATGTGCATTTTGCTATCTTTAATCTTCTTTGTTGAAGTGTCTTTTCAAATTCTCTGCCCATTTTAAATTTTTTAAATTGTTTTCTTACTGAGTTTTGAGAGTTTGCTTATGTATTATGGATACATAAAATATGCTTAGTAAGTATTTTCTCTCAGTCTCTGGCTTGCCTTTTTATTTACTCTATAAAAGCATCATTTTGTATTTTCAGAAAGTCATTTCATCAATATATCCTATAATGAATTATTTGGTGCTGTATCTTAGGAACCATAACATAAGCCAAGGTTACGAAATAAACTCCTATGTTTTATTTTAGACTTTTTATTTTTTTTAGTTATTTCTGAGATATACATTTTAAAGTAATAACTAGAATTATGACTTATTATACCAGAACATAAGATTTTTAGAAATTTCATGTAATGTCTGAAACATTTATTTTAACACATTTCCATACAAATAACTGAAAGAAAGTTTAGTATTACTTGTTTTGTATGTTTGTTTCTTTTTTCATACTGCAGGTTCTTATTAGTCATCAATTTTATACACATCACTGTATACATGTCAATCCCAATCACGCAATTCAGCACATCACCATCCCCACCCCACCGCAGTTTTTCCCCCCTTGGTGTCCATACGTTTGTTCTCTACATCTGTGTCTCAACTTCTGCCCTGCAAACCGGTTCATCTGTACCGTTTTTCTACGTTCCACATATATGCGTTAATATACTATATTTTTCTTTTTCTGACTTATTTCACTCTGTATGACAGTCTCTAGATCCATTCATGTCTCAATAAGTGACTCAATTTTGTTCCTTTTTATGGCTGAGTAATATTCCATTGTATATATGTACCACAACTTCTTTATCCATTCGTCTGTTGATGGGCATTTAGGTTGCTGCCATGACCTGGCTATTGTAAATAGTGCTGCAATGAATATTGGGGTGCATGTGTCTTTTTGAATTGTTTTTCTCTGTGTATATCCCCAATAGTGGGATTGCTGGATCATATGGTAATTCTATTTTTAGTTTTTTAAGGAACATCCATACCATTCTCCATAGTGGCTGTATCAATTTACATTCCCACCAACAGTGCAAGAGGGTTCCCTTTTTTCCACACCTTCTCCAGCATTGGTTGTCTATAGATTTTCTGATGATGCCCATTCTAATGGTGTGAGGTGATACCTCATTGTAGTTTTGATTTGCATTTCTCTAATAATTAGTGATGTTGAGCAGCTTTTCATGTGCTTCATGGCCATCTGTATGTCTTCGTTGGAGAAATGTCTATTTAGGTCTTCTGCCCATTTTTGCATTGGGTTGTTTGTTTCTTTAATATTGAGCTGCGTTAGCTGTTTATATATTTTGGAGATTAATGCTTTGTCCGTTGATTCATTTGCAAATATTTCTCCCATTCTAAGGGTTGTCTTTTCATCTTGTTTATGGTTTCCTTTGCTGTGCAAAAGCTTTGAACTTTCATTAGGTCCCATTTGTTTATTTTTGTTTTTATTTCCATTTCTCAAGGAGGTGGGTAAAAAAGGATCTTGCTGTGATTTATGTCATAGAGTGTTCTGCCTATGTTTTCCTCTAAGAGTTTGATAGTGTCTGGCCTTACATTTAGGTCTTTAATCCATTTTGAGTTTATTTCAAAAGAAGATATACAGATTGCCAACAAACACATGAAAGAATGCTCAACATCATTAATCATTACAGAAATGCAAATCAAAACTACAATGAGATATCATCTCACACCAGTCAGAATGGCCACCATCAAAAAATCTAGAAACAATAAATGCTGGAGAGGGTGTGGAGAAAAGGGAACACTCTTGCACTACTGGTGGGAATGTAAATTGATATAGCCACTATGGAGAACAGTATGGAGGTTCCTTAAAAAACTAAAAATAGAACTACCATACAACCCAGCAATCCCACTACTGGGCATATACACTGAGAAAACGAGAATTCAAAAAGAGTCATGTACCAAAATGTTCATTGCAGCTCTATTTAAAAAAGCCAGGACATGGAAGCAACCTAAGTGTCCATCAACAGATGAATGGATAAAGAAGATATGGCACATATATACAATGGAATATTACTCAGCCATAAAAAGAAAGGAAATTGAGTTATTTGTAGTGAGGTGGATGGACCTAGAGTCTGTCATACAGAGTGAAGAAAGACAGAAAGAGAAAAAGAAATACCGTATGCTAACACATACATATGGAATCTAAGAAAAAAAAAATGGTCATGAAGAACCTAGGGGCAAGATGGGGATAAAGATACAGACCTACTAGAGAATGGACTTGAGGATATGGGGAGGGGGAAGGGTAAGCTATGACAAAGTGAAGGAGTGGCATGGACATATATACACTACCAAAAGTAAAACAGATAGCTAGTGAGAAGTGGCTGCATAGCACAGGGAGACCACCTCGGTGCTTTGTGACCACCTAGAGGTGTGGGATGGGAGGGTGGGAGGGAGGGAGACGCAAGAGGGAAGAGATATGGGAACATATATATATGTATACCTGATTCACTTTGTTATAAACAGAAACTAACATACCATTGTAAAGCAATTATACTCCAATAAAGATGTTAAAAAAAAAATCTTGCTGTGATTTATGTCAGAGTGTTCTTCCTATGTTTTCCTTGAAGAGTTTTCTAGTGTCCGGTCTTATATTTAGGTCACTAATCCATTTTGAGTTTATTTTTGTGTATGGTGTTAGGGAGTGTTCTAATTTCATTCTTTTACATGTAGCTGTCCAGTTTTCCCAGCACCACTTATTAAGAGACTGTCTTTTCTACATTGTATATCTTTGCCTCCTTTCTCAAAGATTACTTGACCATAGGTGCATGGGTTTATCTCTGGGCTTTCTATCTTGTTCCATTGATCTATGTTACTGTTTTTGTGCCAGTACCATATAGTCTTGATTACTGTAGCTTTGTAGTATAGTCTGAAGTCAGGGAGTCTGATTCTTCAAGCTCCGATTTTTCACCTCAAGACTGCTTTGGCTCTTCGGGGTCTTTTGTGTGTCCTTACAGATCTTAGGATGATTTGTTCTAGTTCCATAAAAATGCCATTGGTAATTTGATAGGGATTGTATTGAATCTGTAGATTGCTTTGGGTAGTATAGTCATTTTCACAATATTGATTCTGTGAATCCAAGAACATGGTATATCTCTACATCTGTGTGCATCATCCTTAATTTCTTTCATCAGTGCCTTATAGTGTTCTGTATACAGGTCTTTTGTCTCCCTAGGTAGGTTTATTCCCAGGTATTTTATTGTTTTTGTTGCAATGATAAATGGGAGTGTTTCCTTAACTTCTCTTTCAGATGTTTCATCATTAGTGTATAGGAATGCAAGAGATTTCTGTGCATTAATTTTGTATCCTGCTACTTTACCAAATTCATTGATTAGCTCTAGTAGTTTTCTGGTGGCATTTTTAGGATTCTCTAAGTATAGTATCATGTCATCTGCAAACAGTGACAGTTTTACTTCTTTTTCAATTTGTATTCCTTTTTCTTCTCTGATTGCCATGGCTAAGACTTCCAAAACTGTGTTGAATAATAGTGGTGAGAGTGGACATCCTTGTCTCATTCCTGATCTTAGAGGAAATGCTTTCAGTTTTTCACCATTGAGGATGATGTTAGCTGTGGTTTTTCGTATATGGCCTTTATTATGTTGAGGTAGTTTCCACGTATGCCCACTTTCTGAAGAGTTTTTATCATAAATGGATGTTGAATTTCGTTGAAAGCTTTTTCTGCATCTATTGAGATGATCATATGGTTTTTCTTCTTCTATTTGTTAATATGGTGTATCACATTGATTGATTTGCGTATATTGAAGAATCCTTGCATCCCTGGGATAAATCCCACTTGATCATGGTGTATGATCCTTTTAATGTGTTGTTGGATTCTGTTTGCTAGTATTTTGTTGAGGATTTTTGCATCTATATTCATCAGTGATATTGGTCTGTAATTTTTTCTTTTTTTTTTTTTTTTTTTTGTATCTTTGTCCGGTTTTGGTATCAGGGTGACGGTGGCCTCATAGACTGAGTGTGGGAGTGTTCCTTCCTCTGCAATTTTCTGGAAGATTTTGAGAAGGATGGGTGTTAGCTCTTCTCTAAATGTTTGATAGAATTCACCTATGAAGCCATCTGGTCCTGGGCTTTTGTTTGTTTGAAGATTTTTAATCACAGTTTCAAATTCATTACTTGTGATTGGTCTGCTCATACTTTCTGTTTCTTCCTGGTTCAGTCTTGGAAGGTTATACCTTTCTAAGAATTCGTCCATTTCTTCCAGGTTGTCCATTTTATTGGCATGGAGTTGCTTGTAGTAGTCTCTTAGGATGTTTTGTATTTCTGCGGTGTCCGTTGTAACTTCTTCTTTTTCATTTCTAATTTTATTGATTTGAGTCCTCTCTTGCTTTTTCTTGATGAGTCTGGCTAATGGTTTATCAATTTTGTTTATCTTCTCAAAGAACCAGCTTTTAGTTTTATTGATCTTTGCTATTGTTTTCTTGCTTTCTATTTCATTTATTTCTGCTCTGATCTTTATGATTTCTTTCCTTCTGCTAACTTTGGGCTTGGTTTGTTCTTCTTTCTCTAGTTCCTTTAGTTGTAAGGTTAGATTGTTTACTTGAGATTTTTCCTGTTTCTTGAGGTAGGTTTTTATAGCTATATACTTCCCTCTTAGAACTGTTTTTGCTGCATCCCATAGGTTTTGGATTATCGTGTTTTCATTGTCATTTGTCACTAGGAATTTTTTGATTTCCTCTTTGATTTCTTCAGTGATCTCTTGGTTATTTAGTAATGTTTTGTTTAGCCTCCATGTGTTTGTGTTTTTTACGTTTATTTCCCTGTAATTCATTTCTAATCTCATACCGTTGTGGTCAGAAAAGATGCTTGATATGATTTAAATTTTCTTAAATTTACTGAGTCTTGATTTGTGACCGAAGATGTGATCTATCCTGCAGAATGTTCCATGTGCACTTAAGAAGTGTAATCTGCTGTTTTTGGATGGAGTGTCCTATAAATATCAATTAAATCTATCTGGTCTATTGTGTCATTTAAAGCTTCTGTTTCCTTATTTATTTTCATTTTGGATGATCTGTCGATTGGTGTAAGTGATGTGTTAAAGTCCCCCACTATTATTGTGTTACTGTCAATCTCCTGTTTTATAGCTGTTAGCAGTTGCCTTATGTATTGAGGCGCTTCTATGTTGGGTGCATATATATTTATAATTGTTATAACTTCTTCTTGGATCGATCCCTTGATCATTATGTAATGTCCTTCCTTGTCTCTTGTAACATTCTTTATTTTAAAGTCTATTTTATTTGCTATGAGTATAGCTACTACAGCTTTCTTTTGAATTCCATTTGCATGGAATATCTTTTTCCATCCCCTCTCTTTCAGTCTGTATGTGTCCCTGAAGTGGGTCTGAAGTGGGTCTCTTGTAGACAGCTTATATATGGGTCTTGTTTTTGTATCCATTCAGCAAGCCTGTGTCTTTTGGTTGGAGCATTTAATCCATTCACTTTTAAGGTAATTATCGATATGTATGTTCCTATGACCATTTTCTTAATTGTTTTGGGTTTGTATTTGTAGGTCCTTTTCTTCTCTTGTGTTTCCCACTTAGAGAAGTTCCTTTAGCATTTGTTGTAGAGCTGGTTTGGTGGTGCTGAATTCTCTTAGCTGTTGCTTGTCTGTAAAGTTTTTGATTTCTCCATCAATTCTGAATGAGATCCTTGCCGGGTAGAGTAATCTTGGTTGTAGGTTCTTCCCTTTCATCACTTTATCATGCCACTTCCATCTGGCTTGTAGAGTTTCTCCTGAGAAATCAGCTGTTAACCTTATGGGAGTTCTCTTGTATGTTATTTATTGCTTTTCCCTTGCTGCTTTCAATACTTTTTCTTTGTCTTTAATTTTTGCCAATTTGATTACTATGTGTCTTGGCGTGTTTCTCCTTGGGTTTATCCTGTATGGGACTCGCTGCATTTCCTGGACTTGGGTGGCTATTTCTTTTCCCATGTTAGGGAAGTTTTCAACTATAATCTCTTCAAATATTTTCTCAGGGTCTTTCTCTCTCTCTTCTTCTGGGACCCCTATAATGCAAATGTTGTTGCGTTTAACGTTGTCCCACAGGCCTCTTAGGCTGTCTTCAGTTTTTTCATTCTTTTTTCTTTAGTCTGTTCCGCAGCAGTGAATTCCACCATTCTGTCTTCCAGGTCATTTATCCATTATTCTGACTCAGTTAGTCTGCTATTGATTCCTTCTAGTGTAGTTTCATTTCAGTTATTGTATTGTTCATCTCTGTTTGTTCTTTAATTCTTCTAGGTCTTTGTTAAACATTTCTTGCATCTTCTCGATCTTTGCCTCCATCCTTTTTCCGAGGTCCTGGATCATCTTCACTATCATTATTCTGAATTATTTTTCTGGAAGGTTGCCTATCCCCACTTCATTTAGTTGTTTTTCAGGGGTTTTATCTTGTTCCTTTATCTGGTATATAGCCCTCTGCCTTTTCATCTTGTCTTTCTGGGATTTTTTTGTTGTTGTTGTTCCACAGGCTGCAGGATTGTATTTCTTCTTGCTTCTGCTGTCTGCCCTCTGGTGGATGAGGCTATCTAAGAGGCTTGATGGGAGGAACTGGTGGTGGGTAGAGCTGACTGTTGCTCTGGTGGGCAGAGTTCAGTAAAACTTAAATCCACTTGACTGTTGATGGGTGAGGCTGGGTTCCCTCCCTGTTGGTTGTTTGGTCTGAAGCAACCCAGCACTGGAGTCTACCTGGGCTCTTTGGTGGGGCTAATGACAGACTCTGGGAGGGCACACGCCAAGGAGCATTTCCCAGAACTTCCACTGCCAGTGTCCTTGTCCCCACCGTGAAACAGAGCCACCCCCCACCTCTGCAGGAGACCCTCTAACACTAGCAGGTAGGTCTGGTTCAGTCTCCCCTGGTGTCACTGCTCCTTCCCCTGGGTCCTGATGTGCACACTACTTTGTGTGTGCCCTCCAAGAATGGAGTCTCTGTTTGCTCCAGTCCTGTCAAATTCCTGCTATCAATTCCCACTAGGCTTCAAAAGTCTGATTCTGTAGGAATTCCTCCTCCCATTGCCAGATCCCCAGGTTGGGAAGCCTGACGTGGGGCTCAGAACCTTCACTCCAGTGGGTGGACTTCTGTGGTATAAGTGTTCTCCAGTCTGTGAGTCACCCACCCACCAGTTATTTGATTTGATTTTACTGTGATTGTGCCCCTCCTACCATCTCATTGTGGCTTCTCCTTTGTCTTTGGATGTGGGGTATCTTTTTTGGTGAATTCCAGTGTCTTCCTGTTGATGATTGTCCAGCAGCTAGTTGTGATTCTGGTGTTCTCACAAGAGGGAGTGAGAGCACATCCTTCTACTCTGCCATCTTGGTTCCTCCTCTAGAATTTTTATAGTATTAGGCTTAACATTTACATTTGTGATCAATTTAGGATAAATTGCGAGATACAAATTGAACTCTCCCCCTTTTTTTGTACAGATTTCCAATTGTTCCAGTATCATTTGTTGAGGATAGTTACCTTTTCCTGCTGAATTGCCTTACAGCATTTTCAGAAATAAATTGTTCATATATACAGGCATACCTCGTTTTATTGCACTTTGATTTATTGCTCTTTGCAGATACTGCTTTGCTTTTCTTTTTTTTTACAAATTGAAGATCTGTTGGAGTCCTATGTCAAGCAAGTCTATTGGTACCATTTTTCCAGCAGCATTTTCTCACTTCCTGTCTCTATGTTACATTTTGGTAATTCTTGCAATATTTCAAACTTTTTCATTATTATATTTGTTATAGTGATCTATGATCAGTGATCTTTGATGTTACTATTGTAATTTTTGGGAGTGACATAAACCACTTCCATATAAGATGGCAAACTTAATCAACAAATGTGTTTGTTAAGACTGATCAGCTGTTCCCCTGTCTCTCTGTCTCTCCTCTGGCCTCCCAATTTCCCGAGACACAACAATATTGAGACTAGGCCTATTAATAACCCTACAATTGCCTTTAAGTGTTCAAGTAAAAGGAAGAGTTACATCTCTCACTTTAAGTTAAATGCTAGAAATTATTAAGCTTAGTGAGGAAGGCTTGTTGAAAGCCAAGACGAGCGGAAACCTAGGCCTCTTGTACCAAATGGTTAGCCAAGTTGTGAATGCAAAGGGAAAGTTCTTGAAGGACATTAAAAGTGCTACTCTAGTGAACACACAACTGATAAGAAGTGGAACAGCCTTATTGCTGATACAGAGAAAGTTTTAGTTGTCTGAATAGAGCAACAAATCAGCTATGACATTCTCTTAAGCCAAAGCCTAATCCAGAGCAAGGCCCTAACACTCTTTAATTTGATGAAGTTTGAAGGAGGTAAGGAAGCTGCAGGAGAAAAGTTTGAAGCTAGAAGAGGTTGGTTCATGAGGTTTAAGGAAAGATGCCATCTCCAAAACATAGAAGTGCAAGGTGAAGCAGCAAGTGATGATGTAGAAGCTACAGCAAGTTATCCAGATCTAGGTAAGATCATTAATGAAGGTGGCTACACTACACAACAGGTTTTCAATGAAGATGAAACAGCCTTCTTGGGAAGAAGATGCCATCTAGGACTTTCTTAGCTAGAGAGGAGAAGTCAATCCCTGGCTTCAAAGCTTCAAAAGACAGGCTGACTCTCTTGTTAGAGGCTAATGCAGTTGGTGACTTTAAGTTGAAATCAATCCTCATTTACCATTCTGAAAATCCTAGGGCCGTTAAGAATGAGGCTAAATTGACTCTTCCTGTGCTCTATAAATGGAATCACAAAGCCTGGATGACAATACATCTATTTACAATATCGTTTACTGAATATTTTAAGCCCACCCACTGTTGAGACCTACTGTTCAAAAAAAGTTTCCTTTCAAAATACTACTGCTCATTGACAATACACCCGGTCACCCAAGAGCTCTGATGGAGATGTACATACAAGAAGATTAATGTTGCTTTCATGCCTCGTAACACAACATCCATTCTGCAACCCATGCATCAAGGAGTAATTTTGACTTTCAAGTCTTATTTTTTTTAATTTAATTTTTTTGCGGTACGCGGGCCTCTCACTGCTGTGGCCTCTCCCGTTGTGGAGCACAGGCTCTGGCTGCGCAGGCTCAGCGGCCATGGCTCACAGGCCCAGCCACTCCTCAGCACATGGGATCCTCCCGGACCGGGGCACGAACTCGTGTCCCCTGCATCGGCAGGCGGACTCTCAACCACTGCTCCACCAGGGAAGCCCATCAAGTCTTATTATTTAAGAAATACATTTTGTAAAGCTATAGGTATAGCCGATAGCAATTCCTCTGATGGATCTAGGCAGGGTATATTGAAAATCTTCTGGGAAGGATTCGCTATTCTAGATGTCATTAAGAACATTTATGATTCATGGGAAGACATCAAAAGATCAATATTAACAGGAGTTTGGAAGAAGTTGATTCCAACCCTCACAGATGACTTTGAGGGGTCAAGACTAGAGTGGAAGAAATAAATGAAGATGTGGTAGAAATAGCAAGAGAACTGGAATCAGAAGTAGAACTTGAATATGTGACTGAACTCCTGCAATCTCATGATAAAACTTAAATGGATGAGGAGTTGCTTCTCATGGATGAGCAAAGAAATTGGTTTCTTGAGGTGGAAGCTACCCCTGATGAAGATGCTGTGAAGACTGTTGAAATGACAACAAAGGATTTATAATATTACATAAACTTAGTTGATAAAGCAGCAGCAGGTTTGAGAGGATTGTCTCAAATTTTGAAAGACAGCCTTGCATGCTACAGAGAAATCATACATGAAAGGAAGACTCGATTGATGTGGCAAACTTCACTGTTGTCTTATTTTAAGAAATTGCTAAGGTCACCTCAACCTTTGGCAACCACCACACTGATCAGTCACATCAGTAACTGCATGTGTAACTTGCATCAACATCGAGGCAAGACCCTCCACCAGCATAAAGATTATGACTCACTAAAGGCTCAAATGATGATTAGCATTTTTTTTTACCAATAAGGTATTTTAAAATTATGTATATTGATTCTTAGATATAATAGTATTGCATACTTAATAGAGTAGTATAGTATAAACATAACTTTTATATGCACTGGAAACCAAAAACATTGTGTGACACACTTTATTGCAGTATTCACTTTATTGAAGTGGTCCAGAAGCAAACCCACAATATCTCTGAGGTACGCCTGTATACGGATCTATTTCTAGATTCTCTATTCTGTTATTTTATCTATTTGACTACATTGAAGCCAAAAACTACATCTTTTTTATTACTGTTGCTTTATTCTAGCTCTCCAATTATTTTTAAAGTTATTTCAGCTATTCAAGATCCTTATCATTTTCCTTTGAATTTTAAGACAAAAGTGTAGATTTCTATAAAAAAATTCTGCTGTGATTTTTATTAGGATTGTGTTGAATCTATAGATAAATTTTGGGAAAATTTTTGTCATAATACTAGTGCTCTGAACCAGGAACACGGTAAAATCTCACTATTTACTTGAGTCTTCTTTAAATCATGTCAGCAATGTTTCTAGTTTTAAATGTGTAAGCCTCACATATGTTTTGTTAGATTTATCCCAAAGTAATCATATTTTTATCCTATGGAAAATATTACTTTTAAATTAAATTTCTGACTGCTCATTGCTACAATAAAGATGTCTTACGTTGCAACTTTGCTAAACTCACTTACACTAGTAGCTTTTCTTGAACATAGATAATGATGCCTTAAACAAAATTTTACTATTTCTTTTTACATTTTCATGTCACTTATTTTATGTCTTATTTCACTGGTTAGAAACTCCAGCACAATGTTGAATAGGTCTGTTGAGAACAGACATCCTCATCTCATTGCTAATTTTAGGGGGAAAGCATTTCATTTTTTAACATCAAGCAGGATGTTAGTTTAACATTATTGGTAGGTGCCAATTATCAGATAGAAGTTCCCTTTTATGCTTAGCTTATCAGAAGTTTCTAATTTATTTTTTAGTTTAAATAGGAATGGATGTTGGATAAGTCCCACTTGGTCATAAAGTTTTATCCTATTTATATATTTTTGGATTGAACTAGCTAGAATTTTCTTTAGGAGTTTTGCATCTATGTTTATGATAGTTATTGTTTATAGTTTTCTTTACCTGTAGTACTTTGTATACTTTGATATCAGAGTGATGATGTCACATAGGATAGATTGTGAAGTACAATGGCTCTTGAATTTTCTGGAAAATTTTGTTTCAATTTGGTGTTATTTTCTTTTAATTGTTTGGTAAAATTAATCAGTAAACCATGAGGGCCTTAAATTTTCTCTGTGGGAAGATTTTCAGCTCAATTATTTAATGGATACTGGGCTATTCAGTTTATCTATTTCTTCCTGAGTGAGCTTTGGTAGTTAGTATCTTTCAAGCAATTTTCCCATTTTAACTGAATTAATGAATATACTGTTATAAAATTGTTCATAATATTCCCTTATCATCCTTTTTAATACCTGTAGAACCTACTGTGATGACACCACTGTTATTCCTGATTTAGATAATTTTTGTCTTTTGGGGGGATCAGTCTAGGCTAAATTTTTATAAATTTTATCGACTGCAGAGAAACAGCTTCTGTTTCTATGTATTTACACTATTGTTTTTCTCTTTTCTGTTCATTTGATTTTTGTTCTGTCTGATATGTATCATTTTTTATTATTTTTATTTATCTTTTTTTTGTGCGTTGCTTACTTTGGGATGGATTTGCTTTTATTTTTCTAGTTTTTAAAGGTGGAAGCTAAGGCCATTAATTTGTGACCTTGGTTGCTTTCTAAGACAGGCAATTAGTGCTATAAATTTCCCTCTGAGTGATAAGTTATGTTTTCATTGTCATTCAGTACAAAATACTTTCCAATTTCCTGTTGATTTCTTCTTTGACCTATAGGTTATTTAGAATTGTGTTTTTAAGTTTCCAAATACCTTTTGGGAATCTCCAGAGATTTATTTATCATTGATATCTGATATACAGAACATATTTTATATAGGTTGAATCATTATAATTTATTGAAACAATTTATGGTGCAAATTTTGGTCTCTTCTATACTGTAGCTTTTGATTTGAATATGCATTCTCCCATTGTCGGGTAGAATTGTCAGGTAGATCTGTGAATGTCAACTAGGTCAAGTTGGCTGATGATGTTGTTCAGGTATTCCATGTCTTTAATGATTACCTGTGCATTTTTCTATTAATTATTGAAAAAGAACTATTAAAAGCTCCGAGTATATTTGAAGATTTATTTCTCCTTTTATTTAATCAGTTTTTTTCCCATGTATTCTGAAGCTCTTAGATACAACACCAAAAGCAGGATCCGTAAAAGAAAAAATAAATTGATAAATTATACTTCACCAAATTTATGAACTTTTGTCTCCAAAATTGTCTTTTAAGAGAATGAAAAAAATAAGCCACAGACTGGAAGATAATAATTTCAAATCACATATTTGATAAGGGACTTACATCCAGATTATATAAAGAACTCTCAAGACACATTAATATGAAAACAAATGGCCCAATAAAGAGATGGGCAGAAAATCTGAACAGACATTTCATCTAAGAAGACATAGAGATGACAAATAATTACATGAAAAGATTTGAGAATCTCTTATAATTATTCATTGGGAAATGCAAAATAAAATGTAATGAGATACCATTACACACCTATTATAATGGAGAGAATTTTAGAAATTTACCAAACCAAGTGTTGGCAAGTATGTGGAGCAACTGGAGTTCTCAAGCACTGCTAGTGGGGATGCAAAATGCAATTCTAGAACACAGTTTGGCAGTTTCTCAAGGAGTTAATCATAAAATCACCAAATGACTCAGCTATTCTCCTGCTAGCCATTTAACCCAAAAAGAATGAAAGCATATATCCACATAGAGACTTATATATGAGTACTTATTCATAGCATATTTATTTAGAGTAGCCAAAAACTCAAAACAATCCAAATGTGCATCAACAGCTGAATATATAAATAAATATGGCATATCCATATAATGGAATATTACCAAGCAACAAAACAATAAACTGTTAAGAAAAAGTATGAATAAATCTCAAAATAATTATGCTGAATGAAAGGAGACATAGGAGCACATTTTTTATGACTGTTTATTTAAATTCTAGAAAACAAACTAATCTCTAGTGAGAGAAAACAGATAAGAGTTGCCTGGGATGGAGAGGAGGAGCTTGAGAGAGGGATTATCAAGGAACATGAGAAAACTTTTAGGGGTAATGGATATGTTCACTATCTTGATTGTGATAATGGCTTCAAAGATGTATATACATATTCAAACATATCAAATTTGTATACTTTAAAATTATGAGTTTATTGTATGTCAATTATACCATAATAAAACTGTTAAAAGCAAAATTAAACCAAAAAGAATACAGGGCTTAAATTTTCCACTTCCATAAATACTAGCAACCCAAAGAATAAGCTTTTAAGCTTTTAAATATATATATATATATATAAATACACAGTGAGACTACCATAGATGCATTATAGACATGAAGAGTCAGATGCGGTAAACTCAACTTCCAATTTGGTGAAGTCATTACAAATATTATGCACTTTCATTATTAGTCATTCAATTATTGTTTCAGTTTTATTTTGCCAAGTAGTTTAATATTAGAGATATATTTTTCTTAATTATTTGTGCTTCCTCATTTTATGTAGTGATAATATTTTCCCAAAGTTGTCTGCTATACACATCTACATTTTATTTGACCAGTATTTTATATACTGTATGTGGAGAATGATAGGGGCAATAACATTTTGGCCCCCTCTCTCCACATATATGCTCCTCAGTGTTTCATCCCTTCCCTCTTCCCCTGCTCTCTCCGTACACACACAAACAAAATAAGGGCAGAGAGATTTCTAAACAGATTTGTCAGAACCCAGGATATGATTGTAGTATTTTGATTTACTATTTTGTGTGGCTACGGATTCTTAACAATCAAAGCCCGTACTTTGATATGCAGTTATATTCGTGGTTTCACTGAGTAGACAGTAAACCCTACAGTGACAGGAGTGAAATCACTCATCTTTGTAACTCTTTTGCTTAGTACAGAACCTGGCACATAGTAGGAATTGTTAAATATTCATCAAATTAATGAGTGAAAATAATTTTAGCATTCAGTATTGGAGAGAATATAACAGAACTGATATTTCCACATTGCTGCTGCCATATACTAGTAGAAGAGCAGTCATAGGGTAAGCATTATGTCAAGTTAAATAAACAATGGTAAGGTGTTCATACTCACCGGCCTTATAAGTGCTGTTTGAGTATTTTGGCAGAAACAAACTCCTTACTATTTATCTAGCACCACCATTGAGTACACGTAGAAAATTGTACAGACATTGTTACTGATCCGTGCACTGGTTCTACAAGGTAGGTATTATTTCTAGCTTAGCCTTGAAGAAAATGGATCTTGGAGAGGTAAGAGAGAGCCAAATATGGATATTTTGAGCATGTGCTCTTTCCAGTTATTTTGTATTTAAATTAAAATATAAAATGATAAAGCTAATATCATGTACATTTACTAAGTGACCAGATAATTTGGAGCCTGAGATATTTTTCAGTTCCACATGCTTTATACAAATTAATTTTTTTAATATAATTACATCCTGGTTGCTGCCCAGTATTTGTGGGAGCAGAACATTGCCCTCTCTGAAATTTTCTTTCTTTACTGGTCCACTCTTTGACATCAGGTGTTTGTTCCCACTTCTTGGAACTTAAATTCCATACCTCAAAGGAAAGTACCGCAGGTACTGTCTCATTCGATCTGAAAAACATCCCTGTGCAGGTACAATACATCCCAGGTATTGTAAGGTGGCTTGAGCGAGTATTCCTAACTCCTTGGCTGATGCATCTTGCCCTAAATCTATTAATCCTAGCTGCTTCACTTCTTGTAGCTCCTCAACTTTGACAACTGCAGGCCAATATCCAGAGCATTTTCTCTTGGGAATTGACTGGTATGATAATATGTTTGAATATTAAAGAACTAATTAATCTTAAATAAATGAACACCATATTCTTCTGAAGTAATCACATTAGACTCAAAGGTAAGAATATCACCTCTTACTTTAAAAGCATGTATAGAATATATAGTTTTATAAAAATACACTTTCAACTGAACAGTTTTATGCATGTTAAAGACGTTTAGGAATGAAATTTTAGATGGTGAATTACATTAATATGACTCAGAACTGCAAATAATAAATGTCAATAAGAGCAATCTATTTTCATCAAAAGCATCTTGAATTTAAAATCTACTGAAATAGAATTATTATTCACTTAAATATCCATATAATTTGATTTGAAGTCAAAGTAAAAGCACACTGCTGACTAATGTGTATGCGTTTTATACAAATAGGAGATTTATCCTGCAGTTTAGCAGCTAAAGACATACAGTAAATTGAATGGATTTGCAGTTGAGTTTTCAGATATGTTTCTCTTGTTTCAATGCTGTGATCAAATGGGGGACATATCACAGGAGTTAAGAGCTAAGCTGTTAAAGAAGATGAGCTGGATTTGTAGCCAACTGAGAGTCCACATTAATGCTATGTACTTTCTTGTGTTTAATAAGACTTTATGCTCCACAATATAGGTCCTGGGTCTCTTAGGAACTGATCTATAATGAATATTTTACTTTATTAATACTAAGAATTGTGGCCATATGCCAAACTAAACAAACAACTGTTACGTGATTTCCAAAAAATGTTCTATATTTATGTGCCATAAAAGCCAAAGGTAGACTTATCTACAGTATTGAACTATAAAGCTTAACTACTGAATCAAATATAGCTAAGAGACAGAAACTGTCTGAGTAAAATAATCTTATAGAAGCATTTGCTTTAGTTTTTGTTATTTTTACAAACTCTTGTTTGTATTCTGAACATTATTTTAAAACTCACACAGCCTAACACATACCACGATCTATTCATGCCCAATCTTGGCAACCAATGAATGTTCCTATTACAGTGAGATATAATGTGTCATTTCCAATTAGCTTTTATAAAATGGGAAGACAAAGTTCCAACAATGCTACTGTTCTTTAAGTCATATCATAAGGTCTTTTTTCTTTAGAAATTCATAACAGTTTGGCTCTGATACTCCCTTATTTAATAACTGAGGTCAACTAATATAAAACTAAACCCAAATAAGTTAAGGGATCCTGAAAATTGTGATTTTAATATAAAAATGTAACAAAGTTAGGCAACATCCAATGGCTAGCCTTTATCCAGCTGGAGCAGTGTTTGTGGGTTTTTCTTGAGATTGAGTTTACATTAACCAAACTCTCCAAGTAATGTTAAGCTTTCCTGGGGATAAAAGTAAAAATACTTAGAATTTACCATTCTTTTTCCTTCCCACAAATTCCTGTGCCTTGTCAGCTATAATTGCTGTTAATTAAGAAAAATCATGGTATGCTTACATTCATGTCAGTAATTTTCAAAGGAACTTTAACAAAAAAAGAATATAAGTAGCTAAAAAAATGATGGTTTTTGGGCTTCCCTGGTGGTGCAGTGGTTGAGAGTCCGCCTGCCGATGCGGGGGACATGGGTTCGTGCCCCGGTCCAGGAGGATCCCACATGTCGCGGAGCGGCTGGGCCCGTGGGCATGGCCGCTGAGCCTATGCATCTGGAGCCTGTGCTCCGCAACGGGAGAGGCCACAACAGTGAGAGGCCCCCGGACCGCACAAAAAAACCCAACCAAACAAACAAAAATGGTGGTTTTTAAAATGATGAACGTGGAAAAATTAAAAATCTAATACTGCTACTACATTCACAGTAATTTATTTTTTTCTTTTTTTCTGATTACAAATTCTTAAAGAAAAAATAAAATTTTGTTTCTTTTTCATTTTGCTTATTTTTAGCATTCTACTTTTTATTAAAATCCATCTACAAAATTATAGTTTATATAAAAAAATTCTCTAAAAGGTAACCAATGACAAGTTTAATATTTTTAAAGGTTATTAAATTATTTGTACATTACTTTTCTATTATAGAGTGGAAAAGTCATGCCGAAATCCAGTAAATGGTTCGTACATTCTTTATCTTTGTTTTCTAGCTAACATGTTTAGAGTGTTATAAAAGGAATTACATGAAGTGGAGGAAGTAATAAGAGAATAAGTGGTGATGATATGCTTTGGAAGAAAAAGGCAATCTAGAGATAATTCTTTTTGTGCTGATCATGTCTAATTCCTGTTCTTAATTCCCCATCAAATTTACTAATCTCTGCCTACAACATGCTACATCAGAAATCTAAAAGAAATAAAATTAGTTTGTGTCATGGTCATTTTTCTTTAACATTTCACTCTTTATAACTGGAGTGTCCCTTGAGGATGCCAAGCTGAGTTTACTCAGGAACATTTCTTAAGAGATATTACTGACATCAATGCAGATATTGCAAACACTGTGATGCTAGTCTAAATATCTCAAAGTCAAGATGAGTAGATAAAGTGTATTTCCCCTCTAGACCATGTGATCTTTGAGGACAACAACTGTATCTCAATCCCCTTGAGCCCTCTAGCTTCTATCAGAGTACCCAGAATGTGCCAGGGGCTAATGTTTGTTGACTTCAAACTGTGGCTTGAGGAATGAAGTAGTAGAGCAAAGACTGAATGATGAGTAGATCACAGTGTAAAAGCTTAAGGTAGGGCTAATAAAACCAAGAAGTTGGAATGATATGAAGGAACTAGCATTGCAACAAGGTATGAATGCATAAAATTCTTAACTTGGAATTCAGGGAGTAGCATCCCTGCTACTAGGCAATGACGGGATGTTTAAGTTAAGCGCTTCTGATTCTGTTTTTGTCTATGCTGTAATTACTAATAAGAATATGACTTATCTATATTTTCCTCATCATACAGCCCCAGTGAAATGTCATAGGCATTATAGTTGATCTCATAACCCAGCATATTTTCCTCTCCCTTCCCCCTGCATCTATCTCTCTTAAAGAAGCTACCAGCTGGTTTCCCTTCCCTAGCACCTTTTCCAGATCAGGGTCTGCAGTAGAGTATATGTGTGAGCCCCAGGAAGAAAAGGGGTTAGAGGTCCTGTGAAATGATTTGAATTTCTCCATGACTTGGTTTAAGCAGGACCCACTCTTATCAGGGAAGCAAATGTGATTCTGGCAATAGCAACACTGGAAGATAGACAGATAAAAAGCAGGACAGGCAGCTGCTGAGAGTGGCCAGCAAAAGCAGAGAAAGACCAAGGGGTGAGGGAAGGGAGAAAGAAAAATAAAGAGAAGGAAAATCTGGGAGAGAAACTGAGTAAGAGATGCAGAGAGAGACATATCTGGGGATACTTACAGAGTAATGACTCTCAACTCTGACATTTTTTTAGAGTGAAGAAGCCTGGGAAGACTTTTTTTAAATGTGCTTTATAGAGATATAATTTACATATAAAAAGTCATCAGTGTTAAGTGTATAATTGTTTTATATTTAACAGTGTATGGAATCATGTGACCACCACCACTGTCCAGATATAGTAAACCTAAAAGTCTCCCTCTTGCTCCTTTGAACTCAGTCGCCTCCCCTTCATGCCTGGTCCCTATCTTTCTCTGGCTGTTAGTAATCCTTTATTATAAAATATTTTCAGCATCCCAAAATATATAAAGAAAGTGTAAAAACTTGCCCCTAAAATCATTGGATGGCTTCATCAGTCTTAGCATTTTGTGATATTTGCTTTTTTTTTTTTTTTTTTTTTTTTTTGCGGTACGCGGGCCTCTCACTGCTGTGGCCTCTCCCACCGTGGAGCACAGGCTCCGGACGCGCAGGCCCAGCGGCCATGGCTCAAGAGCCCAGCTGCTCCGCAGCATGTGGGATCTTCCCGGACCAGGGCACGAACCCGTGTCCCCTGCATCGGCAGGCGGACTCCCAACCACTGCACCACCAGGGGGGCCCGATATTTGCTTTCTTTTAAAAAATGAAGTCAGAAAGAGAAAAACAAATACCGTATGCTAACACACATATATGGAATCTAAAAAAAAAAAAAAAAAAAAAAAAATGTCCTGAAGAACCTAGGGGCAGGACAGGAATAAAGACGCAGACATAGAGAATGGACGTGAGGACACGGGAAGGGGGAAGGGTAAGCTGGGATGAAGTGAGACAGTGGCATGGACATATATACACTACCAAACGTAAAATAGATAGCTAATGGGAAGCAGCCGCATAGCACAGGGAGATCAGCTTGGTGCTTTGTGACCACCTAGAGCGGTGGGATAGGGAGGGTGGGAGGGAGATGTAAGAGGGAGGAGATATGGGGATATATGTATATGTATAGCTGATTCACTTTGTTATAAAGCAGAAACTAACACACCATTGTAAAGCAATTATACTCCAATAAAGATGTTAAAAAAAAACTGAAATATTACAGATAGAGCTAAACTCCATGTTCACCCCTTGCAAATTCCTCTCTCCCCTTCCTCATTTAGCATTTATCTTTCCTGTGCATGTTTTCATTAATTTACTACATACCTGCGTGTGCACAAGTTATATATAATGATTTTCCATTTTTAAAGGTGAGTACAGATGATATACAGAACATATTATATTTTTTGTCTGAATATATTGTTTTGATATGTATTAATGATAGCTCTTACTACAGGTCACTTTATCCACTTTAGATTATTCCCTTTCACTCCCATTTATCCATTCTATATAATGATAATTTAGATTGTTTCTGAGATTCTGCAATTGTAATCTATGAAATAATAAACATTATTGTATGTATATTCTTGTACACAAATATAAGTGTTTCTCTAAGATGTGCATCTGGGTATAAATTGCTGATCCATGGAATATAGCTCTTAAATTGAAAAATTGCTCTTCAAAGATACTGAGGATATTTATACCTACTCCAAAGTATGTAAGATTACCTGCAGTTCCTTATACTTACAATCTTTATCTTAAAATTTGTTAGTGTTTTGACATTCTAATTGGTATTTAAAAGAACCCACTATACTATATATAAATCATTAGTGTTTCTCCTCTTCGAATGGCCTTAACATATTTTGCTCTTGGACATATTATGTTTTTCTTTTTGTCTTATAGCAGTTTTAAAATATATTCTAGATATTTTGTGTTACTCATATCAGTTGCATCTATTTTCTTTCAGTCTTTGGCATAGCTTTTCACTTTGATTTTTTTTTAATTGTAAAAATGTTGAGTTTTAATGCATTCACATATAACATTTTTTTCTTTAAATAAAAAGAAACATTTAACTAAATGTTATTTTAGTGTATGTTTAAAAATCTGTTATTAATGAGCAGTCATGAATATATTATTTTATATTTTCTTTTAAGATTTTTTTATTTTAGTTTGCACATTTGGGTCTTCAACTGTAGTGCACCTAAATAAGTGTACAGGAAAATTTAGTAACTTTTTTCCCACTCAAATAATTGTCCAAGCACTACTGACTGAATATTGATAGTACACTCTCTCCTCAGTGAATTGTAATGCTGCCTCTGTCATATACTTGGATTTAAAAAAAAAAAAAATTATTGTAGTATAGTTGATTTACAATGTGTTAATTTCTGCTGCACAGCAAGTGATTCAGCTTTACATACATATATATATATATACACACACACACACACACACACACACACACACACACACACATACATACACATTCTTTTTCATAGTCTTTTCCATGATGGTTTATCACAAGATATTTATATAGATTATTATACATATATTATTAAATATAAAATATTAACATTAATATACATTGATGTACTATACATTAGGATCCTGTTGTTTATCCATTCTATATACAATAGTTTGCAAACTTTCTATATGCAGAGATAGGATTTGTGGTTATTGCTTCTCTTTCATTGGCCTATTTGTCAAGATGACACTGTCTTAATTACTATAGGATCAGGATAAGTCCTGATATTTGGTAGAGTAAGTCTACATCTCATCCTTGAGAATTTTTAAAGATATTCTAAGTCTTTTGCTTTTATATATACATATATGTTAGATTTATTATGAGAAAAATTTTTTAAATGTTGCTAATTTATATGATATCTATAGTTACAATTTCTAATGCTTTGATGCTGTACATAAAAGTTACAGAACAAACTTTCTTACTGATTGTTGATTTTATATCAAGAAACCTTGCTAATCTGTTCTATAGGTTCTAGTAATTTGTGGTTCTATGGGACTGTCTATATGGGCAATCATTTAAGAAAATAATGACATTTTCTTTTCTCCGTTTCCACACTTTGCATACCTTCTTTCTTTCTTTTTTTCCCCTTATTGTGCCATTTAGAACCTGCAGGACAATATTAAATAGAAGTGGTGTTGCTAGCCATCCTGTCTCATTTTTTATCTTTAATAGGAAATGTTTCTCATACTACTTCTTTGAAAATGAATTTGCTGAGATATGGTCAATCAATTTTAAATTTTACCCAGAGAAATTCCCATCTATTACTATTGCTAGTTTGCTAAGAGGATTTTTTAAAACTCTAAGTTATTGTTTAGTTTTGTTGATGTCTCTTCCATTTATAAGGATGATTATACATTTTTTTTCCTTTTTTTATATTGGTAAATGTGTGATGCAGCTTGATTACAATTATAAACATACATAATACATGTGTATGTCTCTCAATTTATATATATACAAACATGAATATATATGTTTGTGTACACACATATTTCTGCATTTGGTTTTATAACACTTTGTTTTCAATTTGTCCATCCATATTTACAGGTGATATTGGCCATTTGCTTTCCTTTCTTCTTGTATCTATGCATACTTTTGGAATCAAAGTTTTACTATCCATATAAAAGTGAGTTGGGGACTTTTATTCTCTGAACAAGTTTGTATAAGTCAGGGATTATATGTTTAATTAATAGTGGTGATATTTTACCTGTAATATAGATAAGGGATGAAATAAATATATAGATCCTACAGCATAAATCTAGAAACTCATCAGCCTTCACCTTCTAACCAAGGAGATCTGCTCTTAATGTTACCAGCAGACCAGAGGGATTATCCTGTCAGTTTCCTGGTGAAGCTCCTTTAGCCATTTTCATGGTGAGATTTTACACACTTCTAGCCTCTTCTGTTTTGGAGTTAATTTCTGCACCCAGGTTCAAGTAACTGGTAATAACCCAAAATATTTCTGAGTGCTTACTCAAAGATTACAGAATAAGCCAATTTCAGTGGGTTCACTTATTTCATGTACCAGGCATTTATTAAGTACTTTACAAATATTATCTTATTTAAATATTAAAAGGTATTGTGAGGACAAATAAAGAAACTGAGGCACAGACAAATAAAGAAACTGAGGTGAAGTAAATTTCTGAGATTACATAGCTAATAAGTGACAGAGACAGGATTCAAGCCAGGGCATTATGTATCCTGAACAGCTGCTCTTCCCCAAAGATGATGTCACCACCCACCTCAGTTTTCCAGGTATGGTGTTCCCCAAGCAGACCCTTGCTTTAGTACTTCCCAAAGTCTAATTTTTGATATCTAATAAATGTCAGATGAGATGCCTTTATGTTTTCTAAATACTAAGAATTCTTAATAATGGAAAATTAATAATAAATATATTTATGAAAAGCAGGACACTGTAGTCTATGTTTATAGGTGTTTGGATTTCATTTTGAGTTTGTTTAAACTTGAAATGAAAACTTTGCTTTGTGGAAAACTAGTACACTTAGTTGAATGCACAACAAAACCTGTATTTAGAACATTCTGAGCTGAGAGAGACTTGTTCACACAAGGGAGTATATTGAGGAAATTAAGAAATCAGGTACTTTATATAGAACACATTGCACAAGTTTGTTCTTCTGTGAATTCTTATTACTTTAAATAACAGAGTTTTGAGGCCTCCAGAGTTAGTTATTATTAGTTTCACATCTAAATAAACATTGGGAAGAAGAACCCATGTAGTATACTCCTAATTTAGTGTGGCTTAGTTCAGTGGCATTATCCTTTGAGTCAACTCTCTTAAAATCAAATGGTTTAAAGAAGCATTCTGTATAGCAAATCCTTTTGGTGCCCCAGCCAGATCCTCTTAGCATTCCCATCCAGAACAGGCCTTAGTGTCTCCTGTTAACCTCTGGGACTCCAGGATTGAAGACTTTTTCTCAGTTTATACACAAACTAGCCTGGAAATGCTGAGGGGTTAAGACCATGGGAAGTAGTCCACAATGAATGTAAGCTGGAGCTCAAATACCCCAGTTTCCTGGAACCTTCAGATGGAGGTTGGAGCAACACTGAAGCATTTTCTACTCTGTCTGCCAAAGTTCCCCAAGAAGACTACCCACGGTTTTCCATAGCACTATCCTGTTCAATACCATACCTTTATTTTTCAGTGGGTGGGGGAGTGTGGTATAACATCTTTGTCTTTCCAACTCCCCATTTTGCATTTCTTGGAATCACCTCCCAAAATAAACTATGTCCTCTCATTGCTAGTATATACTTCCATAATTATTACTCTGTAGCTTCTTAAAATACCCCTGAGCTCCAAGGCTGACTACATAAATTCTCAGTATAAAATGAAAATGCAGAGCCACTTGTTCAAAAAAAAAAAAAAAAAAGTGCCCTTAAGGTACTAAAATGCAAACCTTTTTCTTTATTTCTTCTCTCACCTGTCAAGGTGTTTTTTATCTGCAGTTTATGTTGCAGAATGTAGACCCTTGTTGGTTCCAGAGAGCCTCACCCTGCAACTCTATGTTTAGCTCACAGCCACTAGCTGCTGAATTCCTCTTCTTACCAGCCACCAATATTCTATACCCCAGCTGGGGTAGAGAGGTCAATCTCCCTTTCTCATGAGCTGGCTGCCCCAACCCATAGTAGATGGACAATTCCCACGGAATTGCAACCTCTGCACCAAGACCCACTGGGTGCCTGGATCTGGGGTTGGCTAGAGGTTCACTCCCACCAAGTTACCCACCAAATACACTCTGGTATTGCAAGCCCCAGGTAGGGATGGGCACAGCCATATGCAGCTCTGAAATGCTATAGGGCAAGAGCACCCAACCTTGGCTCTCCTCAAACCCATGCCCAGTCCCCTACCAGGGGTGGAAGGCAGCAGCAATGGCTGGATGGGTGCAGGGAGGGGAAGGCCAGACAGGGCCTGGGACACCAGGGGGCAGGAGGTGGCCGCTGTCACTGGGGGGCGTTAGTGGGGAGGAAGAGGCCAGGAGGGGCCCTGATGGACCCTAGGGGTTGATGGAGTGGGAGGCAAAGAACCTTTTCTGGGAAGGCGGGAGGTGGTAGGAAGTGAGACTGCATTTGAGTTGAGGCTCCAAGCTATTGGCACACATTCTATTATCCCACTGGACTTCACTCACAAAACACAAATTCAAAAATTAAATTGTTGTGAATTTAATGATAGTGGCTGAAGATTATTAAATGCCAAGTGCAGACCCTTCTGAGCAGGAGGCCCTGTGCTCACTGCACTGGTTCCACATCCATGAAGCCAGCCCTGCTGAGCACAAATCCTAGACCTCACTCTCCTAGCAAACGATATTATCTTTCTCAATCCTATCACACTGTTCACATCTATCATCATGCAAATCCCTTATGTTGATGCTTTTGCATTTCCCACTTCCCAGTGGACTTTAAAGAAAAGACAGACATACTATCTACTTTAAATTACTTACTTCCAAATCACAGTTACATCACTTTCCCTCTTCTCAAGTGCACAGAACTTCCTTATAACACTGTGTTCCCATTCTACTTCTAGTTATCAACCCACTTAAAAAGGATATTCTCCCACTGCCTCAATGGATGTGGGCATCTAATTTATAATTACTTTCTCAATGTACCTCCTGACATTATCTTCAGTGCCTTCAGTATGTCCAATAACATCACTATAATACTAAATTTCTTTGTTAATTACATTTCCAGTGAATACCTTCTTCTGTCCACAGCCAGGTTCCTGAGGCCAACCATTAGAACGATGCTCTCACAATCATTCCTATTCTTTTTAAGATCCTGAGTGGTCACTACCACGTGGGGCACTGCAGACATGGTGGTGGTTCTCTGGGTACTGACTCATCATCCAGGTGAGCCATCACTGGTTCCACATACAAGATCAGGAAAGCAGAGTAATTTCTGAGAGCAGTCAATGGGGCTGAAAAATCTAGGGAGGATTTTAGAAGATGGAATTTCATCTGGATCTTCAAGATAATTCCTCTATTGAGAAGATCAAATTCTAGAGGAATTCATAACTTCATAATTCACAATTTATAACCTTCATTTTTATTACTAAAAAAGGTTACAGACAAACAGGAAATTGTGCTCACTGGACTTAACGACAAGTTAAGGCCATCTAACCTCATCTATATTTTCATTAATGCTTGGCAATACTTCTGCTCATCTATAAGAGATTTTTTGTGGCACTCCCAGGTTTTTCCAGCTTTTCCCACTATCACTTCAAACCTCTTATCTCTCAGTTTGCCTGGCTAACTGTTTTTGGAATCATTTCAACCAATGGCACCACAGAAACTCCCATAACATTCATGTGCTAGTCATGTCAGCCACCATTCTGGATTGACTGCTTTTTCCATGCCTTCCAATCACTCACTGGAGTGAACCTTTATTCTAAGGGTCAGTAGTGTTTATTAAATACACAAGTTTCCTTAATCCAATTATCTCCGTCCTGATTACCAAAAACAAAAAAACAAAAAATTGCTTCCAACTTTACTAAGAAAAAGAGCAGGTGACTGAATGTGCCCTAGTTTGGTCCTGCAATTTCACATCTTTCTATTTCTTTGGCTGCCTCCTCTTCCACTTTAAGGTTAACTATTCTTAACTAAAGATGGCTACTATAGATTATAAACTAAACTATATGCTATTAAGCAGAGAACTGAAGTTCATTCCACCTATTGGAAGAAATATATTTAAAATAATTCTATATTATTAAAAAATATTGAATGATATACCTTTAGTGTACAGATTTTGAGTACATTATTGTGCATCTCTTACGGCACAGTACCTACATCTTATTGATTGATTTTTTTTATTCCAGTTTTACTTACCAGAAATTTTTTATTAATGCCTAAGTATATTCATGACTATAGTTACTGCAATATTATAACTAATAGGATGCTCTTTGTAGGATTCTCTTTATACTTTAAGTGAGATATTATCTAAAATTTTTTTCCTGCTTGCTTTTATTCATATGGCCTACTGTCGGACAACATAGATAGACAAGGTAAATATAATTATTTTGATTATCAAAAATGTAGTGCAAATGTATGTTAAAATTTTTCTCTTTTATCTTCTACATTCCTGAAGTGAAATGCTAGAGGTAATAAAATAAAGTGACAGAGAAAGAAACTTGGTAATAATAGGAACTCAGGAGACGGCAAAGTTCACACTTTTCTACCTTCAGGTTGTAGCACTTTTAGCTTCAGCTGTTAATTGTTCTTACAGCTTAATTCCTTAGTGCCAGCCAAAAAAAAAAAAAAAAAAAAGTAGTATATTTCCAAGGAAAATAATTATCATTATGTTTATAGAGCATGAAGGATTTTCATTTCAAAAATTTTTTATCAATGAGAATAAATGCCAATACCCCTTTTGCCAACCTAGTAGTCTGAGGAATATTTGGAAGCAACTTAAATATTTTTCCTTAAGAGTTACTAGATAAATGTAAGTAATGTGCATGTTTCTCTCCCCAAATTATTTCCATGCAAACTGAACATAAAAATAATTTTTCTAGCATAAAGAACTTTTTCAGTCTTGGAAATGAAGTACAGAAAGCTTAAAAGTTTTATTTAAATAGGAAGTAAATTTCTTCAAAAAACAGCTTTGAGTTTGTCAATTATTATATCACCGTTTCATTCTCATCAAAAGAACCAACCATTTTCTAGTTCCATCTCCTACCTTCACATCTGACTTTCTTCCGTCTTCAAAAGAGAGCAATTAGGACCACTGGAGCCCTGCTCTCCTTTCTCTCTACCAGAAAGGCAGAAAGAAGTTTGAAGTCTTTACAGTCACAGCTTCACAAATGCCAAAGTCAAGGCTCTTCCAGATGGCTGACTGAAGTGGTTTAAGAAGGACTAGGAAGAAAAATTAAGGGCAGTACTGCAAATTATGTAATGGAAGTCTAGAATTTCAGCATACATATTTTCATATTTAGCATCTCCTGAAAGGAAATTTTTATAACAGAACTGCTTTATATTTAGATCTGTATTATCTTTGGTTGCCTTGTTTGGTTCCAATCCTCTGAGGGTACTCTATAAATAATAGCGACACAGAAGCCTCAGCATCTTTTGCAGAAGTAAATGTACTTTGTATACAAAGATGTAGCTGCAATTGGCCCATTCTTACTAGAACTTTCACTGTGCCTATTTTTAATGTATCCTTGCCTTGTGACTCTTACAATAAAAAGTAGAAGGAAATAGAGATATGTGTAACTTCTGTAAACATAAAACCCATGATGCTTGCTCATTTACCTTTCAGTGTTTGCTACCTAGTAGGTGTTCAATAAACATCTGTTGAATGAACAGCACCATTGCGCCCTGACCAAGTTAAGACTATGGCCTTCTTATCACAGTATTTTAGGTAACTAGGTTTAAAAACAAACATCCCATATTCCCTATTTTGTTCTTCTTCTTATTATTATACTATTATTGATATTCTTATCTATCCCAAAGTAATATAATACATGTCTCACTTTCAGTGTTATATATCCTTCCAGAGCCATTAATTTACTGACTTATCTCACAAATAATTATTAAGAATCTGCTAAATAAAATGCTTGGGGAACATAGCCCAGCCCTCAAAGAGCTTACAGTCTAGAGAAGAAGATGTGAATTAAACCATCACCTAATTTATTTTAGCCATAATAAATTTTATGAAGGAATAGTTCATGTACTATGATGCCATTAAATGGGAGAAAAATACTTTGGTCTTATTATACTCTTATTGAATACATGCTGCCTTAGTGGGCAACATTTATCTTTTTTTTTTTTTTTTTTTTGATTTCTTATATACTGGGGTCCAAATTTCCATTTTAAGTGCTGCTTATGTCTGTTTTTATAAGATTTTGTAAATGGAATGTTTTAAAAACACTTCAGTGATGGTATCCATGCTGAAGTAAGGCACATAAAGCACACTTGCTTAATTTTTATATAGTTTAATATTTATCTTTAATGTCTATTTTTCAAAGTTCTAGCAAATATAAATAATATATGTCCTTAGTGTGATATAGTGATTTATAATAAGAAATATATATTTGATCTTCTTCCTCTAGCACAAAGCTTCTAAAACCCTTGGGATTTCCTAAGTGGTGAAAGAGAAGAAAAATATTTTGTTATGATAATGAGGTGACTCTTGGAATGCCCCCAGTAATTAAAATCATCAGTTATGTGTCTTAATTGAAAACTAAAACCTACTCTGATCATAGCAAAATGCTCAGGTTTCTCTATAACACCTGAGTTAGGCTACTTGCAGATAACAAAATCTGGTCTTTCTCTAATTACCAACAAACTATAAAATGGTTCCTCATGGAAGGGCAAATTCTTGACTTATATGCAACCTGGTGCCTGGCATAGTTTCCCCAAATCTTTCTATTTGTTACCGAGGTTGTTGCCCCAGAATCGTAACCCTGCCAAGTGGAAACTGTGTTTGCTTCAGTTGCAGAACCAAACCTCAAAAGGAGGAAACTAAAGACAAAACCAAAATCCAGCTGTAACTTGTTTAAGTCACCGTCTTGACCTCTAGTGAACCTGAGGCTCATTATACAGTGTAATATATTAGCATGATAACTGACGCACCTACCGGCAGACAAGACAGGAAACACCAGACCACAGAAGGAAGAAAAAGAGGTGGCACCCGGTTCCAGGGACAAACCCACCTTTTTCCAGAAAACCAATACATATGCCTCCCCCTCATTAATGCTACCTTTAAAAATCTTGCCTTGGGGTCTTCGTGGCCCGGTCCGGGAGGATCCCGCATGCCGCGGAGCGGTCTGGGTCCGTGAGCCATGGCCGCTGAGCCTGCGCGTCCGGAGCCTGTGTTCCGCAACGGGAGAGGCCACAACAGTGAGAGGCCCGCGTACCGCAGAAAAAAAAAAAAAAAAAATCTTGCCTTGGTCACTCCCCCCATGAGAAGCAGATTTGCAAACCAAGTCTGTGCTGCTCCACTCTCTGGCCTTTGAAGAAAACTTGTGCTGTTTCAGTGTCATCATCGATTTTGTTATTGGCTGTGCAAACCTGAACGGTAAAAGAACTTCCTGAACTGAGCTAGAGGGGCTTCAGTTCAGCTAGGGCCCCAGGAGGGGGGCCTCAAATCTAATTTGGTAATATACTCATGTGTGAAAAAGTGGAGTTTTGGAAAAGCCTTATCCTTGTTGTCTACTAATATGGAATTGCTGCACAATGTCACACTTACTATAAACAAAGTTGTATTGTTTTCACGGCCTCTCATGTAGCTTTTAAGATATTTGGAAGTGTATGCCTTTAGATGATGGTCAAGTACTTCTTTCACAAAGAACAGCTTTTTCAGAATAGCTAAGGAGCAAAAGTTCCTACAGAATGTCAATTGACATAGTATCTCTTTCATCCAGGAGTTTGTCTTTCTCTAAACAATTTTCAGGTCATCATTCAAGAGCTTAATAACTGGACTTCAGCCTTCTTTCACATTGTTAGAAAACTGCTTCCCCTCATTTTCAATTCTACAAATACCTTACATCATACTCTGCAAGGGTAGTTTAAATGTTTCACACATCTTCATAATAAGACAGCAGTTTCTGATTATTAAAAATTTATACATTTACCATATGACTTTTGAAAATTTCATAAACATGCAAAAAATATATAGGTTTTGAAGAAGCCCATCTCCACTCCTTATACTTTTCTCCCCAGAGGAAACCACAGTTAAAATTTGGTGTATATCACTTCAGGATTCCAGTCTTCTATGTGAGCCTATGCCTCTGGACTGTGAACTTCTCGAGTGTTTCTCTGTTTGTTTCTCCCTCCTTTGGTGGGACAGGATGGCTAGAGTGGGCTGCAGTTGGGTAGTTCCCTTCTCCCAGGTCAGTTAGGCTGATAATACCCCAGCAGGTTAGGCTCTGGTTAAATGGCTTCCGCTGAAGGCAGACCTTCTTAGGAAAACTAAGCCACCTGGAGTATTTCAAAATGTTTCCTTTCCCCCACCCCCTGCCAGAATACCAAGGGAGTTTTCTCTCATATTTACTGTTGGAATCTGGTCAAGCTCTCGGAGGTAAATCTCACAAGTGTTCACCCCACACCCAACGTCCCATGACCAGGTCCCCCTGGAGTTTTTAACTCTCAGAGTTATTCACACCGTAGAACCAAAACTAACATGAAGTCACTTATGCTGGGGACAAAATGGAGTTGGCCAAGGCAGGTGCATTAAAGAAAACGAAACTTAACCTTACCTAACATAAGTTGTAGGAATTTACATCCCTTTTCAGAAATTAGCAGAGGATGACAGCCAATCCCAAAACACCAAGTCTGTTCATGCGCTTTTGGACTTCCTTGTTCCCATGACTCTGCTACCCTGATCCAAATAAGGAAAAAGACCACTAGGCAGCCAATGACCTGAAAAATTACTCAAGTAACTCCCATATTTACCCAGGAAAAAACCCAACCCCTTAGTCTGTGGGCAGATCTGAACTCGTTGTTCCCGGAGCCTTGAGTTTCCCAGCTTGCAGGTTGAAACCTCTGCAATAAACTCAGGTTTCTGCTTTGTCTTACTGAGTGTGCAGAGTTTGGTTTTGGACAGCATTGAGCTTCCAGTGTAGGGGAGATGAGACTACCTCTACTCATCTTACGTTTTCAGCAAGGACTCCTCAACAAAAGATTAACAACAGATAAACAGTTTATTAATGCATGCAGCACACATCACATGGGAGAAATCTAAATGAAAAGTAACTCAAAATGATGGCTTAAAATTCCAGCTTATCTAGCATCTTCAACAAAGAATGATAAATTTGTAAAGAAATGGGAGCACAGGGGCTTCCCCGGTGGCGCAGTGGTTGAGAGTTCGCCTGCCGATGCAGGGGACACGGGATCGTGTCCCGGTCCGGGAGGGTCCCATGTGCCGCGGAGCGGCTGGACCCGTGAGCCATGGCCGCTGAGCCTGCGCGCCCGGAGCCTGTGCTCCGCAACAGGAGAGGCCACAACAGTGAGAGGCCCGCGTACAGCAAAAAAAAAAAAAAGAAAAGAAATGGGAGCACAAAGGAAAGCAGTTTCAGGTTTCCAAACGGTGGCAAACTGTGGGAAGGTAAATATATGGGAGGGAACTAATGTAGTACAAAACTAATGGTTCTAGAGTATGAATGGAGGAGATTCCTCTGGGTTGACAAGACTCTGTCTCCAGAAAAAGGAGAATTTATATGCTGCCCTTAGATAGATAAGGGAGCACTCTTTCTGGGTTTGCTGCTTCTTACTTTCCTACAGCTCAAAATAATTTTTATGTCAGAGGCATATTTTGGGATGATATCTTCAGGTTTCCTTCATCAGCAATTCATCAATTACAGTTCAGGGCTCCCTCCCCCAGCACTGGTTTCTGTGGCGATTTCTGCTCTGGGAAGTCACAACTTCCTATATTCACCTGTTTATCTCTCCAACCATGGGGGCAGTGATTTGCCCTGCCCTACCCTCACTTATGGATCCTAAAAGTTGTTGATTTTTCATTCTGCTCAGCCTTTTACTTATTGTTAGGATGAACTAAAATAACTTTCTAGGCTCAAGATGGAGCTGCTCCTGCCCAGGGTGTTAGCCAACCAAAACTTAGATACTTCTGTGTCCCTATAAATGCTTCACTTGACCAGAAATGCAGTACAGTAGTCCCCCCTTATCCACAGGGGATACATTCCAAGACCTCCAGTGGATGTCTAAAACTGGGAGAGTACCAAACCTTATATATACTATGTTTTTTCCTATACATACACAGCTATGATAAAGCTATAAATTTATTTATTAATAATTTAAATTTATTTATTCTTACTCTGCTTAATTTTAATTTATATATTAGGCACAGTAAGAGAATAACCAAATTGCCAATATCACTACTCTTGTACTTTGGGACCATTATTAAGTAACATAAGGGTGACTTGACCACAAGCACTGAGATACTAAGACAATCAATCTGATAACCAAGTCAGCTAATAAGTGATTAACAGGTGGGTAACATATACAGCATCGATATGCTGGACAAAGGAATGATTCACATCCCAGGAGGGTTGGAACAGGATGGCTGAGCAGAATGGCCTGAGATTTCATCACACTACTCAGAATGGCATGCAATTTAAAACTTATAAATTATTTCTGGAATTTTTCACTTAATATTTTTGGACCACAGTTGACAGCAGGAAACTAAAACTGTGAAAAGAGAAACTTCAGATAAGGAGGGACTACTGTATATCCAGTATGCCAGTTCCCCAAAGCCAAGCCAACTCTGGACCTTCTCACCCCAAACAAGGTGGACTATGTGGCCCCAGCAGATCAGATATTTTCTATTTGTCTCGTTCTTGTTCTTTATTTTTTATCCTATAAAAGAGGGGTACCCAACCCCTGGGGAACTGGGCTGCGCAGCAGGAGGTGAGCGGCAGGCAAGTGAGTGACGCTTCATCTGCCACGCCCCATCGTTCCCCATTGCTCGCATCACCACCCGAACCATCCCCACCCCACTCCCCACCCCCTGCCCACGGAAAAATTGTCTTCCACGAAACCAGTCCTCGGTGCCAAAAAAGTTGGGGACCCCTGCTATAATAGCTTCTTGCTCTGTGCTCCATTTTGCAGGAGACTGTCTACTTCATGAAGTGTTAAATGAAGTTTGTGTGTATCACTCAAATTGCCTTTAATCATTTTTAACAGATGAAGTGGCAACTTCCAAGCTCCTTACATGGGTAACCCAACCAATATAAATTCCAGTCTTGTCTATGTGTTCATTAAAATGTATAGGTATAGCTACAGCCACAAGAATACAATATCAATGTCAATATCAATGACTCTATCCTTTTACTTCACAACATCATCTCCCCACATTATTAAGCATGGGTTGACACCATTCTTTCAGCCATATAATATTCTATAGTGTTAACTTCCATAATGTATTATGTTATTAATGGGTATTTGTGATGTGAGATCATCCCTTTATATTCCTGAGATATCTGACTAGGCTTTAATGGTAACAACAAAATTGAAATGTTCTCTGCCATTTGGGGTGCTGGGTAGAAAGACCTTTGCCTGATGTGCTATGAGAATTGTTCAGTAGAACACGTCTTAATGGTTTCACCATAAAGGGCCTTTGCTACAAATACATTTTGTAGTAAACAGTCTATTTCAGCATTTAGCAACCAGGCCTTTGTAAGAGATATCTGTCTGTATTATACAACATGAGTGGTAAGAAGTTTTATATACCCCTCTTCCCCAAAAATATCACTTTGCCTTACTTCTTTAGAAGAAAACATTTAATTGAAATAGTTTCATGGACTACCAATGTGCTATCTAGAATAATTTACATGTGAAATTAACCTCAACTCAGAAGGTTAGAATATACGATCTTAACAGAGAACAAGGAAATAAATAATTGGAGAGAAAGGGATAGATGTTTGTTTTTTTTTTTTTTTTACGCGAGCCTCTCACTGTCGTGGCCTCTCCTGTTGCGGAGCACAGGCTCTGGATGCACAGGCTCAGCAGCCATGGCTCACGGGCCCAGCCACTCCACGGCATGTGGGATCTTCCCAGACCGGGGCACGAACCCGTGTCCCCTGAATTGGCAGGCGGACTCTCAACCACTGCGCCACCAGGGAAGCCCAAGGGATAGATGATTTTTGATGAAGGAAATTGACAAATATTAATATCTTGTTTCAAATAATACCTTGCTTATTTCAGGATAGCTAATTTTGGATGTATTTGTTTTGCTGTATTTTTTCTTATAGTACTTATGACTTTCCAATATTAAACTTTTTAAAAAGCACTACTTGACTTTACCTGTATCCGTGTGTAAATAGAAATATCAAATCAAGCATTTTGTTCAGGTTTTATAAATTTTATTGTTGAATTTCAATGCAATCAATTAGACTGTAATAAATTGAAGCTATTCTGATATAGCATATTGATCTTCAATGTAATATGTGATTTTCAGGACATAATATACCTTAGTCTCATATCACATCATTGTATATTAAATTTTACTATTTAATTGACATTTAATGCCATGGAGCACAGGTTGGCAAAATCTTTCCTAAAAGGGCTAGGTGGTAAAAAAAATAGTTCTGAAATGGGCCATACTACCTACTGCAGTGAATCAACTCTGCCATTGTAGCATGAAAGAATGATAGACAATGTATAAATTAACAGGCATAGCTGTGTCCCAATAAAGTTTATGCATAAAAACAGATGGTGGGTTGGATTTGGCCTGAAGGGTAAATTTGCTGATCCCTCTAATAGTTGAAAGTGAGACTGGGGTAACTAAATGGGTATGGGTTGGTGGTACGGTACTCTCATCCTAAAATCAAAGTCGTAGGTACATTTCTGAGCTTAAATATTTTTACATAGGTCTTTCTTTCCTTATTTGAAATTAAATGGACAGTTCTAAAATTGATTTCAGATGATAGCATTGGGCCTCAATAGGAATTATGTCTGTGTGTTAATACTTCATGCTGGCCTTTAATAGAATTGGTAAAAAAAAAAACTCTTATTATGAACAAAATAGAATAAAGAATAAAAATAATGTAGCAACAAAGAGATTAAATAATCATTGATTGGTCTCTGATTATCGTACTGGTCCTTAGGAGAGGTTAATATTCTGAGGTTAATATTATATGCTGGCCTTCAACCAGTTCTGGGTTCTACACTCCAAGGATGAAACATGGACATCTTATTTCCAATCTATGATAGATTGCACCACACTCTGGGAGAATATTATATTGCTCTATCTCATTAACATCAGGCTGGGACATGAGACTTGCTTTTAGCTCATGATATGAGAATGAAAGTGCCATATGCCTCTTCTGAGCATAACATTTATCAGTTGATTTTGCCATTGGCTTTTTCCCTCTGTATGAGAATCTTATGTCTCAGGTAGGATCTGCTTCTCTGACCTAGATCCCAGAAAGAAGACGACATCTGGAGCAAAGTCACAGCTGACCTACAGCCAGCATGTAACGAGAGCAAGAAATAAACCTTAGTTGTTGTAACTCATTAACGTTTGCAGGATGTTTGCTACCATAGCATAACCTACTGAAAGCTGATACAAAAATTGCTTACAGAAGTTGGTTGCTATTCTAATAAAAATACTAAAACTTGTGAGAATGACCTTAGAGCCCAGCAGTAAGAAACAACAAAATCATTATCAAAGGCTGGAAAAATGGTGACCTATATCATACATTTGGGAAGCATTTGATAAAACCATTCCTCAAACTACTTGAAAGAAAGATAACATACTGCATAAGTCAATGGCTTCAGGTAACTTTTTGTGAAACAGAATGGTACTAATGTGTGTTGGTAACGACTGATTGTACTTGACAAGATACAATGAAAAAAGACCCAGGAAAAGAATTAGCTGGTTTACGACTGTAGAATAGAGAGAATCCAGAAATTCTTGGATTTACAAGGTGAGAGAGGCAAGTGTTTCTCATAAATAACTAGTAAAAGATAAAGTTGAGAATTGCTTTAAATGGAAAAAAAAAACAGTTAAAATAGCTTTGAGGTAGTTCTTTGCCTGTGATAATGTCTCTGAATATTTTAAGGTACTGCCTAGTAGACCACTTAAGGTTGACAAAATGGCTCAAGGGAAAAAGAGCAACAAAGGAGGGGTTCTTCTATTTGTGTTTGATAAACTCATGTATAGGTAAGATGTCTAGAGAGAGAAGCATGTCTGAAAAATAATTATGGATGTGGTTTTGCGCAGACTGTTGACTGGAAGCAAAGAGATTAAAACAAAGTTTTGAGAGAGTTGTATTTCAGAAGAGCTATCCACCTAGATCAAGCAGAATTCGATTGCTTGGGACTTAAAATACATTCTGGGTCTCTAACTTTCTCTGAGCGGGAAGCAGAATAAGAAAATAGCTCTGTGCCCAAGGCTGGCATATTCTCTAATACTTCTTTCATATGCAGAGAAGAATGATAATGGAAAAGTAAAAACTATTCTAAGAATAAATGAAGGACCATGCAGAGCAATAAACTGAGGAGCTATCCCAAGGAATGGCTCAGCTATCCCAAGACAGAATTCCTTAACACTGGTAAAGGAACATTTCCCACCTTTGGTTCCTTGCAACATTTGCCCATGTAAGTTTTTGGAATCGCTATGGACCAGAGTATATACTACTGTGAGATCCTGGACTTTCAGTCTCTGTCATGATTAGATGGAACTTTGGGGAGAAATGAGTGCATTTTAGCTGAGGAAGGGAGAAAAACATCTGTTTGTGATTAAGAGGATGAATTGCTTGCGACCACAAGCATATAGTTTTGTCCAATTACTTGCTGTTCCCCCTACAAAGGATTATCTTCTTCCAACCTATTTTCATCAATCTTTGCAATAGCCTTGCTTTGGCCCAGGAAATGTGAGTAGAAGGGACAAATGCCACTTCTGAGCAGGAGGTTTCACAGCTATCACATGGGCCCAATGATGCCCTTTTCCGTCTGCCATGAGACTGGCATGATGCTCCTTTGGCCTTTATTCAAGAATTTTTTTAAAAGCCCCATGTTGCAGTTACAGCTAAGTAAGAGCGAGCAACATGCTCTAAGCAACACCTCATTGGGCATTTCTCTTCTACTATGCCTAACATTGTAAAAGATAGAAAAGAAATTTATAAAATCAAACAAACTCTACCAATACTATTTTATTGGAAATTTGAGTTGGTTTGTATTTTCTGCATGCCTAATACAAATGGTATGACTGTCTTATCCAAGTCACACAAAATGGAATCCTTATATTAAAGGATGTAATAAGAGCTGTTTACTAAAGGAGTCATTGAATCCTGCCCCATTCAAAAAGTCTTAAGCAAAACATAAATTTTTCAAAAGGCATTTCCTTTCTTAAATTCATTATTTTTGCATGTTGGTTGGTGATTATTAAGAAAATAAAGGTATGTTTGTTTGTTCTTTTCCTTTTCCATTGAGATCCAGACTGCATAAGAAGACAATCACTTTTTTTCTTTATCTAATTGCTTACAGTTGCTCTATGAATCTGAATTATTGAATAATTAAATCTAATTAGAGTTCTGAAGGAAGGTAACGCTGACTAGTTAATTTGTGTGTTCTCTTTCTATTTAAAGCTTTGCCAGGGTTTCTCTTTAAATACCCACATAAAATGACTCCGAAGCTATATAAACCCTGTTGTTGGTTTTTTATAATAATTGAAGAAACATGTTTTTAGAGAGCATGTAGGAATAAAAAGCCTGATGAACTTAATCTGGACAAATACATAAATAGAATTGCTTGAAAAATTTGTCTTTTCTATACAGTTTTAGATTGGAAGTTACATCACAGCTCTTAGGTATTTATAAACTAACAAAAATGACCCCTTTTAATATAAATATGACTTTTTAGGAAGCCGAGATAGAGCCTGTAGGATTAGGTGCTCCCAAAGTCTGCAACAGATCCACAATTAGAAATCTGTTAGACTGTGTTATATTTGTTTATAGCCTAACAAAAGCAGTCAACTTTATTTATGGATGTGTCTCCATCTTCTGTGTTCAAGTATCTACTTTTCATTCTTTTCCTGTTATCATTAGCTCTTTTTCTGAAAGCTAATATTTTGTCAATATAGCATATTTTTAGTAGTTAGGTTTAAAATCTGATAAACTAGAAGTTGAAATAACACTGGGATTTTATCATAGAGGTATTTTTTTAGGGTTTATGCCAAGGAATTCTTATAAACAGATTCTTCTAGCGCTTCTGGTTGCTGAAACTAGGACTATCTCAAATATTTTTTGTGAATTCAAACTTCTTTCAGGGTGAAAAGTAGCTACTAGGGACACATTTGTCTACTTTTATTGTAAATTCTTTATTTACCTACATATATGTCATTTGTGTCATTTCTTTCTTGAAAAATTATGTTATGATTATTCTTATTACAAAGTGGGTAGGTTAACCTATGTTTCTTTTTCCTAGTTCACTGCCAGATGATAGGCTAAAAGGATAATTTAAAAAAATATTTTTCTGGTGATGAATTCAATTTATTTTGGGGGATCATCAATAATTTAGACTTAGGGCTTCCCTGGTGGCGCAGTGGTTGGGAGTCCGCCTGCTGATGCAGGGGACACGGGTTCGTGCCCCGGTCCAGGAAGATCCCACATGCCGCGGAGCAGCTGGGCCCGTGAGCCATGGCTACTGAGCCTGCGCGTCCGGAGCCTGTGCTCCGCAATGGGAGAGGCCACAACAGTGAGAGGCCCGCGTACCGCAAAATAATAATAATAATAATAATAATAATAATAATAATAATAATAATTTAAACTTAAATATAAACAGGAAACTGTTTCAGATATTTCTTCTAGAGCAGTAAGTAGGTTATAAAACAAATACAACTAAAAAGACTTATTGAAACCATGTACCAAGTAGTCTTATAGTAAAAGTTGCTCGTTTGTTTTAGATTACATCATAAAATGATTACCCTGAAGCCTTCCAGGTTATCAACATAAAAAGAGGGCAAGTAAGATAAAGACTGAAGGGCAGCATAGTTTCTGCCTTACCAAGAAATAGGTTCAGCATATTCAAGGTAAAACATATGGTGGCAAAATTATTTTTTTTCCAGCAATCACAGTTTCTTAAAATCATGACCTTATTTTTAGTGAATGTGTCAAGGTTGGTAAATCTGGGAGCATAAATGTACGTTACAAGATTGGAAAATACTTATCCCCATCTTCCAAAACTATCCACGAAGTTTTCTTTTCAAATTAAGGCAAATCAGAGGATGGAAAAACAAAACAAAAAACAAAGTTTAAAGAGTTATGGTGTTATCGCCCTTTACAGAAAGAAGGCTGCCCTGAATATGTGTTCACACACCTGAGAAACACAACTCATTAAGAGCGTTTATTCCATTTTCAAAGACTCACGCCTCTGAGGGGTTATTCAAAATAACTGTGAAAAAATTATTTTAGCAGTTATGAAAAGAAAATAATGACATCACGCAAAGTTTACTGCTTCTAAATTTAATATTAAACTGTATTTAAAGTAATTATCATGTTTAAAATAATGCCTGACCTACTGTATATTTTGTTTTCAGTTAAAAAGAGTTGTCATTGAATATTTAATCAAAATATTAAAAATGCATTTCCAATAATGAAATGTTTGTTCAATATTTGAGTTCTATAATTTCACTTAAATTAAGATATAACTGTAAAGTCATTTATAAAGTGCCATTTATTTTCATATACATAGATGATAGGTAGATAGATAGATAGAAGATAGATACAGTTGTTGCATTTTTATACAGATTGTAAGCATATAAAAATCAATAGGAATGTTTTCTCCTTGTGTTACCTGATATACTTACCCTATTTACACTTCAGTTATTAAAACTTAAAGAAACTGCCAGTTTACCTCTAACTAACCTATACAAATAGGTTCTGAGATTACAGAAATGAAACCCCCAGGCCTCAGGAAGGGTTTTTTTTTAAGTATGCACACTTATTTTAGAGAAAATAAATCAGTGAAGTACTAAAAACTAACAACATAAAAACTTACAACATTGTGCTTCTTATCTGCATAGAAGCCAAAAGATAAAATCAAAGTCAGTTGTTAATGACAGTCTCTGGGGTGGTTGATCAGAATGTACTGCCTTCCTTGCACAGACACAGTAAAGCATTGCAAAGTAAAGCCCACAGCCGAGTAACTGAATAGAACATATGGTTCAGGAGCTCAATATATACTGAAGCTTTAACTTTAGTACATTGATTTTTAAGCTTCCTCTTCTAAACTTTGGTATAATCGAGGATTCAAATACAGAGTTACTTCTAATTTAGTTCTTTCTGGAGAAGGAATAAAAATTGCTACTCTCACTTAAATTTTTACCAGGTTGTTCAGATCCATTTTTTCTATCCTTCATGCTAAACATTATCCCTTGAGGAGGGGGAAAAGGTCTGTAAAGTATGCAGCATATCTATCCTTGTGTTTCTTGTAATAAAATGATGAGAAAAATAACTAGAATGTGGAATCCGAGACTATGACTACTGCCTCTTTATCGCTTACTAGTATAATTGAAGGGTAGAATAAACTGAAGGCTGTAAGTTTTTACTGTGTTTATAAAACCTTGGGACTCAAGCCAATAGTCTAGCATTCAGTGAAATACTAGTTCCTAGGGATATGATTAGCTGCTTCAAAAATAAAATAAAATAAAACATCTTCAATGTTCAAATAAGTTTAGCAAATGCTGCATATTGATTTCCTTTCCTGGAAAATCACAATGATATTATTAATATTTTAAAGGCTTTGAGAGGTCCTCATGCAAAGAAGTATAAGAGTCACCCAAATCAGCATAACCACAACAACCTTGTGAAAGGAGTACTTGTTAAAAGCTTAAGAAACTGGGATTCTATATAGCACAATTTGGTTAATGCTACGACAGAACAATACAAACTAGGAACGAAAACATCTGTCTAGAGACTTTTGGATAGGATCAATATTAGGCATTGCCAGGACCGTAACCATGTCTTCAGCATCATTTACTTTATGTTCCTGACCTTCTAACACACAGATAAATAGTGAAACCTCTCCCCAAACAACATTCCCAACCTGGCCACCCATCTTATAAATTTATTCTTTGGTCACAGTAGGGGCGGGGGTGACATGGGGCGAGGAGGAATAGGCTCTAGGTAATGCAGTCAATCAATAAAACTCATTATTAAGTAAATAATAAACGTTGAAGGCCTCCTTTCCCTTCTCTTTCCCTCCCCTCCCTCATATGTCTACAATATCTATAAAAAATTATACTATTTGCCAAAATCTATTACAGTGGGATTCAAAAGAAATTTCACTTTGTGTGGGAGATTATATTCCAGTAAAGGAAACATTAATGAAATAACCACAGAATATGAAACGTAACTGGTGAGCTGGATTGATATTTATAAAGGTAGACATGAGGATCTGACATTGTTGGGCCCAGGAGTGGGGAGCAGTAGGGGGTAGAGGGTAGTGATTGAATATCAGTGTTGTGGTTTTTTTTCCCTGAAGAATGACTTTTAAACTGAGATCAGAAGGAATGCTGCTTTTATTATCTTAGTAACCACTTGAGAATGAAAGACAAAAGTATAGATTAAACTTTCTGAAACTGCTTTTCTTTTATATACCTTGAATGAGTTATTTTTAATCAGGTAATCAATAATTTACTAGTGGATCTACTATGAACTCAATACCAGGGGAGATACTGAAGGTGAATAAGACTTGGACTCTGTTTCAAAGAGTTTTGCAAATTAATGAAGGTGCTAAAATAGATATACATAAAATGTATGTTAGTGTTCACAGACATGTTTGGGAATTCACGTGAAAGAATTCTTAAATCCTTTGAATTAATACATTACCTCCATATTGGTTTATAATTTCATATGTCCTCCTGTTAACTTTAGACATTGAAATTGAATAATGGAATTCTTGACACACACACACACACACACACACACACACACGCACGCGCGCGCGAGCTTCAGAAATCCTTAAGATGCTTTAGTAAATCTTGTTAAGAAGCCTGCTTGTTGCTTGCAGTTGTTCAGGTTCTCACTTAATGCCCAACAAATGCTTCCTGATGCAGGATAATGAGCTCATGATACCTTTACAAGGGGTTTGGGGACATAGTTAAATAGTTTTCAAGGCGTGCCCTTAATGAGTATGTGAATACTATCACTCTCAGTCTTTGTAATTCTGATGGAGGGTTCTTCTTTAAAATGTCAGATGTATTAAAATATACTTTCAGTTGTAAATATAGAATTGTATTGTTAATCACTATTTCTGAACTTTCTTCCTGTGATCATAGTCAATGTTGATTTACTTAATTATAAATTGAATGATGTTCAGTTTTAGCTCTTTCTGAAGACATGTATTTTATTTTGTTTTGTTTTGTTTTTACAAGCTACATTGTTTTTTAGCCTAGTACTGTCAGTTTAGCTATTAATTTTTCAGACAGGAAATTTTCTAGAAGTACGCCTACTCTTATTCGTTTGAACAAGTCCTAAACTGTTAGATTGTAAATTGATAGATTGTAAAATAAATTTTGTTTGTTTTAGTTTTAAATAAAGAACTTCACCCAATCGGTTAATGAATATCTTCTTAATAAAGGTGGCTAAATAAATGAAATGATGACTAGTATGTTTAAAAATTATACATGAATTTCTGCAAAAAGTTATTTGATGTGTGTGAGCACATTGTATTTCAAAGATATCACTGCTTCCATGAAGCCAATTCTTGACAAGGCATCGATTTTTCCAGTTCTTTTGTCTCTATCCTACTCTAGAAAAACTTATCAAAAGAGCAGAAGTAAGGCAAGTCAAAAAAACTAAAAAACAAGATAGAAAATATTGGGACACAGTAGACCATCAAGTTATTGATAGATCTGGTGAAATTCAGCTGCAAGAAACTGAAGCCATTCTATCCATCTTAATGAAGAGGTTAAAACACAGGAAATTAATTTCTTAAAAAATCAATTGAAGGACAGCAAGAGGCATTGTAGGCTGACTTTCCAGAAATTACTCCACAGCTCCAGAAGACCCAGTTGGAGAACTGATACTGCTGCCACTGCAGGAAGTGGGGCTTCAGGGGGGAGCTTCAGGGGGAAGCCCTTTAAAGCTTTGACTCAAAGAGCTTTCTACTCTCTTCAAATGGAAGCCATCCCACATCTGCCACACCTTCCTCAATCTTTCACAAAGCTAATGACTGGGTCACAGTTCAAGAAAATTCAGTATTTCAGTGTTTGTGCACATCATCAACTAAAGCTAAAGCCTTGTATTCCTCGTTTCTGCCTGCAAACCTCATGTGAGTGCATCAAATTGGAGGAATCTAATTTACAGAGAACACAACTGCTAGGGAGTCTGAGGAATGTAGTTTACATGCTCTGACATATAGGAGGGCACAAAGGAGATTATCGTAACTCAACATATCCACTACAAACTCATCTTTTTTCTTGCTCTTTTAAAACTGTACAGTCCATTCAGAATATTTTAATCCTTTTATCACTGTCTGTGTAAATTAAACTGTTCTGAGCTGGAATTTTGAAGCCCATCATATATGTTAGAAAATCAGCCTGCTTCTAATTAATTAACTGGGTCTTCTTACAATTTTGAAAGACATAGGGTTTAGAAACTGTCTTTGTTTGTTGGGGGCTAGAAACTAGCAGTCAGCTAACAGTGTCATTACCCTTAGGAAAATCTGCAAGTCACTTGAGTCCTTTCTCAGGTTACATAATGGTGATATTTCAAATTATCTCATATTCAATTCACTTGGTTCATACCATTTCTATTGGAGTCACAGTTTATGCGCTGGAAACATTTTCATTTATCAAGGTCCTATTCTCTTGATAATTCCCACCTCTTTTTTTTCTCTCTAAATCCATGCCAAATAACAAGAGAACAATACAGGGCAAATGCAGAAAACAAACATTTATTCAACTAGTACATCACAGTGCTTTCAGACATATAGATGTGTATAATAGTTCACCCTCCTACCACAAAGTTGGAATTTAATGGAAAATTTTAAATGTCATAATACTGTAATATAAAATATAAAACTGCATGTAAAAATTACAGTTTTTCCTACACTTTACTTTCTCCACCACACACTCTGATCTGTACCTCTTTTGCCTCATTTTTGTTTTAAGATCTTATTCCCGATCTTTAAAATGTTGTAAACTAATATGGCAGTCAGGACAAGTAAATGCAGCCATAAACAATAATATAAAATTGCTTAAATTCAGTTCCATAGCAGAGTTGCAGACAATAAATATGTGTACAGATATGTCTTAGAAATTCTCCCTTACTAATATTCAGACACCAAGTGCTGTTGATCTCTCTTTTAAAACGTTGTTACGTCTGTAGTTTTCTCTTTATGCTTCAATACCACAGGCTTGACCTAAATGACTCTTTAAGCTCCACTTTTCCCAGCTTTCAATTTCTGTGTATATGTACGTATCTGTTTCTGTTTTTCTCTGCTCATCTTGTCTCTTACCATACCCCTCTCTTTCTGATTCACATTGCAAGTCCTTGTCAAAAATAATCTTGATCAAATATTACTTTCTGACATCTCCATGCTTAATACTTTTTAGTAGTTTGCTCTTTTCCATTGGATCAAGTCATGGACTTATAAAAGGTATATATTAAAATTATTTAGCCTGTACTCTCATTTTGCACATGAAGGAATAAGCCTCAGAGAGTGATTTTTCTATCCACTTCGACGTAAAGATTTTGTGCCCTCTATATACCCATGTATTCAGCATTCATTACATATTAATGCAGTGCCCAGATTGATTCAGCCAAGAACCATATATTTTCATCTTGATTTACCCAATGCCTAGTAGTAGTATATCTGACTCCTGTGATGTGTACAAAAAATATTGATTTGACGGATAAATGGATGTACGGTTGGATGAGTGACTGAATGATTGTGAAATATTCTGGGAATCCGAAAATTGCAACAGTCTTCCATTATAATCCAGCATTAGTGACTTTTCCCAATTTCAAAACAGAAGACACTTAGGGTTGGAAACTTGCTTGGAAAGGTTAGATTACTGACTTCAAAGCTGCATTTGTAAAGCAACCTACCTTTACATATGTCAGGTTGGTTTAAAGACTTTAATGGAATTTAGAAGGTAATGTCCTCCAAGCCAAACTTTAGTGCCACCACTGCCCATGACGATCCTTGTGTTGCCCTGCAAAGATACATTCTAGTATATATTACTTGTATTCAATCATATTTATTGAGTGGGTATATTAGTGGATAGAAGAGTCCCAACCTTGTGGAGCTTACATTATAATACAGACAAGAAACAATAAACATAATAAAGTATTTAATACACTATGTTGGAAGCTAATACATGCTAAAAGAAGAAAAACAAAAAGCATAGTAAAGTAAGGTTGACTGGGTGTTCTGGGCAAGTGAGGGGGACAGATCACAGCATTAAACTGCATGGTGGGAACCAGCCTCATTGAGAGGTTGAGACATGAGAAGAGGCTTGAAGGAAGAAGATAATGTTTCAGGCAGAGGGGAGGGTTGAGCAAAACTTGAGGCAGGAGTTTGCATAGTGTTTGTGAAAAAAGAAGGATGTCATTGTGGTTGCAGCCAGGGAATACAGTAATTAAGATGATATCTGAGACACAAAGTAGACTCTTGTGTTGAGCCTTGAAGAAAGTTTTAAGGGCTTCAGCTCTTACTTTGAATAAAATAAAGAGGTAGTTCAGGGTTTTTAACAGAGCTCATTTCTGTTCCATGCTATTTATTATGCTGCTCATTCATTCACATACTCACTCATCTTCCATACACATGCGTCATGGATTGAAAGACTGAGAAACAGGGAGACTTAGGGTAATCAATAAGTCTGAATAAAAGAAAAATGTAACAAATGAATTAAAGTGTTAGAAGGATAAGAATGGGGTTAAAGTGAGGTATTGGAATTTATGATTTCTGAAGTGAAAGGGTTCCAGTGACAATAAGAAATTTTTTTTTCTGTTGCTTCAAAGTTGAAATTACACTGGAGTGCTAACTCTTGCATTGTCCTAATTTAAAGTGAGACTGATCTCATCTCTTCGTTTCCTTATACTTAAGTAGTTTGTACATTTAATTTAATTGAATTCAACTAAATACATTCACTGAAGCTGTGTGATATAATGGTTAAGAGCTTCAGTTCCCCAAGTAGGTCTGCTTGGTTTTAAATATTGATTTTATGATTTATTGGTGATGTAATTTTGCTCGATTACTCAACTACTCTGTGCCTCTGTTTCCTAATCAGCAAAATGTGTATAATTACAGTATGTATCTCATAGGTTTTTGTGAAAATAAAATGAGTAAATACTTGGGAAGTGCTTAAAATAGTGTATTTCATTACTGATATAATGACATCGATGATATAGATGACCATAATACTCCCCCAATATGTATGGCAAGGGATTCAGAGACTCCTTAAGAAATAGTCCCTATCTTCATGACATTTTAACCTGTTACTTCATTAAAGGTTGTCTTATGTATGATCTAATCTTCTATATGTATATTCTGTTTTCTTAATCAGATTACAAGCACCAACAGGATAGATATGTAATAAATAAAATAAATATTTCTATATTTATTTATAAATATTTATATTATCACTTATATATGTTTATTTCTATTTTATATTTATACTCTGGAAAAATATATTAGGTATACATTGGATTTCTATTAATTCGATCACTTTATTTCTTTGAAGGTTATTGTTATCTATTTGTGAGCTGAATCATATTTTCACTTCTGAATATCATTGTATGATCCTGAGAGTAATGCTCTGGATATCAGAAATAGAAACCAAACTATAGTTTCAAACTTAAGTGTTTGGTTTCTTGGATACATTGTAATTTTTCTTCCTTATAAACATCTTGCTCTGTCAGGGTCCTTGCCCTTGGAATTAATCATCAGATCTTCTCAAGTAGATATTTTATTGCTCATTGTTTCTAAATACTAAATGGTGAATTTTCTGCGGATTTCTAGCAGCAGCATTTCTTCATTTTAGCTCTTTGCTCTACAATTACCTAATTTCTTCACAAACATCTGCGCAATAGTTTCAACAACCTCCTGTTTTTTCAAGGTCTATATTCTTTAGGGATATAACTACACAGCTATATAAAGACATGATATGTATCTTGATATTTCTATGTTGATGAATACAATCTCCTTCTACTTACTCTCTATTGACTCTTCAGACTTAGAAAAGTGTGATTTATCCATTGTGGGTCACAGGCAACAACATAATAACCATCAAAATGTTGTCACAATTTGGGCCCTATGGGTAGCAATACATAATAACTCTTCTGGTCCAATTAGAATATGGAAGTATCACAAACACAGATTGGTAAAAGAAATAATATTATGCCTAACACAGTACCGTAGTAGTTTGGCAATTGACATTGATGGCTGTGCCAAATGGCAGACTGGCAATGTTAAGAGCCTCTTCACAATCTTAAAGGTCTTAGTTATTTGCCAGCTGAGTCGTTTCTAGATTTTAGCAGCAAGACACAAAATTTAAATGTCTCTACCTATTCATCAACAGATCAACAACAACCATGTGTTAAAATAGTACATTTCTTGAAAGAAATTTAGGCTCAATTTAAACTATATTCTTTGGATGTCTCTGAGTAATAGAAACAAATACAGAAAGATAAATATAACGATGCATGTGCCATTTTAAAAACTCACTTAAAATAGTGTCTGGTGCTGTGACTTACATTTTATGAAAAAGATTCTACTATGCTGTTTGGATAGAAGAGAACATTAAGCATTATCTTGCCAAATGTCCCAAGCACCTAGAAGAATGCCTTGAGCAAAGTAGGTGCTCCATGAACATTTGTGAAAAACTGTATGAATTCTAACATTTAATATGTACTTCTTCTCTGCTTCATATGATCAATTTACACATGATTCATGTTTTTTTGTTTGTTTTTTTTTTTTCCGGTATGCAGGCCTCTCACTGTTGTGGCCTCTCCCGTTGTGGAGCACAGGCTCCCGACGCGCAGGCTCAGCGGCCATGGCTCACGGGCCCAGACGCTCCGCGGCATGTGGGATCTTCCCGGACCAAGGCATGAACCCGCGTCCCCTGCATCGGCAGGCGGACTCTCAACCACTGCGCCACCAGGGAAGCCCTGATTCATGTTTTTGTCCTGCAAATATTCTGAACCCACAGCTGACTTACTGCTTATAGTCTACAACAAATTTTTCTTATTTCACAAAATTATTTTATAATTATGCTCTTGTATGCATTTGTTACTGTATTTAACAAATATTTATTGAGCATCTACTATGGGTCAGGTACTGTATATACTTTTAGAAGGCTTTGCCCTCCAGCAGCTTATGATCTAGTGATGCATATAGGCAATAACAACACAGGCTACAAGTGTTAACTGGTGCAATGACAATATATGGGAGGGCCAGTTAATAAAATTTTGGAGGGGAAGCTGGAAAGACTTCTTGAAGGAAATAACAAAAGAGCTAAGATGGGAAAGACTAGGAGGGGTAAAACAGTTACAAGGAGGGACCGAGATTATGGTGCTGATACCAGCTAGTGAGATCCCATTGTGTACATTGCCTTTCAACTCTGGGATAAGTAACATGGAGTTAGTAGCTTGAAAAAAAACATGGTGGAAAACAGCTTTTTGTTTGTTGCGAGATAAGCAGAAACCCTACCATAAAATACCCAGTAAACCACAACAAACACTATGTACACTAGAGAAAATATATTTGAAATATTTTGGGAAAAATTCATAATTTTGTGTGCATGAAAAATGTTAACTTGTTCAATAGAAAGTGAATTTCCTGTAACTTTCATGTACATACCATTGCATTTTTCCCCTAGGGGGAAAAGGCAGTGTTGTATCTCTTATCTCTCCTGATAGGTAGTTGCCCTTGGAACTGTGTCTCTATTATTCCTTATGAGAGTTTCACTATTGGCATTTTTTTAACTTTCTGAATATAAAAATCATTGTTATAATTGTCTTTTTGTCTTCATATCCATGAAGAAGGATGATATCGTTCTGTTACCTGCTCCCAGGAATAATTCAGTGTTTTTACGTAAACTCCAATTTTATTTCCCTGCTATTCCTACTTTCCCATACAGATGGTAAACAGTGATGAGATTACTTAATTTTCTCATTGGCAAGACAAAGCCTGGAACCAGAAATTCCTGCATAGAGATAGCTTTGCCTGGAAGAATGTTTTTTCTATAATTTATTATAGTCATTCTCAGATAATCTGAAGCTGTTTACTACATGAATGAAATATCACAGACAAATGCAGATTGTTATTTTGGGATAATTTCCTTTTATTCTGATTTGACTGGGAGGAGTTCCAGTCCAGAGCCTATACCATTCATGGGACCTTTTGAATTCTAATTCAGACACCTCAGTGACTACCCTAAAGCTGAGTATTTATTCTATTAATAAAAGAGAACAATATCCTAGTGCTCATAAGTATCTGTTTCCCTGAACTTACCTTTTCCTTAGAGATTTCCTGTCCTTTATTCCAATAGTTTGGAAGTAAATTCCTGTCCCTCATTTGTATTTGTTTTGGGAGGTTTTTTTTTTTTTTTTGGATCCTTTATTTGTGTTTGTTATCAGAATTTTCCATCATTCTTAACTAATTTATACTTATTTATTTGTATTAATTTGTATTCTTGTTTTTAGAATTTGTTTATGTTTCAGTATTTAATTGTAATATTTTTATGACATTTTACATGTTTTTTCAAATTGTTTTTTTTTAGTTTTTTAGAGATTGCATGGCCCCAATTGCAATTCTCCATTTCTCCTATACTGACAAAATTTTCAGCTAGGCATAAACAACAAAGACTACATTCCAAGCCCCTTTTGTACTTAAGTTTAGACACGTGTCTAAACTTTGGCCAGGAGAATGTAACTTGGATATTATGTGCAGTTTACAGGGACTTCCCTGAGACATGTTGCATGCCCATTGCCCATTCTTCTTCATTAATATTTGCATCCTATTGTTGAAATACAGATGACTCCTGAGACATTAAGATTTTAAGGAATGGAGGAGTGATGGATTTCATGGAGCAGACCTACTATACAAGCCATAGACTGCATACTTCCAGAATAAGCTTCTAATATGCTTAATCCACTGTTAATTTTTTCAAACCTAGACACGGTTTTAATATTACGTGCAGTTAAACATATTTTTCCTTTATGAGTTTGTTCCTTTGTATTCACCTTAAGAAATGTCCTCCACCTTAGTAGCAACAGAACTTTAAAAATAATAAATTATTGCATAGAGGACAAAGATTCAGCAAATGAAAAAAAGAAAACAACATGCTAAGAGAAAAGACGATCCATTGTTATAGAAGGGATGAGAGAAAAATGTAGCAAGAAGTGAATAGTTGGTAGTAAAAAATGCTTCAGAACAAATGAATCTGAGAAATATACGTTGAATGTGGAATTATGAGGTATTTTGTAATCTTCAAGTGTGCACAATTTTAGGCTGTGTTCTAGCTGTTGCATGTTAGCATTGATACCCTGTTCTAGTCAGTGCATACAGTGTATAATGAATTTTTGCATTTTTATTCACTTTACATTTATAGTACATATAAATTTATTGGCAGATTTTTTTATACCTATAGCTTTCACAGAAATTGCTATATCCCTTTTCCCCATTGTCATGGTTTTCTGTGAGTGGTGTATCTTTTTGATGTTAGGTTTAGCCATGTGGCTTCCCTTGGCTAATGGAATAGTGTTGAAACCTCAAGAGGTATCATGTTTTCTACTCATATCTATTTCACTCTGCCCTCAGAAATGAAAAGAGCATGACTCGATCTGTGAACCCAATGTACAGCCTGGAGCAGAGCCACACCAGCCAAGCCACAAATACTAGAAAGAATTAAATGACTCGTTGTCATAAGGTTCTGAAATTTAGAGGTTGTTTCTTACACACCACTATCACAGCAGTAAAGTAGTATATGTTTGGTAAATACTTATCTAAGTATTAGTGATACAAATAAATTGACGTGTGCACAATAAAAATCCTTTTAAAGGAAAGACTGTGAGAATGATTATATTATTGCATTGTTATTTTTACTTTCTTAACTTCTGAAAAAATTAGGTAATTGTGTGTATTAGTTTACTAGTGCTGTTATAACACATCCCTGCAAACTTAGTAACTTAAAACCACCAAAATGTATTATCTTGGAGTTCTGTAGGTCAGAAGTCTGACACACCTAAGCCAAGGTGTTAGAAGGACTACCTCCTCTTTGGAGGCACTAGGGGAAAAGCTCCATGGTATTTTCCACTGTCTACAGGTTGTCTGCATTCCTTGCCTTGTAAACTCCTTCCTCCACCTTCAAAGCCAGAAATGGCAGGTCTAGTTGTTTACACATGGCATCTCTCTGACTTACTCTTCTGCCTCTTCTCCTTCCATTTTTAAGGACCCTTGTGATTACATGGGGCCACCCAGATAATCCAGGATATTCTCTTTTCTTTTTTTTTTTTTTTTTGAACAGGATATTCTCATTTTAAGGTCAGTTGGTTAACAATCTTAACTTTATCTGCAACCTTAATTCTTTTTTGCCGTATGTAGTGGGGTGAATGGTGGTCCCCAAACTATGTCCAGTTGGAACCTGTGAATGTCACTTTGTTTGGAAAAAGGGTCTTTGCAGATATAATTAAGGACCTTGAGATGAGATCATTCTGGATTAGAATAGGGCCTAAATCCATGACAAGTATCCTTATAGAGAAGAAAGGAGGAGAAGACACAGAGGAAAAGCCCATGTGAAGAGAGAGACAGAGACGGGGGCTATGTAGGTTCAAGCCAAGGAGCATATGGAGCCATCGGAAACAAACAGGCAACGAAGCATTCTCCCTTAGAAACTTCGGAGGGAGTATTGCCCTACCAACACCATGATTTTAAACTTCTGGCATTCAGAACTATGGGATAGTAAATTTCTATTGCTTTACGTACCAAGTTTTTAGTAATTTGTTTTGTGACAACCCTAGGAAACTAATGCATTATACAAAGTAGCATAGTCACAGATTCTAGGAATTAGGATGTGGCATTTTTGAGAGCCATTATTTGCCTACCATGTCACATAACTATACTAAGTATCTGTAACTATACAAAATAATGTTATCATGCAACATTCTTTTACTTTTTGAGGGTCAGTATATATCACAAGTAACTGCTAACAATTCCAGATTGGTTGCTTCAACCCACAAAGAAAAACAGTAAAGTAATACCACCTTACTTTATCAACATTAATGATAAATTATATTTGTAATAATATTCAAATACTATCTATTTCATTATTTATTGCTTTGTAACAAACTTCTCCATGGCTTGGCTTAAAACAATAATTATTTTACTTCCTTATCATTCTGTGGGTGAGGAATTTGGGCAGTACTTGGCTGGGATCATTCCATTGGCTTCATTCAACTGGTGGCTTGCCTGGGTCGGAAGAGCCAAGAAGACCTTACTCATATTTTTCTCACCTCTCTCTCTCTCTCTGTGTGTGTGTGTGTGTCTGTGTGTGTGTGTGTGTGTATATATATATATATATATATATATATATATATATATATATATATGTATTTGGCCAACTTTGATTTCTCATAGTACAGTGGTCTCAAAATTGTCAACCTTCACCACACACAGGACCTGCTTTACAGGCATATAAGCTGTTTGGTTGCAGAGGGCTCCGCAGAAGGGGACTGCACTTGGTTTAATGAATCACTATTTACATTTCTAATAATTTTTGGACAGTGGGCCCCATATTTTCATTTTGCACAGGGCACCACAAATTATGTAGCCATTTCTGACCACACACATTAACCAGAGAGGTTAAAAAAAAAAATGTTAATCTTATTCTTCCAATGATAAAACAGATTCATAGATGTTACATAATTTGTGAATTTCCATATACTGTATAGCAAGTGGTAGAATAAGATTTCTTATTCCAGATCCAGTATTCTTTCTACTACTCTATTTTACTTTGATCTTTTGTTATAAAATTGATCTTTCTCAAGTATAAAATAACATTTTCAAAATTTTATGATGTGTCTGTTACTTGTCAAGCCAGGAACTTTAAAATCTTTTATGTATAATTAATAGCATTATTCTTTATCACCATTATGTTAGAAGGAGAAAAAGTCTCTCTTTAGAAGCCATAGCAGTCCCCATTGGCTCACTTTGGTCACATGCCCATCCCTGAGATCCAGCTCTGAGTAACACATTCCAATTGACCAGGTTTGAGTCTCCTGTCCAATCCCTAAACTGGAAGTCATACAAAGTACCACTAATCTTACGAACTAATATGGAGGACAGCTAGTTCCCTAAAACCTTGGTTGACAGGCAGATACAATATTTCTACTAAGTAGTTTAGAAGGAATGTTAAACAATATTTATCATATTATAAAACCCATGGTCTTTTTAAAACCACAATGTATATTTATGGGGCTAACTCTATGCTAGTACTACCATCTCATGGTTCAATACATTCTCAGTGATACTACGTGGAATGATTTGCCTGTGTCGGAAAAACTCCTTACACATAGTCATCACTTAAATGTGATATTTCATAGGACATTTATAGAAGCAAGTATTGTTAGTAAATGGGCCGTCCTAATACCTTTTGAGTTTATATGTGATTTGAGGCTAGTCATTTGTAGACTGCATGGTTTACGATATTTTTATGTGGACAGAGTCTGTGATCATGGCCAAAAGAAAAATGTTATTGCAGAGGGACTGTGAAAAAATTAACTGTCATCCTTACCCCTTTGCTTTATACCAGTTTCTATACCAGCTAATTTTTGTATTAATTCATTGCAATTGTGGTATTCTAACCTGCATATGGAAACTAGCAGTCTTCTTTTCATCATGAAATATTTTGGCTCAAAGCAGTCCTGTGGGTTTTCCTTTCTTTGTTGTATCTTATTCCTTGTAATTTTTTGTGAAATATATAACCTTATATAGTCATTTCCTGGGTAGAAATAGAAAGATACATACTGTGGACATTTTAAATGAAGTATTACTTTTTAGATACAATCCACTTATACTGAGAACAAGTAAAGCAACAAAAATAAAACATGTTGATAAAACCTAGAACAAATTTTTTTTAAATTGAATTTAAAGCATAACCAGAAAACACATTTTTAGACATATCACAGCTAGAACTAGTCCTGACTTGGTGCTGATGAACTTCTGAGTAGTTACATTTTTTATTCTTTTTTATCAGAAAGACAAGTCTTTGCCATCCTTTCCAAATAGTTCAACAACAGAGTAGAATAACTATCTTGTAGATTAAATAAATTTTTATACTCCTTTACCTTCTTATAATGGAGTTTACTACTTGTGAATCTAGTACATATATTCTTCCTATCTCTGTTTTTGTTTTCATTTGGATGAAGAAATGCACTAAGCTTAACAAAAAACAAACAAATGAGGAAAAATTCTCCAAGTCATACTTTCACACAGGTTGGACAATGAGATAGAACTGAAATTTCTGGGAAAGTCTGTATAAGGGATTTTCTCATCTGGAAATGGCACCCACATGTGATTCCTGCAATGTGTACCTAATGGTGAGCGTTCCAGTAGCCGTACTGTGTCCCTGAAGTTGGAAACTATGGTAATCAGAGAGAGAGAAAAAAACCAAACCAAACAAAAACTTCAAGCCCTTAAAGTGTTTTCAGAACCATCAAACCAGTCCTGGACTAGCTACCTCTGGAATCCTTTCACATGAGATTATAAACTCTTATTATAAACTGAAAGCTTTACCAATTTACAGCTTTGTTTGAAATGAAATCCCCAGGCTATAAATTTGTTCTCTTTGTATATCTGAGATTCTGGGTTTTTTTTTTTTAACTTATTTCTTCCTTTTTTGAATATTCAAATCATCTCTCCACATTAACATCAACATAATTAATTATTGTGCTTCAGTTTTATTCAGATTTGCATATTTTTCTTAGAATATAGCTCATGTAAATGGATTGGGGAATGTAAATTATTTATCCAAATGGATTCAAGCAACACCAGTTAATTGATGTTTTTAGTAATATAGTTTTAGAAGCATACAGATGCTTTAAACATACTTGTGGGTTGATACAGCACTTAAAAAAAATCCATGTATTTAGGATTCATATATAAAATCTAAGTTATAGTTGCTATTTACAAAGAAAAGTGTGATGGACTTAAATCTACATATTTGGGTGAAACAATAATGATCAGCCCCTAACAGAGTTGTGCTCCCTGAAGCATACAGAGTCTCAATTGTGCTTTACCCACAGCTCTTCAAAAGATTTTTGATCCTTAGATAAAGAATTTGTTAATACTTTAAAGTTTTAAACTTAAGATCTGTAAAGATTTTCTTTTTCTGAGTCTGATGTGTGATAGTTTTACTTAAGCAAGAAAATTCCTGCAATATCTAGACCAACAACTCACCCCAGGCATTTTTGGGATACTAACATTACAGTGAAAAAATATGAGATGTCTGAAAAAATATAGTTAAGGATATAATGCAATGAAAGAAAGAAATGACCTAAAGATTAGGTATTTTATGAATTCACATTGAGAGAGATTTAATTTTTTACTGTCCTTAAAACTGCTATTATTGCCCCTTCATAATGCTGCCTAACTCAAGGTGTAAATTTACTTTCATGTTCATCATAAAAGATGTTCTTGATATCTCTTAATAGCAATGAATTTGATTTTTATTTTCTGTCTATTGCATGTTGGTTTTGCCTTTTTTTCTGGAATCTATCTCATTTTAACTTACATCATTGTTATCTGTGATTTTTCTTTTCTTCCCTATTGGATTTTAAGTTTTTAGAACCCATCTATATTTTATTCTTCCTTGTAAACCCCACCATCCAGTTTCTTTCAATTGTAGGTGCTCAATTAATATGCTTGAGCACATCCATGAATGACCAAAAGAAATCTCATACTATAATCGCATCTAGAGAGCAAAGTAATATCACAGCATGTGAGGCTGAGAGAGGTTATCAAGTTCACATACCCAAGTACTTAGAGAGTGTTTGCTGCTCAGGTGCTTCCTTAAGACATCTAATAGCTACAATTGTTCTTTGCAGCGATACCTCCATTGCCTGAGGGATGTGAATAAAGGACAAATATTCCTTTTGCTTGATCATTCTTGGCCTATGATCTTTCATAGGCCTATGAAATTATTTTTTTAAATGAATATTCCTGGGAATATTCACCCCCCATTTCTGATTCAATTACAGATATCCCGCTTTTTGAAAGTCTGCTCTATGACATTTCGCTTTTACAAAAGACTTCTTTTAGTCTTCTTTTTAGTACTTGTTTTCACTAACTCAAAGAAATCTGAAAAGGATTTTCCCTCTTACAAAAAAAGGTGAAAAATGAAAATGGCATTCAGAGATTATTTTGCAGCTGGTGCGAACCCCAAGCAGCAAGAGTGGCACCACTAAGCTCCTTCCCTGGGAACTACACTCAGCATCTCAGCATTAAGCCTCCATAGTTTAATGAACTAACTGTGAGCACCTGTGCTTTATCTTGGTGCGTCCTGAGGTAATTGGTTCTTCTTTTTACAATATTTTCACTTATCATTGATGTCATATTTACACTCTATTTTCCGACAGTGGGGGAAATCTATACTATGGAGTGAAGCCCTGGGATCTGAATTGTTAAAAACAATTTAGGCAGTATTGAGGTAGATGGCTCAGACACTATCTTTTGGGAAACATTGTTCTAATTCTTTTCTTCCTCATATCGTTGGTTGTTAGCTTCTAAATATATCCCAAATTTCCTTTACATCTGTTAGAGCAAAAAGGAAAAGAAAAAAGAAAGGATGTATCCTGGCAAAACTACAATTGTAATGGTGGTAGAATTATTTGACAAGAACTCAAACAGAAATTATAATTTCTTACTATCAACCCAGCTACAAATGAATTCTACCTGTGAGCAAGGTAGCACATCTTATTACTAACATTTTCATAGTGCACAACTTTTTTATGAAGAATGCATGATAGACTTAATTCTGGATATATAGTTGAAACAATAATGGTCAACCACAGGCATTCATATGACTCCAACTCAAAATGCCCAATAATTTCAACATTAGCATAATTTTCTTTACTGAGAATTAGAAAACACAAACTTGTTTTAGAATGACATTTCTTCATTTTGTGAAATCTAAATCCTCTATAGGAATGTTGCAAAGAATAGAATTCCCATTTTTTGCTTCCTGTTAATATTTATTCATTATAATTTCAATATTTAAAATTAGAAAGTGTTAAAGCAAAAAACAAGTATCTGCTTGGTGGAAATCTTTTCTTTTTTCATTCCAACATGATGCATTTTATTTATTTTTTATATTATATGATTTATATACTTTTTTTTCATTTTTGGGGGGAATCTCTATTTCATTTTAAAGTTCTGATTGCACAGGGTTGCATTTTGCTTTAAAATATTATTTATCTTTTCTGACATTTAATTATCTTCAGTAAAATTAAAATTCAATTAGTATCTTGTTGGCTGTATTAAAATATTAAATTTATTTTTCTATGTGTATCTAATACAATGTGATTGATCAGAAATTTAGATCACTGTTCTTGTGGAAACATGGTCTATTTAAAAATTTATTCTTATTTAACACTGATATAACATTTGTGGTATAATCTTAGAAATACATTTCATGATAATAATTTTTATGTCATATATTCATTTAAAAAATGGTTCTGGTGACATTGTATTATGGGATAAATTGATTGCTAAGCTGTTAATCTAGTGACTACATCATTTAAGTAGCTATTGTTCTTCCAGCTAATAAATTTTTTTTCAATAAATATTGTCTTTAATCCCTAAATTATTTTCTATATGGGTTTTCCCACTGGTAACTTTCAGTTTTCTCATAATGTTCGGGAGGAGGGAAACTGTAAGAAAGTATTTATGACAGAATTAGTTTTATTTCCAATGAAAATCTGAATTTGTGGTTAATCATCATGGTACCTAAAATTTATTGGCTGCCTAATACATCAGGCTCTAGGCTAAGTGATTTACATATACTATTTTCTTTAACATTTCAAAAATCTCGTAAACAAGGTAAAATTACTGGTACATTGTAACAAGGTATTCCTGAGTAACAAGGTACTCATGTTACTGATGAAGATAATGCCGTTGATTCAAGTAATACACCTCGAGACAGAACTAGGAAGTAGGAGTTAGGATTTAAACCCAGCCAGTCTAAGTCCATGGACTTCACTATATCTGTAATGATAATGGGTATTTGTATAAAGTTCATTTTTTATGAAAGGAGGACATTTCCTGTTCTTAATTTTGTATTTTGGAGATATGCTGTCATATTTTGGAGGTTATGTCACTTTTTCTAATCAAGAAAAAGAAATACAAGCATCTGAGAAGAGTAGTTTATGTGGAAAAAATTGCAATAGTTTCAGCCTTTTGAAATATTGACTCACAGAAAAAAAAATGTGAAAGGTATTTGTAGAGAAAAACAAAAACTCCAAAATATTTTGCAATGTAGCTAACAGCTCTTCTGAGAAGAAAAACAGCATGTTTCTCATAGAATTATTATATCTGCAAATGTTACATATCTTCAGATGTCACCATTCCAAAGTCAAGGATGAAATTATCTTTTCAGGAAATCTATAATTTACAGGAAAAAAAAATGTTTTACTTTAATTTGAGGATGAGAACCAGACAAGGTGAATAAAGGGTCTTTTTTTAATTGTTTCTTTTTAATTCACAGTGCAAGTGCTTCTTTTCTCCCCTCATTTGTGGGATCTTATCTGCATGTCTATTTATAATGGAAATAGGACAAGAGTTGTCAATTTTGCTTCCCTGCTAGTGATCTTGGACAGATAACATCATCAAACACAATATCAAAAGATGACCAAATAGAATGCCATTTAGATTACTGTATAATATGGTCACAGGTAAACTCAATTGAAAAAATACTCTTAATAATTGCTGCTGGGGTCAATGTATAAGAGATAATTTAAAGCTCATGGATCCAAAATAATTTATGAAGTTCATGCATCCAAGGTAATGTCAAGGAGTGGAAAAATGGCCTGAAAAATATAGGCAAGAACATTTATTAGGCCATATGGATAGAGACAGGAGCTTTTAGTATGGCAAATGAGGATTTAGAAGCTCTGATTTCTGAGGGGATGGCATCATTCTTTGCATTAGTCACTTGGAATTTGTGATCCTTGATCCTTGAGCTGTAGTAGTGAAACAGAGAGCCTCTCATTTAAGAAGGATGGCCATGGACAGATGAGACTAGCTCTGATTTGTGTCTTGGGTGAAACCCCTATTTCTTCTACTTTTCTTAGGCGTGACTAACCTCAGTGTCTGACACCAGGCTGACATTACCTCAAGACTGTGGACCCATCAAATTTTACAATCTTGTAAGTTGGCTTTAGAGAACAATGCTACAGTCACCAGACTAAAGCTTCCTTCCCAATGCTACCTAAAATCATGTGAGTGGAGAGAAGAGCATTTGTCACTAATGCATATGCCTTTCCAAATTCCAAATCATGAGAAAAATCAGTTGCAACAATTGGGGAAATGCAAAAAAGTTTTTGGGCTGAAAATAAGAAAACACTGATAGGTGGAGTCAAAGGTCAAGGTTGTCATTTTTGGGAACAGGAACAGGAGCTAGTTGAAAAGAAGCTATCAGGATCAATCTGTTACTCTTTCTTGTAGCTGATGCTATGCAATATGTACGTGTTTGTGACTGCATTTTCTGGTAATGATAAGTCATTCTTGTAAATAAAATTAATATTAATAGGGAAGATTAATAGGCATGTATACTTTACATAAATCCTATGAATGTTGTTCTAAGATATAGAAAAATTTTGAAAGAAAAGTTACTCATTAAATTCACAGTTTTGACATTTGATTCTGTGTCATGCTATAATCCTTGCTAGGAGATTTAATTGCTATTCGAATACCCAATAACATTCATTGGTATTTTCCAGTGTTTGAATTATTCATTATGGGTTATATTTCTTTGTGAAAACCACAGAAGAATTGATAATTGTTCTATATTAAACAATTTTCAAATATATCTAATAATTAATAAAAAGTATGATGAATGTTGGTTTTGTTTACAGTTTGCTGTGCAAAAGATTTTAAGTTTAATTAGGTCCTATTTGTTTATTTTTGCTTTTTTTTCCATTACTCTAGGAGACAGATCCAAAAACAATATTGCTGCAATTTATGTCAAAGAGTATTCTGCCCCATGTTTTCCTCTAAGAGTTTTATAGTATCTGGTCTTACATTTAGGTCTCTAATCCATTTTGAGTTTAGTTTTGTATATGATGTTAGAGAATGTTCTAATTTCATTCTTTTACATATAGCCATCCAGTTTTCCCAGCACGACTTATTGAAGAGACTGTCTTTTCTCCACTGTATATTCTTGCCTCCTTTGTTGTGGATTAATTGGCCACAAGTGCATGGGTTTATTTCTGGGCTTTCTATCCTGTTCCACCGATCTATGTGCCTGTTTTTGTGCCAGTACCATACTGTTTTGATTACTGTAACTTTGTAGTATAGTCTGAAGTCAGGGAGGCTGATTCCTCCAGCTCTGTTCTTCTTCTCCAAGATTGTTTTGGCTATTCGGCGACTTTTGTGTTTCCATACAAATTAAAATTTTTTTTCTTTCAGTTCTGTAAAAAATGCCATTGGTAATTTGATAGGTATTGCACTGAATCTGTAGATTGCCTTGGGCAGTATGGTCATTGTTACAATATGGATTCTTCCAATCCAAGAACACAATATATCTTTCCACCTGTTTATGCCGTCTTCAATTTCTTTCATCAGCATCTTACCGTTTTCAAAGTACAGGTTTTTGCCTTGTTAGGTAGGTTTACCCTTAGGTATTCTTTTCTTTTTGATGTGATGGTAAATGGGATTGTTTCCTTAATTTCTCTTTCTGATATTTTATTGTTAGTGTATAGAAATGCAACAGATTTCTGTATATTAATATTGTATCCTATACTGAGTTCATTGATGAGTTCTAGTAGTTTTCTGACGGTATCTTTAGGATTTTCTATGTATAGTGTCATGTCATCTACAAACAGTGACAACCATAAACAGAATGAAAAGACAACCTACAGAATGGGAGAAAATATTTGCAACTGATACGACCAACAAGGGATTAATTTCCAAAATATACAAACAGCTTATACAGCTTCAATATATTTTTAAAAAATAAATCAAAAAATGGGTAGAAAACCTAAATAGATATTTCTCCAAAGAAGACATACAGATGACCAACAGTCACATGAAAAAATGCTCAACATCACTAATAGTTAGAGAAATGCAAATCAAAACTACAATGAGGTATCACCTTACACCAGTCAGAATGGCCATCATTAAAAAGTACAAATAATAAACGCTAGAGAGGGTGTGGAGAAAAGGGAACCCTCCTACACTGTCAGTGGGAATGTAAATTGGCTCTGCCACTATGGAGAATACTATGGAGGTTTCTTAAAAAACTAAATATAGAGTTACTGTATGATCCAGCAATCCCACTTCTGGGTGTATATCCGGAAAAGATGAAAACTCTAATTTGAAAAGATACATGCACCCCAATGTACATTGCAGCACTGTTCACAATAGCCAAGACATGGAAGCAACCTAAATGTCCATTGACAGATGAATTGATATTGATAAAGAAGATGTGATGTGTGTGTGTGTGTGTATATATATATATATATATATATATATATATATACACATATAAAGGAATGAAATAATGCCAGCTGTAAAAAGGAATGAAATAATGCCATTTGCAGCAACATGGATGGACCTAGAGATTATCATACTAAGTACAGTAAGTCAGACAAAGACAAATATCATATGATATCACTTATATGTGGAACCTAAAAAAACTGATACAAGGGCTTCCCTGGTGGCGCAGTGGTTGAGAGTCCACCTGCCGATGCAGGGGACACAGGTTTGTGCCCCGGTCCGGGAAGATCCCACATGCCGCTGAGCGGCTAGGCCTGTGAGCCATGGCCGCTAAGCCTGCGCGTCCAGAGCCTGTGCTCCACAACGGGAGAGGCCACAACAGTGAGAGGCCTGCGTACCACAAAAAAAAAAAAAAAAAAAAGATACAAATGAACTTATTTACAAAACAGAAATAGACTCATAGACATAGAAAACAAACTTACGGTTACCAAAGGGGAAAGAGAGAGAGAGATAAATTGGAGTTTGGGATTAACAGATATACCTTACTATATATAAAATAGATAGACAACAAGGAACTACTGTATATCACAGGGAACTATATTCAATATCTTATAATAACCTATAATGGAAAATAATCTGAAAATGAATACACATGTCATATATATATATATATATATAATAACTGAATCACTTTGCTGTACACCTGAAACATTATAAATCAACTGTACTTCAATTACAAAGAAGCACGAAGAATGATGGGAATATTTTTAAGAAAGATAGGGACTTCTCTGGTGGCACAGTGGTTAAGAATCCACCTGCCAATACAGGGGACACAGGTTCGAGCCCTGGTCTGGGAAGATCCCACATGATGCGGCACAACTAAGCCCGTGTACCACAACTTCTGAACCTACTCTCTAGAGCCCACAAGCCACAACTACTCAGCCCACGTGCCACAACTACTGAAGCCTGCACACCTAGAGCCCATGCTCCACAAAAAAGAGAAGCCACCGCAAGAGAAGCCCATGCACCGCAACGAAGAGTAGCCCCCACTCGCCGCAACTACAGAAAGCCTGCATGCAACAACAAAGACCCAATGCAGCCACAAAAAATAATTAATGTAAAAAAAATATAAAGGAAATCCCTCAGTTTATTGCCAGATATGTTTTAAATCACTGCAATAGAAAGTATCACTGACTAATGCACTTCATAGGCATCCTGAACATACTGATAACATACAAAGGACAAAACTGATAATCTTTTGAGCCAATGCCTACTGCTGCTTAGAAATAACACACAATTTGCGGTATATCAAAGGACAGTATTTAGAAAAAAATAAGATACTTTCTATAGTTAACAAATTATCTATCAACTCCACCTCAAAGATAAGTGAGTTCTTAAGAACTCTAAGTAATTCTGATTTCTTCTTCTAAATCTCAAACACTGTTATCTTTTGGAACTTTAGAAACGCTGGCTAAGATCAAGTAGGTTCTGCCCAAGTTAGGTGCATGAAAATCTCTGACTTCTGAATGGAAACAATGCTGATCCAATAGCTTTGGTTCCCTGATGTTATTTTTCCAATTCAGTGAAATGGCTACTTATTGGTTATTTAAAAAATCTCTTCTGTTCTAATATTTGCATTTAAGTTTATATATTTTCCTATAAACTTGTATTTTATAATTCAAACATTTCATTGTTATTCAGTTCAAAATAACAATGCCTAATACCCACTGTGATTTCTTTTTTATCTATGTATTTCTTAATTGTAAATTACATAAGAAATTTTATAGTTATCTCTTTGTTACTGTTTCCAATTTATTTCCGCTGTGGTTAGAAAGTATACTTTGTATAATCTTAATCCTTTGAAATTATTTGAGGCTTGATTAATGGCCTAAGATATACTTATTTTTTGAAAATGTTCCAAGTATACTTGTAAAGAATATGCATTCTGACTTCTGGGAAGCAGTTTTCCTATATTTCTCAATTAGACCTTTTTTGTTAATCAAGCTTCTCTAAACTTATAAATCCTTAGTGATTTTTGTAATTATTTTTCATAATCATTCATAAGTGTGCTAAATCTCACACTGTGAATATAGATTTGTCTGTTTTCTCTTTTATTTGGATCTGTTTTGTTTAATCTATTTTGAGGCTGTTATTGATTGAATATAAATTTATAAAAAATCTTCCTAATGACTGGATCCTTGTATTACTATGAAATGTTCTTCTTATTAGAATACTTTTTGCTTTAAAATCTACTTTTCTAACATAACTACAGTAGTTTTATTTTGATCAGTTATTTAGTGGTGATATGTTTTTTTAACTTTTTTAACTTCTGATTTTTCTATATTCTTATATTTTAAGTGTTTCTAAGTGTCATATAGTTGATTTTTCATGTATTTATATTTAATGTAATCACAGACATTTTGGTTTCAATATACCCTCTAAGCATTTGCTTTTTTTTTTGGCCACACTGCTCAGATTGTGGGATTTTAGTTCCCCGACCAGGGATGGATGGAACCTGGGCCCTTGGCAGTGAGAGTGTGGAGTCCTAACCACTGGACTGCCAGGGAATTCCCTAAGCATTTGTTTTCTATGTCTTTGTTCTATTCTATTTTTTTCTCTCATTTCCTTCGTATTTCTAGATTGACTGACCATACTTAACCATTTCTTCTCACCCTTCCATTTATATTGTTAATAATACACTCTTTTAATATTCTTTTTTTGTAGTTCTTTTAAAAATAACAACTTGCAACATTACTTATCAAATATAATGTAAATTAATAATTTCCCCTCTTCCTTGGTAACACAAGGACTAGTTTAACAGTTTAGAACAGTTTAACTCCATTTACATACCTTCCGATTTACCTGTTTTAAGGCTTGCATTTGAATTCTCTATATGCATTTAATTTTTAGATGTTTACTACTGCTTATAATTAGTTTAGATTTAGTTCTATATTTACTCTTTTTCTGTTTCTGAATATCTTTAGTTTAGACTTAGTTCTATATTTACTCTTTTTCTGAATATCTTTACTTCCTTTTGAAATTATCATTGTTCCTGAAGAACATCCAGTTTTTAATCTGAAAATTAATCTTATTTGACCTCCACTTTTGTAGAATCTTACTGAATTCTAGGTTGAATATTTTCAATTTTTTCAGCATTTTAAGATATAATTCCATTATCTTTTGCCTTTTTTCTTTTCTTTTTTTATTAGAAGCCAGATATCACTCTACTTCTGCTCCTTTTGAGTAGTCTATAATTTTTCTCTGGCAGGTTTTTCAGTTTTCACCTGGACTTTGACTTTTGCAGTTTTACAATGATATGCCTGTTTGGTTTCTTTTGTATTTATCCTGCTCTAGGTTCATAGGCTTAATATCTTCCAAGGGTTTTGAAAAGCAATCAGTCATTATTGACTCATTTATTGCTTTTGGCCCACTATTTTTCCCTTCCTTCTAGGATTCTAATTACATGTATGTTAGGCTTTCTCAAGGTACCCCTTATAAATCTTTACCTCTCTTTTGTTTTTTCCTTTGTTTGGTCTCTCTCAGCTTCATTCTCAGGATTTTCTTTTGGTCTTCTAATATATATTCTGATGCAACAATTATCTTTTCAGCTGTGTCTAATCCCCTGTTAAAATTATGCACTGACTTCCAGAACACCATCATATCCTGATTATTTTCCTACTTTACTAGATGATTCTCTCCATTCTCCTTTGATGGTTTATTCTCCTTTACCAAATCTTTAGGTGTTGGATTTTCTTTATTCTTGATCTTAGCCTCTCTCTTACTCTTTTAAAATTAATTATGAGAGTCATAAAGTCAAATATTATCTACCTTTAACTCATTTATATCTTCTACTCCATTTTCCCTTCTGAGTTAAATGTCTATGTATGAAAATGTCTAAATTCTTCAGGCAACTTATCCCATAAATTTTCTTCTTTTGCTTCTGTTTATTCATGATTTCCATTTTTGCCGACTCCTTCCCTTCGTGCCCTTCGTGAGTTAAAATGCTTATATCTTAATAAAAATATAACAGTGAAATTTATACAATTAGTTCAAACAGTGGAAGAAAGACAGTGCTTTCCAACAGAAATGTAATATAAACCATATATATAATTTATATTTTTCTAATAGCTATACTTAAAAAGTTAACAAATGGGTAAAATTAATTTTATTAATATATTTTATTTAACACAATATATCTAAAATATCACTTTGACAGTATAAACATTTTTATTGTGAGAGGGTTGGGGGAGGGTGAACTGGATGAAGGTAGTCAACAGATACAAACTTCCAGTTATAAGATAAAGAAGTATTAGGGATGTAATGTACCCATGATAAATACAATTAATACTGCTCTATGTTAGATATGAAAAGTTGTTAAGAGAGTAAAACCTAAGACTTCTCATCATGAGGAAAAAAAAATTTTTTCTTTATCTTTTATTTTGTATCTATATGAAATGATAGATGTTCACTAAACTTATTGTGGTAAATCAGCATATCTCAATTAAGATTCTGAATTTTTATTGAAAATACACGACATGTATGCAAGTTTCATAAAATTTGCCGTTAGAAAAGTAGATTCATTCCCACCAACAGTGTAGGAGGGTGGGAATGTAAACTGGTAGAGCCACTATGGAGAACAGTATGGAGGTTCCTTAAAAAACTAAAAATAGAGCTACTCTATGATCCAGAAATCCTAATCCTGGGCATATATCCTGAGAAAAATATGGTTCAAAAGGATACATGCACACCAATGTTCATTTCAGTGCTGTTTACAATAGCCAAGACATGGAAACAATCTAAATGTCCACTGATAGGTGAATGGATAAAGAAGATATGGTACATATATACAATGGAATATTACTCAGCCATTAAAAAGAATGAAATAATGCCATTTGCAGCAACATGGATGGACCTGAAGATTATCATACTAAGTGAAGTAAGTCAGACAGAGACAGACAAATATTATACGATATTGCTTATATGCAGAATCTTAAAAAAAGATACAAAACAGAAACAGACTCACAGACTTAGAGAACGAACTTATGGTTACCAGTGGGGAAGGACTGGGGGGAGAGATAGACTGGGAGTTTGAGATTGACATGTACACACTATGGTATTTAAAGTAGATAACCAACAAGGACCTACTGTATAGCATAGGGAACTCTGTTCAATATTCTGTAATAACCTAAATGGGAAAATAATATGAAAAAGAATAGATACATGTATATGTATAACAGAATCACTTTGCTGTATACTTGAAACTAACACAACATTGTTAATCAACTATATAAAATTTTAAAGAAGAAAGTGATTATTGATAAAAGAAAAGTAGATAGCCAAGTTTTTCCAAATGTTTTACTTCAATGTTTTCTAAAAACCGAATCAAGTACCAAAAAAATAGTTTTAATTAATATCTGCATCCTATATAAAAAAGTATTTCTTATTTTAGTAGAACTGATTTGGATTTAAATTAAAAGCATACATATTTAAAAACTACCTATGTCCAAGTTGAACAACTTATCTAATTCTTTTGATAGCCTCATATTATTTTCATCAAATTCAAAATGGTGTTGCCTAAACTGAAAGCCATCTTAACTTTATCAATAGCAAAAAAAAAAAAACCGTGGAATTTTTCTTTTTGCTCTTTTACAAGAGAAAAATCTTTTGCATATTGATTCATGTTAGAAGAAATACATGGAATCATTATTATTGACTATATTATGTACGGTTTCAATTTCAACAGTGTGTCTTCTACTACACAACTCAAACTGTCCAGCTAGATCACAATACGCACCATTGACTGGTGCTTCAAAATGTCAGTGAAAAAATATGAATCACATTGTCATTTTTTGTCTCTGATTATTGAATAACTAGCAAGCATTTTTGTTTTATGAAAACTCTTGAATTTGAATTAACAATATACTAAATCTTTGTAAGACTCTTCACAACTCAACCAATGAACACTGACAACAGACAGGATATCAGTAAATAGATTGCCTATCATTTATTTCAGTGGCTCCAAAAACGTGATTTTTCATGGTATTTGCATATATATACTGAAATATTTTAACAACTATATCCTGACACATTTTATATTTTTTATTTCAGAAAACTGAGTAAATATATTTTTAATATGGATCATACAATGCAATAAAGCAAGGTAAACATTAGTCTATTCTTTTAAAATTCCAATAAATCTGGAACACAATCTTTAATCTAGCAGTAGTTTTTCTTTGACAGATGTAAATGTGAATATGAGAAAACAACATACTCAAATATTAATTGGTCAATGTCTCTTATATTGTAATCTAAACCTAAAATATGCAAACTTTAAAATTTTGAATCAATTCATCACTGATATTTTTAGAAAGATCTTGTATTGAGCAATTGTTTGTCAACTTAATTGAAAGTCTCACTTTTTGTAAAATAGCTATATCTTTTTCTTTCACTCATAATTTTTAAACAAAATTTCCATAATTGAAATAATAATTTATTTTTGTCATCTACGCATATAATCATACTACTTTATTATTTTGAATGAGTTTTGAAGGTCGACAATTTAAATGAAAATTAAATTACTGGATCTGCACACAGCAAAGTTGTTGCTAGAGGTATCTGGTGTAACTGTTACAAGGAAGTCTTACAATTTGGATTATTTCTCTTAGCCTATGCTTTACCATATTTTAAATGTCTATTACCTAAGATTATTTAATTTAGCCCATGATCTGCCCTTCAGCTTAGGAAACAATAATTAGTGTCTTTCTGAAACAGACTCATATTAAGTGTCCCCAAAAGACTGATATATTAAACCATAAATTTTATGAATTTATGTTTTAGTCTTAGATAAATTTGTCACATGGGTGAAAATACTGATGTTAGTCAATGTGGAAATATAACTAATAAACAGAGTGAGGATATTATCAGACAAGGTAAATTAGATAAGGCAACCTTATATATAATTTCTCAGTGGAATGATCTAATCAAATCGAAAAAACTCAAAATGCCCACATCTCCTTATATATCTTCACAACACAAAGAGCCATACCAATAGCATCGAAGCCTCTACACTCTCTCCTCTCTGTCAGTGTTAGCTCTCTTCCCCACTAGGGCTTGATTGAGAACTTTTGATTTTTACTTCATTTACTATCCTTCTATGAATCCAAGCTTGATCAACTCATCCTTACCCTCCAGCCTTTCCTCTTCTTACTACCTTTTCACTAGTTATGAAAATTCAACAAGGATAGTCAATTCCCATAAACCTGTGAGTTAGTTTCCTTGGGATGACTTTGGATATTAATGTATTATTTTTACAGTTTAAATTCACAGGATGTTCTTATATTCACATTTCCAATTTTTTGAGAGAAGTCTCAGTGTAATTATCCAAGTACTGACAAAAGGCATAAAAAAAGGATATACACAGGAAATTTAACATTTCTCTGCAAGTGCTGAGTCCACAGAATAAATGTGTGAGACCTGAGAAGTATTTGAAAGTATCAGTTGACCCGACTCATTGTTTGGACTTTCACATATTCCTCCTTTACCTATGAAATAGTTTCAGACTGAGAGACCTTTTAATAGTCATTCTCAGGATGAGACCTTTTAATAGTCATTCTCAGGATTTGGGTTTCTGATACATGAATGAGGACAAATGATCAGAAATTGTCTCTCAGAACTTCCATAAAAAATTGAAACAAAACAAATCTAAGTACAATAGAATTGGTTCTAAAGTGTCTTGATTTTTCTTTTTTCTTTCTTTTTAAATACCTAATGAGCATTATTTATGGTAGAGGCATAAGTCTAATGAAAATTAGTCTTCAGGAGGAATTCAAGCATTCCAGATTATCATTCATTGAATTTATAACCTTCTAATAAGAGCTAGTTCTCAAAAGCCACGGTTGTTTTTACACATTTTTCTTTTCCATTATGCCTAGTACATTTAATAAGTGACTATCATATTTTGAAAAATAGTATCTTTTTAAAATAAAAAATAACACTGTAATCTTTTATTAAGAAAAATATTAGATTCATCATCTCTTGGGTTGTTAAGAAATATTACAATATTTCCATATTCTTCTATTTTTATGAAAAAATATTACATTAGCAAAGTTTAAGACCTTGGCTTCTTGGCCTATCAATTTTGAGATTGTTTCCTATACCGTTAGTGTTTTGTTTCCAAGTTATTTTACTGCAGCAGGCAGGACATCTAACTGAATACATTGCTTCACTGAAACAGCCCGGACTTTAATTCTGTAACAGTCCTGTTACATTACCATCTTTTAGGAGGCCTGTCACTAAGCCATGGCAGTAGGAAAGAGGAGAAGGAAAGGAACATTAATGAAGGCAGCTGCATTCTGGTGATTTCCCAAGAGAAGACAAACACCAATCTACTGAAGGACTTTGGCTGCCAGCAGGTAAAATCAGGACACTGCCTTTATTTCCAGCATATTAGGGATGTTTCATTTCTGCCTTCCTCAGCCCGATGGAGAACATGCTGACAGACTCTGACCTTTCATCAGTGGAAGCAGGGAATCTGAAGGTTATTTTAGGACTACCTAGCAACAAAATTCATAAGTCTTACAATTTCTAAGAATTAAGTCTGTGGCCTCCTCATTTAGGGAATGTGGTAATCTGTTATAACTTTAGAACAAATAGTATATGTTACAATATTTGTTAGTTTTTTTTTCCCTTTTGTCTATTAAATGGAGATGATTACTCTTACTTCAGAAGTAAGGTTTTCCTATCTTTCTGGTGTTCACTGGTCCATTTTACAGTAGGTAAGAAATATATACATATCATCTATAATCTCAAGATGCAAACTGGATTTTCTTATTTGTGCAACTGGCTACTGAGGCTTATCACTCTCCAGCCAGCTTCTTGTCCTATTGTTCACCTGCGAATGTCCTTCCCTCCATTCACACAGTGAAGTTGTTCGCATCCATTCCATGCTTTTCACACCTTCCGTGACTTCACCCATGCTGCTCCTCTGCCTGCAACATTCTCATCCATCTTTGCCCCTCTGCTAGAACACATTTCAACTTCTCCAGGAATCCTTCTTTAAATGCTATAATTAAATGAATTGTCTTTTTGTTTGCAATGCATAGCAAAATGCAGTAGGCACTTATTATTTAAATAAATGTACTAATAGTGATTTGTTATTTAATGTTTCCTAAAGAAGAGAATAATTTTTATAACTTTTTCTCCTTAAAGTGGGCCTCGTTTCATAATTTTAATGCTTAAGTTTTTTCTATGCTAAAAGTTTATTAGAGAAAAGACCAACATATTTTTATTTCCATATAAATAATATGCCCTCTAAGTTTTAGAGAGATTTACCTCCACTCCTTAACTCTTCAATTATATAAAAATATTTAAACAAGGGTAATGTTATATACTATTTATTTATTCATGGATTTTACCACTTTTTCACTGTCTCTCACTGCCTTATGTCCTCTGTTCTGTCTTTTGAAGACCACAACCTGAAACCCCTTGCATCCTTTATCCAATTACCTCTATTGGCAAAAGCCCATGAGTTAAATCCAACTCTGCTAACCCATCCAATTGGCCTATAAATCCTTCACTTGATCTATCTGATCAATAATTTTACTCTCTTTTTCTCTGTTTCTCTATCATCTCCTATAATCTTTACTCCTCTCTTTTTTACCCCTCTTGCTGAATGATCTCCCCTGAGCATGGAAATATGCTATCCCTTCTATCTCTATAAGTATTTTTCCATTGTATATCCTCTCCTGCTGTTAATTCATTTCTTTTCTCTCCCTTAGAGCAAGAACCCCTCAGTAGTTGTCTGTGCTCACAAATTCAATTCCTTTTCTTCATACTCCCTAGAACCTTCTCTGGTCAATGTTTTCCCCACACCACTGAACTGCTCTAGTCAAGATCACCCGTGACCTCCATTTTGGCAATTACAGAGGCTAATTCTCAGTGCTCAGCTCAGTGTTTATTATAATTAACCATCAGCGGAATTTAACTCAGTTGATTATTACCTCCTCATTAAAAAAATCTTTTCATTTGACTTTTATAACACCACATCTCTAGTTTCCAAGAGGGATGTATTTGCCTAGGTGCAGTGAGAAAGATTATGCATAGTCCATAGAGAAGTTAAAAATAATAACATAACTTACTAAAATGTTCTGTTTTTACTGTCACAATTCACGAGCAACACTCCTTACTGAAAAAAAAAGGCATTTTGTTACGCCTATGTTTAAGAATTGCTATAGTTCCTGTAGAATTTTAATAATTTATATTTAATCTTCAAGTTAGCACCTTTTCTGTCTTTGACTCACACAGACTAAGTTACAAGCCTTCCTTCTCAGAATGAGCTTGTGATGATTCAGAATTGTTTGAGCTCTTTTCCAGTGTGGTGTGTATCTCCAACCCATGTGGATCCTGCCTTTAAACAATAGATTCAAATAGGAGTGATGCACCAGTGACTGTAAAGGTGAGGAAAAAGACCATGAATTACTTCAATTCTATTATTCTATATTACACTGGGATTTTTAATTTGTGCATAGAATTTAAAACAATGAGATAGCTAGGAAACTTCAGTGTGTAATGTTTTTGTTTGCTCTATGTGATCTTTAGGTAATAAGGGAAATAGTCTACTGAATTTGAATAATATCTTTAAAATTGGAATTAACTGGAATTTAGTCTTACTTTAATTATTTGTTTTTAAAATAAAAATGAATTAAGAAAACTGCAGTATTATTATGAATTACTGTGATAGACCAATATGTCTTCCCTTTTTTCAAAAAATGTTATTAAAATTATGAATTCATTTCATTAGTTGTAGTATAAAATTATTTTTATGTTCTACTTTTTATTGAAACTGACTACTCAAACAACAAAAATTTATTATCTCTAGAAGTTCAAAATCAAATGTCAGCAGGGCTGGCTCTTTCAGAGGGCTTTGAGGGAAAGATCTGTTCCAGGCCTCTCTCGTTGGCTTATAGGTGGCTGTCCTCTCCCTGGAGGACAGGTCATGTCATCTGCATACAAAGACAGTTTTATGTCTTCCTTCCTGATTTGCATATGCCCTTTATGTCATTTTCTTGCCTTACTGCATTACCAAAACTCTCAGTATGATGTTGAAAAGGAATGGTGAGAGGGGACCTCCTTGCCTTGTACCTGATCTTAGTGGGAAAGTTTCAGGTTTTTCATCAAGTTTCATGTTAACTTGTAGGTATAATGTAGGTATCTTGTAGATGGTCTTTACCAAGTTAAGAAAGTTGTCCTCTATTCCTAGTTTCCTGGGTTTTTATCATGAATGGGTGTTGGATTTTATCAAATGCTTCTTATTCAACTTATGATATGACCATAAGATTTTTTCCCTTTGAGCCTATTGATGTAATGGATTACATTAATTGACTTTTTAAAAAACATTTTTATTGGAGTATAATTGCTTTACAATGGTGTGTTAGTTCCTGCTTTATAACAAAATAAATCAGTTATACATATACATATACCCCCAAATCTCCTCCCTCTTGTGTCTCCCTCCTCCCACCCTCCCTATCGCACCCTTGGGGTTACAAAGTACCGAGCTGATCACCCGGTGCTATGTGACTGCTTCCCACTAGCTATCGATTTTACATTGGATAATATATATATGTCCATATATACACTACCACTCTCACTTTGTCCCAGCTCACCCGTCCCCGTCCCCATGTTCTCAAGTCCATTCTCTAGTAGGTCTGTGTCTTTATTCCCATCTTGCCCCTAGGTTCTTCATGACTTTTTTTTTCTTTAGATTCCATATATGTGTGTTAGCATACAGTATTGTTTTTCTCTTTCTGACATACTTCACTCTGTATGACACACTCTAGGTCCATCCACCTCAAAACAAATAACTCAATTTTGTTTCTTTTTATGGCTGAGTAATATTCCATTGTATATATGTGCCAAATCTTCTTTATCCGTTCATCTGTCGATGGACACTTAGGTTGCTTCCATGTCCTGGCTACTGTAAATAGAGCTGCAATGAATAATGTGGTACATGACTCTTTTTGAAATATGCTTTTCTCAGGGTATATGCCCAGTAGTGGGATTGCTGGGTCATATGGTAGTTCTATTTTTAGTTTTTTAAGGAACCTCCATACTGTTCTCCATAGTGGCTGTATCAATTTACATTCCCACCAACAGTGTATAAGGTTTCCCTTTTCTCCATACCCTCTCCAGCATTTATTGTTTGTAGATTTTTTGATGATGGCCATTCTGACCAGTATGAGATGATATTGCATTGTAGTATTGATTTGCATTTCTCTAACGATTAATGATGTTGAGCATTATTTCATGTGTTTGTTGGCAATCTGTATATGTTCTTAGAGAAATGTCTATTTAGGTCTTCTGCACATTTTTGGATTGGGTTGTTTGGGTTTTTTTGATATTGAGCTGCGTGAGCTGCTTGTAAATTTTGGAGATTAATCCTTTGTCAGTTGCCTTAATTTGCAAATATTTTCTCCCATGCTGAGGGTTGTCTTTTCATCTTGTTTATGATTTCCTTTGCTGTGCAAAAGCTTTTAAGTTTCATTAGGTCCCATTTTTTTATGTTTGTTTTTATTACCATTTCTTTAGAAGCTGGGTCAAAAAGGATCTTGCTGTGATTTATGTCATAGAGTGTTCTGACTATGTTTTCCTCTAAGAGTTTGATAGTGTCTGGCCTTACATTTAGGTCTTTAATCTATTTTTTTTTTTTTTGCGATACACGGGCCTCTCACCATTGTGGTCTCTCCTGTTGCAGAGCACAGGCTCCGGACGCGCAGGCTCAGCGGCCATGGCTCATGGGCCCAGCCGCTCCGCAGCATGTGGGATCCTCCCGGACTGGGTCACGAACCCGTGTCTCCTGCCTTGGCAGGCAGACTCTCAACCACTGCACCACCAGGGAAGCCCTTTAATCCATTTTGAGTTTACTTATGTGTATGGTGTCAGGGAGTGTTCTAATTTCATTCTTTTACATGTAGCTGTCCAGTTTTCCCAGCAACACTTATTAAAGAGGCTGTCTTTTCTCCATTTTATACTCTTGCCTCCTTTATCAAAGATAAGGTGACGATATGTGCATAGGTTTATCTCTGGGCTTTCTATCCTGTTCCATTCATCTGTATTTCTGTTTTTGTGCCAGGACCATACTGTCTTGATTACTGTAGCTTTGTAGTATAGTCTGAAGTCCGGGAGCCTGATTCCTCCAGCTCTGTTTTTCTTTCTCAAGATTGCTTTGGCTATTCGGGGTCCTTTAGGTTTCCATACAAACTGTGAAATTTTTTGTTCTAGTTCTGTGAAAAATGCCATTGGTAGTTTGATAGGGATTGCATTGAATCTGTAGATTGCTTTGGGCAGTATAGTCATTTTCACAATCTTGATTCTTCCAATCCAAGAACATGGTATATCTTTCCATCTATTTGTATCATCTTTAATTTCTTTCATCAGTGTTTTATAATTTTCTGCATATAGGATTTTGTCTCCTCAGGTAGATTTATTCCTAGATATTTTATTCTTTGTGTTGCAGTGGTAAATGGGAGTGTTTTCTTAATTTCACTTTCAGATTTTTCATCATTAGAGTATAGGAATGCAAAAGATTTCCGTGCATTAATTTTGAATCATGCTACTTTGCCAAATTCATTGATTAGCTCTAGTAGTTTTCTGGTAGCATCTCTAGGGTTCTCTAGGTATAGTATCATGTCATCTGCAAACAGTGACAGCTTTATTTCTTCTTTTCTGATTTGTATTGCTTTTATTTCTTTCTCTTCTCTGATTGCTGTGGCTAAAACTTCCAAAACTATGTGAATAACAGTGGTGTGAGTGGGCAACCTTGTCTTGTTCCTGATCTTAGAGGAAATGGTTTCAATTCTTCACCATTGAGGACTATGTTGGCTGTGGGTTGGTCATATATGGCCTTTATTATGTTGAGGTAAGTTACTTCTATGCCTACTTTCTGGAGAGTTTTTTTCATAAATCGGTATTGAATTTTGTCGAAAGCCTTTTCTGCATCTATTGAAATGATCATATGGTTTTTATTCTTCAATTTGTTAATATGGTGTATCACATTGATTGATTTGCGTGTATTGAAAAATCCTTGCATTCCTGCGATAAACCCACTTGATCATGGTATGATCCATTTAATGTGCTATTGGATTCTGTTTGCTAGTATTTTGTTGAGGATTTTTGAATCTATGTTCATCAGTGATATTGGTCTGTAGTTTTGTTTTCTTGTGACATCTTTGTCTGGGTTTGGTATCAGGGTGATGGTGACCTCGTAGAATGAGTTTGGGAGCGTTCCTCACTCTTCTATATTTTGGAAGAGTTTGAGAAGGATAGGTGTTAGCTCTTCTCTAAATGTTTGATAGAATTCGCCTGTGAAGCCATCTGGTCCTGGGCTTTTGTTTGTTGGAAGATTTTAAATCAGAGTTTCAATTTCAGTGCTTGTGATTGGTCTGTTCATATTTTCTTTTTCTTCCTGGTTCAGTCTTGGCAGTTGTGCATTTCTAAGAATTTGTCCATTTCTTCCAGGTTGTCCATTTTATTGGCATAGAGTTGCTTGTAGTAATCTCTCATGATCCTTTGTATTTCTGCAGTGTCAGTTGTTACTTATCCTTTTTCATTTATAATTCTATTGATGTGAGTCTTCTCCTTTTTTTTCTTGATGAGTCTGGCTAATGGTTTATCAAATTTGTTTATCATCTCAAAGAACCAGCTTTTAGTTTTATTGATCTTTGCTATCATTTCCTTCATTTCTTTTTCATTTATTTCTGATCTGATCTTTATAATTTTTTTCCTTCTGCTAACTTTGGGGTTTTTTTTGTTCCTCTTTCTCTAATTGCTTTAGGTGTAAGGTTAGGTTTTTTATTTGAGATGTTTCTTGTTTCTTAATGTAGGATTGTATTGCTATAAACTTCCCTCTTTGAACTGCTTTTGCTGCATCCCATAGGTTTTGGGTCATTGTGTTTTCATTGTCATTTGTTTCTAGGTATTTTTTGATTTCCTCTTTGATTTCTTCAGTGATCTTTTGGTTATTAAGTAGTGTACTGTTTAGCCTCCATGTGTTTGTATTTTTTACAGATTTTTTCCTGTAATTGATATCTAGCTCATAGCATTGTGGTCAGAAAAGATACTTGATATGGTTTCAATTTTCTTAAATTTACCAAGGTTTGATTTGTGACCCAAGATATGATCTATCCTGGAGAATGTTTCATGAGCACTTGAGAACAAAGTATATTCTGTTGTTTTTGGATGGAATGTCCTATAAATATCAATTAAGTGCATCTTGTTTAATATATCATTTAAAGCTTCTGTTTCCTTATTTTCATTTTGGATCATCTGTCCAATCGTGAAAGTTGGGTGTTAAAGTCCTTTACTATGGTTGTATTACTGTCAATTTCCCCTTTTATGGCTGTTAGTATTTGCCTTATGTATTGAGGTGTCCCTATATTGGGTTCAGAAATATTTACAACTGTTATATCTTCTTCTTGGATTGATCCCTTGATCATTATGTAGTGTCCTTCTTTGTCTCTTGTAATAGTCTTTGTTTTAAAGTCTATTTTGTCTGGTATGAGAATTGCTACTCCAGCTTCCTTTTGATTTCCATTTGCATGGAATATCTTTTTCCATCCCCTCACTTTCTGTCTGTATGTGTCCCTAGGTCTGAAGTGGGTCTTGTAGACAGCATATATGTGGGTCTTGTTTTTGTATCCATTCAGCCAGTCTATGTCTTTTGGTTTGAGCACTTAATCCATTTACATTTAAGGTAGTTATCAATATGTATGTTCCTCATACCATTTTCTTAATTGCTTTGGGTTTGCTTTCGTAGGTCTTTTCCTTCTCTTGTGTTTCCTGCCTAGAGAAGTTCCTTTAGCATTTGTTGTAAAGCTGGTTTGGTGGTGCTAAATTCTCTTAGCTTTTGCTTGTTTGTAAAGCTTTTAATTTCCCCATCAAATCTGAATGAGATCCGTGCTGGGTAGAGTAATTTTGGTTGTAGGTTTTTCCCTTTAATTACTTTACATATGTCCTGCCACTCCCTTCTGGGTTGCAGAGTTTCTGCTGAAAAATCAGCTGTTAACCTTATGGGGATTCCCTTGTATGTTACTTTCTGTTTTTCCCTTGCTGCTTTTAATATTTTTCCTTTGTATCTATTTTTTTGTTTTTATGGTATGCAGGCCTCTCACCGTTGTGGCCTCTCCCATTGTGGAGCACAGGCTCTGGACACGCAGGCTCAGCAGCCATGGTTCATGGGCCCAGCCGCTCTGTGGCATGTGTTATCTTCCTGGACCGGGGCATGAACCTGTGTCCCCTGCATTGGCAGGTGGACCCTCAAGCACTGCGCCACCAGGGAAGCCCTGTATCTATTTTTTGATAGTTTGATTACTATTTGTCTTGGTGTGTTTCTCCTTGGATTTATCCTGTATGGGACTCTCTGTGCTTCCTGGACTTGATTGACTATTTCCTTTCCCATATTAGGCAAGTTTTCAACTATAATCTCTTCGAATATTTTCTCAGTCCCTTTCTTTTTCTCTTCTTCTTCTGGGACTCTTATAATTCAAATGTTGGTGTGTTTAATGTTGTCCCAGAGGTTTCTGAGACTGTCCTCAATTCTTTTTATTCTTTTTTCTTTATTCTGCTTTGCAGTAGTTATTTCCACTATTTTATCTTCCAGGTCACTTATCCGTTCTTCTGCCTCAGTTATTCTACTTGATCCCTTCTAGAGAATGTTTAATTTCATTTATGGTGTTGTTCATCACTGTTTGTTTGCTCTTTAGTTCTTCTAGGTCCTTGTTAAACGTTTCTTGTATTTTCTCCATTCTATTTCCAAGATTTTGGATCATCTTTACTATCATTATTCTGAATTCTTTTTCAGGTACACTGCCTTTTTCCTCTTCATTTGTTAGGTGTGGTGGGTTTTTGCCTTCCTCCTTCATCTGCTGTATGTTTCTCTGTCTTCTCATTTTGCTTAACTTACTGTGTTTGGGGTCTCCTTTTTGCAGGCTGCAGATTCATTGTTTCCATTGTTTGTGGTGTCTGTTCCCATTGGCTAAGGTTGGTTCAGTGGGTTGTGTAGGCTTCCTGGTGGAGGGGACTAGTGCCTGTGCTCTGGTGCATGAGGCTGGATCTTGTCTTTCTGGTGGGCAGGTCCACGTCTGGTGGTGTGTTTTGGGGTGTCTGTAACCTTATTATGATCTTAGGCAGCCTCTCTGTTAATGGATCGGGTTGTGTTCCTGTCTTGCTAGTTGTTTGGCATAGGGTGTCCAGCATTGTAGCTTGCTGGTCATTGAGGGGAGCTGGGTCTCAGCGTTGAGATGGAGATCTCTGGCAGAGCTTTCACCATTTCATATTATGTGGAGCGGGAGTTCTCTTGTAGACCAATGTCCTGAACTTGGCTCTCCCACCCCAGAGGCACAAGCCTGATGCCTGGCTGGAGCACCAAGAGCCTGTCATCCATACGGAAGCTATAAGGTGTCTCCAAAGAATCCACAAGTGCACTTGAACACCAAAGGGGATAGTGAGACAACTGAATGAGGAGATGCAATGCTGAGCTTGAGACCATTCAGAGGCATAGGCAGAACACTGGGTACCTCTAGGGAGCCATGTGCAGAGGCCTTATACCTAACACGTCAGACTAGAGTTCACAGTGCAGAACTACCACATTGACACCCCAACTCCATGGATCCTGTGTTGAAGAGCTGCTTGGGGCACCTCAATTCAAGATGGCTGCACTGGACACCTCCCATTAATTGACTTTTGAATGTTGAACCAACCTTACATACCTGAGATAAGTCCCACTGGTTCATGGTGCATAATTCTTGTCACACGTTTTTGGATTCCACTTATTAATTTCTTGCTGAGGAGTTTTACATTTGTGTTCATGAAGGATACTAGTCTGCAGTTTTCTTGTAGTATCTTTGTCTAGTTTGGTTTTAGTGTACTGGTAGCCTTATAGAATGAGTTAGAAAGTATTCTCTCTGCTTTTGTCCTCTGACAGAGATTGTAGAGAATTGATATAACTTCTTTTTTAAATGTTTGGTTAGAATTCAACAGTGAACTTATTTGGCTTTGTTTTTTTTTCTTTTGGAAAGTATTAATTATTAATTTATTAAAATACATATAGGCCTATTCAGATTCTCTAATTCTGGGGTGAGTTTTGGTAGCATGTGTCTTTCAAGGAACTGGTCCATTACATTTAGGTTAGCAAATTTTGGAGCATGTAGTTGTTCATAGTATTCCTGATTATCTTTTTAATTTCCATGGGATCTGTAATGATGTCCTCTCTTTAATTTCTCATATTAGTAATCTGTGTTACCTGTCTTTTTTTCTTAGTTAGCCTGCCTAGTATGTTGATTTTATTGAACTTTCCAAAGAATTAGCTTTTGATTTTGTTGATTTTCTCTATTAATTTTCTGTTTCAAATTTCATTGATTTCTGCTCTAATTCTTATGTATTTCTTTATTGCTTACATTGGGTTTAATTTGCTCCTCTTTTTCTAATTTCCTATGGTGGAGACTTAGATTCTTGATTTGAAATCTTCTTTTCTAGCCCAAGTCAGTTAGGCTTTGCTACAGCAGATTAGGCTCTGGTTAAGTAGTTCCCTCTGAGGGCAGACCTTGTTAAGAAGGACAAGATGCTCTGGATTATTTCAAAATGGTTCCTTTCCCTCTCTCTGCTGGAAGCCCAAGGAGATTTTCCTTTGATATTTACCATGGGAACCTGGTCAAACTCCTAGAGATAAATTTAAAAATATTGTATGGGTTCCTCTATGACTCTTGGGACTAATAAGTGATTAGACCAAGGTTACAGAATACAAGGTTAGTGTACGAAAGTCAATTTTTTTCCTATATACCAACATTGAACAAGTGGAATTTGAAATTTAAAACACAATACGATTTATATTAGTATCCTCCAAAATGAAATAATTAGGTATATATCTAACAAACTATGTGCAAGAGCTATATGAGGAAAACTACAAAATTCTGATGTACAAAATCAAATAAAAAATAATAAAGAGCTATTCCATGTTCATTAATAGGAAGACTCAATATTGTCAAGATGTCAATTCTTAACTTGATCTACAGTTTCTATGCAATCCCAATCAAAATTCCAACAAGTTTTTTTATGGATATGGACAAACCTATGCTGTAGTTTACATGAAGAGACAAAAGACCCAAGAATAGCCAACATGATATTGAGGAAAAGAATAAAGTTGGTGGACTGATATTACCTGTCTTAAAAAATTACTATAAAGCTACAATAATCAAGACAGTGTGTTAACACTGAGAAAAGACAAACAGATCAATGGAACAATATAGAGAACTCAGAAATAGACTCCCATAAATACAGTCAATTTGATATTTGGCAAAGGACCAAAAGCAATGCAATGGAGCAAAGACAGTCTCTTCAACAAATGATGCTGGAACAATGGTACATCTACTTGCAAAAACATGACTCTAGAAACAGACCTAACACCCTTCACAAAAATTAACTCAAAATGGATCTTAGACATAAATATAAAATGCAAAACCATGAAACTTCTAGAAAACAACATATGAGAAAAATCAACATGACCATGGGTATGGTGATAGCTTCTTAGATATAAAACCAAAGGCACAGTCCATGAAAGAAATTGATAAGCTGGGCTTCATTAAAGTTAAAAACTTCTGCTATGTCAAAGACCATGTCAAGAGAAGTCGAAGATGAGCCACAGATTGAGAGAAAATATTTGCAAAATACACTTCTGATCAAGGACTACTATAGAAAATATACAAAGAACTAAAAAACTCATAATATTGAAACAAACAACTCCATTTAAAAATGGGCCAAAGACCTTTAACAGACATCTCATCAAAAAAGATGTACAGATGGCTATTAAGCATATGAAGAGATGGTCCAAATCATACGTCACCATGGAAATGTAAATTACAACAACAGTGAAGTACCACTACACACCTACTGAAACGGCCAGAACCCAGAACACTGACAACATCAAATGTTGGTATGGATGTAGGGCAAAGGGAACTCTCATTCATTGCTGGTGGGAATGCAAAGTGTTACAGCTACTTGAGAAGACAGTTTGACGATTTGTTACAAAACTAAACATATTTTTACCAAATGATTCAGCAAATCACACCCCCTGGTATTTAGCCAATGGATTTGCAAACTTAGGTCTATACAAAAACCTGAACACAGATATGTATAGCAGCTTTATTCATAATTGCCAAACCCTGGAAGCAACCAAGATGTCCTTTAGTAAGTGAATGGTTAAATAAACTGTGGCATATCCAGACAATGGGATATTACTCAGTGCTAACAAGAAATGAGTTATCAAGTCACAAAAAGACATGGAGGAACCTTTAATAAATACTATTAAGTGAAAGAAGCTAATCTGTGAAGGCTACATATTTTGATTCCAGCTATATAACATTCTGGAAAAGGCAAACTATGGAGGCAATAAAAAGGTCATTGGTTGCCGGGGGGGGGGGGGGCCAGGGGGGAGAGATGAAGAGGCACAGCACAGATTTTAGGTCAGTGAAAATACTCTGTATGATATTAATGATGGATATATGACATTATACATTTTTCCAAACCCATATAATGTACAAAATCAACCCTAACCAACCCCATAGTCAGGTGAACTATGGACTATGGGTGATATGTCAATGTAGGTTCATCAATTGTAACAACTGTACCATTCTGGTAAGTGATACTGATACTGGGGGAGGCTATGCATGTGTGGGGGTTAAGGAAAATCTCTGTACCATCTTCTCATTTTTGTTGTAAACCAAAATCTCTTTGAAAAATTAAAGTCTTAAAATAAAATTATTCACTCTGGGTGTCAAATATGCCAGGTATGCTGTTACACAGTAATCTGATTTTGCACTTTTACTGCTTACACCTCAATCTCATGTTTTTAAATACCTCTATGAACTGTCTTGCAAATGTAAATCTCTATCCCCAACTTCTCCCCTGAACACTAATTTCATAATTCCAAATGCCTTCTGCTATATCACTTGAATGTCTTATAGATGACACAAAACTAACAGGTCCAAAATGATACTCCCAATCCTCCCCTATCAGACTTGATTTTCCCTCAGTTTGATCCACATAGTAAATGGCAACTGTATTCTGCCAGTTACCCAGGCCATTTTCTGGAGTCATATTTGGCTCTTTCTTTTTCTATTATACACCATATCTAGACTATTAGAAAATCCCATTATCTCTACCTTCAAATACATCCAGAATTGGACCATTAAATTACTGTTAAGACCATGATGACCATGATCATCTTCTGCTTGAATATTTCATTAGATTCATATAACTTGCCTCCTTTCTTATACTCTTATCTTTTTGGCCTAGTTTCTACAAAGCTGCCAGAGTAATATTGTAAAATATTAGATATACATGAAGTTTATTTCTCAAAACATTCTAATGGTTTCCCATTTTCCTTAGAGTAAAAGCCATTGTCCTTAACTTACAATGGCCTATAAGTTCCTGGGATGTCTTGTCCTTATTGCTTTCCTGTCGCTTCTTAATTACTCTCCCTGTCACTTACTCTGTTTCATATCTATGTCTATCTTTGCTTATCCTGAACATCAGGTTTGCCTTCTCCTTAGGAATTTTGCCTCTGGTATTTAATATCTTATAAAATGTTTTCTCCAGATATCCAAACAGTTTCCTCCCTCTCCCATATTTTTAATTAGATTTCCATGACCAATCTGTTTAAAACAGTTATAGTTCCTTCCAACCTTGTTGCTACCATGGTACCCTATTTTATTATTTTACTATATTTTATATAGTACTGATTTACTATGTAGTTATATATTTATTTACATGTTCTATCTCCACAGCAGCCTTGCTTACCTCCAGTGAATGGAAACTTCAGGAATACTTTGGTTGTCTGTTTTTCATTTTTTTTAAATTCCTTTATCTGCAAGGATTTATCTGGTACATTGTAAGTGCTCAATAAATATCACTGAATTGGGACTTCCCTGGCAGTCAGTGGTTAAGACTCCACACTTCACTGCAGGAGGTGTGGGTTCCCTGGTCAGGGAACTAATATCTCAATGCCGTGCAGTGTGGCCAAAAGTTAAAAAAAAAAAAAAATAGTTAAAAAAAATTACTGAATTAATTGAAAACAACTTTGAATTTAGAAACAAATATCAAAATTGTAAATAGATCTCAGTATGTCACACACAAAAAATGACAGGGGTTTTCATTAAGGTAATACCAGCTACTATAACAGATATACCTGAACTGTCAGTAGCTAAACTTTGCTTAAGTTTGATAAATATGTTCAAAGTCAGTAATTCTTCTCCAAACGACAATTTAAGGATTCTGACTCCTTCTACAGTGTGAATCAACCATTTTCACATGCAGTTTCCAAGATTATCTGGGGAACTGCACTCATTCTGGGAACATTCTGGGTACATTTTAAAGGACTAAACCTTGAATTGGTTTACAACGCTTTCATTCACATTCCATGGGCTAGCATTCAGTCTGATGGCCACATTAGAAAAGGAAATGGCCAGTTAGAAGAGGAAATGGGTTTGATAAAGAAGTAATATTCTCTGACACAGCAAGTAATTAAAAGGACAAAATATGGGCTTCCCTGGTGGCACAGTGGTTGAGAGTCCGCCTGCCGATGCAGGGGATGCGGGTTCGTGCCCCGGTCCGGGAGGATCCCGCGTGCCGTGGAGCGGCTGGGCCCGTGAGCCGTGGCCGCTGGGCCTGCGTGTCCGGAGCCTGTGCTCCGCGGCGGGAGAGGCCACAGCGGTGAGAGGCCCGCGTACCACAAAAAAAAAGAAGGACAAAATAAACATAGGGTATCTGCATAAATATGAATGTCTAATAATACCCATTATATTTCAACAAATTATGAGGTCATAATTATATAACTGTCTTAGGGGATTTTTCTTCTAATTATCAGTGTTTAAAATATATAATTTTGGCCATTTTGCTTATTCCATGAAAAATTCAAGGAGAACATGTTCAGTAGGAATCTTGCCCAACCGAATATTTGAATTGTTACATTTGGTGTTGCTTTATGTTTACCTGGCAGGTGGATTCTTGAAACTAATGTGGTATTATGTTCTTACAGATGTTTTTGCCAATCTGAGCATCTGGTTTTGTAAACTCCGCTTCCAACAAAAATTTCTCAGGCTGAGATTTACTCTCAAGTGCACAACTGGCGTTCAGAGAACTTCCAATGGAAACATATATTAAGGCTAAAGAATGAAGCACAAAAGGTTCACTGATTCCAACCTGAGGGAAAATGATGTTCTTTGAGTTTTCTAAGTATTATAGTGATTATTTAAATATAAACACTATATGTTTGCTTTCCACAAATTCTGTTCCATAGAGCAGTAGTTATGTGACATGACCAACGTGGAAAAGTTCTATACCATTAACAAATATTTTTAGAAATATTTTATTCAATAGTTTCACTCTAGGAACATCAAAATAAGGGTTGATACAGTGAAGTCACTGAGATATTCTTAAATTCTGTCTAGTTGTTTGTAAAAGCATGTTTCTCACTTTGTTTTGACCATGAAATTATTTTCTCACCTCAGTATCTATTGTATTAGTTTCCTAGGGCTGCCATAGCGAAGTACCATAACTGGATGTCTTAGAGCAATAGAAATTTATTATCTTACGGTTCTGTAGACTACAAATCTGAAATCAAGGTATTGGCAGGGACATGCTTCTCTGAAACCTATAGACAAAAGATATTTTCTAGCCTCTTCCAGCTTTTATTAGCCCCAGACATTCCTTAGTTTGTGGCAGCATAATTCTAATCTCTGTCTCCATCTTCACATGTTCAAAATACCCCTTTTGGTCATACTGGATTATGGCCTAGCATAATGCTCTCATTTCAGCTAGATTACTTTGATAAAGTAATAAAGTTTGGAAACATGGTCACATTCTGAGGTACCGGGGATTAGGACTTCAGCATATATTTGGGGGGTGGGGTGCATAATCTAACCCATAACACCTATCTACATATTTTCTGAGGAATGCAATCTGGAATATATTATGCTACATAATTGCATCTCAACTATTGCAATGGGAGTGTGTTGTATGACTTTTAAAAAAATTCTAAAGTTATAAAAACATCAGAGCCAAATACAAACAGATCAAGTTAATCATTGTTCCATAACCATAATTTATCTGATCTGTCTCCATTTAGGTCTACTCAATTACTAATACCATTACTAAAAATTACTCAAAATTTATTACCTGCTGATACTTGATTAGCAATATCTATGTAAATATTATAGCAAACCATATCCCTTTGTATACCATATAAGTTACAATATAAGGTTTACACTCAATTGTTAACACTTGAGAATGTACATACATTTTAACCTTCATCTTGAGTCAAAGCCTCTCATAAATAAATAAATTATGGACTTTACTGAAAAATAATATATCGGGGGGCTTCCCTGGTGGCGCAGTGGTTGAGAGTCCGCCTGCCGATACAGGGGACACGGGTTCATGCCCCGGTCCGGGAACATCCCATGTGCCGTGGAGCGGCTGGGTCCGTGAGCCATGGCCGCTGAACCTGAGTGTCCAGAGGCTGTGCTCCGCAACGGGAAAGGCCACAGCAGTGAGAGGCCCGCGTACCGCAAAAAAAACAAAAAAACAACTTTAATCCTTACTTTTAGGACAAATTTAAATTATATATATTTACATATAAATATATGTAACCCTACATATATTCTTATATTAATACATATATACATATTCTTATAATATGTTCCCATTTTGTTATGTTATTATTCTAATATTAACACATGTATACATATATTAATTCAAATAGTCATATATATATATGTATTTCACCCTATATATATTCTTCAAGTTAATCACTTAATTAACACCGACCTGAAAAGTGGTAATATTGTGGATCTAAGTTGGTACAGATGGAAGACATGTTCACATATTGAGGTATGGGGAAGTCGTTCTGACTTATAAATGATTTAACTTAAATTTTAGGCTAACCAAAACAGCTTCTTCATGGCCTATTAAACATTCATTATACATCGGCTTTAACCATTAAAGAAAACAAAGCATTTATAGATCAGAATGTAGTACTGTGGTTCAGGCATTCAAAATGGAGCTGGGTGGCCATTGTGGATGTGGCTTCAGATACGTTCCTGTATTACTGAGAATTTGAATTTTCTGAACTGTATCAGACTCAAGGACATTACCAGCTGTTCTTAAAACAATATCTACTAATAGCTGCAGGATCCTTACTTCTTGCCAGCTCCAAACCTAACTATTGGAAAACAGTTTATGTAATTTTGTGGGTTTTGCCTTTATAAGCCTCCTTCATTTTGTATTCCAGTGTAACACAATTAAAATGCTTCTTGAATCTGTGTCTCCCAGGCTATATTCTCAGTTTGGCTCAGAAAATCTCTTTTCTATTCCTATTATAGATTGATTCATTATTTCCATTGACAGTGCTAACTACAAGACATAAATATATGTTAATGTGAAAATATGTATTTTTATTTTAAAGTTAATGTGTGATGTCAAAATAAAAATTCTTGCTTTAAAACACCATACTGATTAATTGGAGACAAAAAAATAAACTAAATTTTTAAAATAGATAATTTCTTCTGCCATTTTTTTTTGAATGTAATTATTTTGTGAATAAGTGTTGTGAGGTACACAGTTTTTTAAAAAAATCTAATATAAGAGGCAGTTTTTCCTTAGAAACTACATTTCCTATATAAACAGTACTAAATTAAATTTTGTATAAAAGATGCAACCTTGTGATTTATAATAATAAATATATATTTGGTCTTCATCTCTGTTTCTGGCACAGAGATTCTAAAACCCTTATAATTTCCTAAGTGATGACAGCAAAACGTGTCTTTTGTTATCTAATGAGGTTACTTTTGGAAAGCACCTAAGGCTGTTGGCTGGTTGGCTGAAGAGTCAACCACGTGATTAGAGGATTGGAACTTTTAGTCTTCAGTCCCACCCTTCTGACCTCTGGGGACAGGGGTAGAGCTGGAGGTTGGATCAATTACCCATAGCCAATGATTTAATCAATCATTATATAATGAAACCTCCACAAAAACTCCACAAAGACCTGGTCTGAGAGCTCCCAGGTTGGTGAACAAGGGGAGATTTAGGGAGAGTGGCACTCAGAGAGAGCATGGAAGCTCCATGTCCTTTCCCCATACCTTGCCCTGTGCATCTCTTCCATCTGGCTATTCTTGAGTTATGTCCTCTTATAATAAACTAGTGATCTAGTTAGTAAAATGTTTCTCTGAGTTCTGTGAGCCATTCTAGCAAATTAATAGAACCCAAGGAAAGGATTTATGGGAACCTCTGATTTATAGCTAGTTGGGCAGAAGCACAGGTAACAGCTGAAATGGTGGGGGTCAGGGGGCAGTCTTGTAATACTGAATGCTTAACCTGTGGAATCTGATGCTATCTCCAAGTAAATACTGTCACAACTGAGTTAAATTGTAAGACACCCAGCTGGTGTCAGAGCATTGCTTATTGTATATGTGGGGACTCCACCCGTACATGTTGAAATCAGGTCCAGGAATCCAAAAATGAAGTGTAAAACAATACTTCTTATACATTTGTAAGACAATTTAATGATAAAACAAACTTGATAACAAGCAGAAATGGAATGCACACTAATTAAGGAATTGTATTATATTCTGCCTGCTTTCTACCCATCCAGAAAGAAAAAAGAACAAAATTTGCTGTTAACTCTTCAGTTCTAATCATTGTTTTATATGCCAGTATACAGATAGAATATCCTAGAGTGTTTCCTCAAATTTTGTAAAACAAAATATTTTAAAACTCTTCAAAAATGAATGGGACTTTAATTTCTTACGAATCAAAGAGCTTTCCTACTGTACACAGAATCTTTAGGTGCCAGTTGATATGAGTCTCTCTACATGTATTCTTCAACTTAATCGACAATTACCTGAAAATGTGGTAACACTGTGGATTTATTTTAGTACTAATTTCAATAATTGAACCAACTACCCCTGCCCCCCAAGGCAGACCAAGCATCCATTCATACTCCAATCATTTGTATACAAAGGTGGAATTAGGTAGTTCATTATTTTGATGGCCATACACCTCATTCTGCCCTGCACAGTTCCGATTTTGCTTGTTAATATCATCTTTTTTTTTTTTTTTTTTTTTTTTTTTTGCAGTATGCGGGCCTCTCACTGTTGTGGCCTCTCCCGTTGCGGAGCATAGGCTCCGGACGCATCAGGCTCAGCGGCCATGGCTCAAGGGCCTAGCCGCTCCGCGGCATGTGGGATCTTCCCGGACCGGGGCACGAACCCGCATCCCCTATCATCTTTCTTTTAATATCAACTGTGGTCCCTTTTGAATGCTAAATCATACAGTAATTGTGGATTTCCCAAAAGCTGGTATGCGTACTTCAGGAAATAATTTTAATTTTTAGTATGGAGGATATAGTAGCTAAAAGAAATTGGAAAGAAATCAATAAATAAATGTGCCAAAGGAAAGGTGCTTCTAGAGAAAAATATGCTGAAGATATAGAAAATAATTGATGGGCCAAAATCAACAAATAGAATTCAGGAAAAAAAATGGAAAACAATAAAATTTCTGAGATGGGAAGAAAGAAGTAAAAATAGGTACTTAATAGATAATCATGGGGTCACAAGTCATTAAGTTGAAGAGTCTCCTACATGATGATTTCACTGTTCTAAATGCTGTAGGAGATATCAGTTTTTTAAAGTAATTAATCTAAAGGTACAGTAAGATACTTAAAAGCAATTAAGTTTTTTATAGCAAACTTGGGTAACAGGAAATGGAGTTAAGACAAATAAAAATAAGGATAATGAGGATCCATTAAAAATTTAATACTAAGTATATTTGTAGTTGCAACAATGTGCACAATTTTGTGATTTCTTGCAGTTATACGTACCCACTGTGTAGGTATGGGGAAGCTAAATATTTAGATTGACTCAGGATTGTAGACACAAAAGGACAGAGGATGGAAGACCTTGAGAAAGCTCACAAGAGAGTAATTAACAAATTATACCATCAATTCATGGTTAGATATGAAAGACTGTGAAAACAGGAGGGAGAGTACTTATAAACCAGAGGAAAATGAAAGCATAATAAGAGGTGGTTAGGATGAGAGCAGAGAGTGGTTGAAGTTGAAACAAGGGAGGTGGTAGAAAAGGCAAGACAGGAAATTGTCACAGAAGAGGAATTAAGGCTGTGACATCAAGCAATCCCTATATAAGACAATGTCCAGTTGCAGCCTTTGCACTTGTTCTAATAATTGGCAGTTGAAATGTTTAGCCATTAATAATCCTTATAATTCTGATATTATTTTAGAATTGTATTCTCTGCAGGGGATAAAGCAGTAATTTGAGTGATGAAGTTATGTGAAAAATGTTGTTTGTAGACCTGGGAAAACTTATACTGTTTCCTGGCTGACACTTTCTTGTAGAATTCTTTTCCTTAAGCTATAAAAGAAAACACCTGTTTTTGTATTATTCCCTATGATATGAGGGTTGGCTCAGGTACCGTCCAACCCAAGAGTTCCTACGTTTTCTGGTTTGGCTGGAGTCTTCTGTGGTTGAAGTGATAATGTCTAATTGGGCAATTATTTTTTACTGCAAAGGGGCCACACATCTAAACTAAGAACTAAAACCGCCCTGAGGACAAGGCCAGGACAACCTGACTTTCATCATCACATTAAGTTATTTTCCATCTGCTCGCTTGCTTGTTTACTCTCTCTTTCTCTCTCTCTCTCTGTCTTGCTCTCTGTCTCTCTCTCCCACACCACTTTTATATCCATACATTACCATCTATCCAAGGTCCTACTCATTTCTAAAGATTTCCCAATTTCTCCTTCCTCTTATTGCATTTTTCTTTGATTTTTTTGTATTTTTTTCCACCACTCATTTTGCTTCTTAACTCTGTATTTTCTATAGAGATATTGTGTCTTTTTCTCAGTGTGCTTTATTATTCCTGAAGATAAAGGACTCCTACTTACTGTGTAGCACCTATCAGAGAAGATTATTAATAAATGCTTTTAGAATTGAATTGACTTATCAAGAGGATTCTTCAGTAAGTTGGGGCATGGGAGATGTTCAAGGAAGCAAGGCTGCATTTTTAGAGACTACCTTGGTCACCATCCCTTCATCATCTCCTGTGTTATTCTAGCAGTTTTATAAATTATTTATCTGCACTGATGTTCTGTGAAGACAATAGGGAGGAATTCATTATGCTTTCAAGGCAGCACATAGTACTAAATGTGGTTACAAGTCACCAATTTTTCCATTATTCTTGGGAGCCCTTAATTGCACACACTATTAGTACTGTTTCTTTTCAGGCAATAGAAATGAGTCTTCATAAATGCTAAGCATATCATTCCATAAATGTGCAAATTGTATATGCTGCTCAATGTAGTGTTGCTGATGTGGCCCAATTGGATTTATACATGCATATCCTTTATTCACTAACGAGGGCAGAGGAATCCATGAGCATGTGTTTCTAATGCCTTTTACTGCCCTTACTGTATGAATAGGGTCATGGCCTTGATGAGGTTTCTTTCTTCAAAACAAAAACCTGGTTTTCCAACATATAAAGGTTAAAAGGAGACATTTTTACATATTTTTACACAAATTTTTACTGAATTTAAAACTTCTGTTTTTTTTTATTGGAAAGTTAATAGTAATTTGAAAAAAGAATTGAAATCTGTCAATATGCATTCATGACCAGCTAGTTTATAATTAGTGATAATTCCTATACATCTGAGTCTCTTATGCATGTTCACCAAATAACAACTTAATTGTAAAATCCACCAGGAATGCTGTTAATATTAAACAGCCAAGATAACAGTGTTTCAAGAAAGATGTTTTTACTCACATCATAATTATCATCAATTTCACTAAATATATGGTAATATGAATTTCTAATGACATTCTTATTTTCTTAAGAAATTAAGGGCAAGAGAATATAAAGTCATAGGAAATATTTTTAAACATAATTCCTAATCTAAGTTCTGTATGAAACTTACGCCAACACTAGATTATCCATGCACCTGATACTCCATAAACATGTCCTGCCTTGCTGACTGACCACAAGCACTTGGGATTAATCTTAAGAATGTCTGGAAGCAGCTGGTCATAAAACATAGATAAATTATTGAAATGTCTGAAGGATAAACTCATTTTCCAATAAAATGGAGAGGGTTCATATAAAAAGTAAAATAAGTGATAATTTAAAGTCATTTCTTTGCGTTCCAAGAACTATGGAAATTCAATGAAAAAACTGGAGAGGGGGCTTCCCTGGTGGCGCAGTGGTTGAGAGTCAGCCTGCCGATGCAGGGGACACGGGTTCGTGCCCTGGTCCGGGAAGATCCCACATGCCGCGGAGCGGCTGGGCCCGTGAGCCATGGCCGCTGAGCCTGCGCGTCCGGAGCCTGTGCTCCGCAACGGGAGAGGCCACAGCAGTGAGAGGTCCGCGTACCGAAAAAACAAAAAACAAACAAAAAGAAAACTGGAGAGGTATTTCAGGTGAAAAAATGAGAATGCTCCTGTGATTTGTAAAAAAGGAATTTCTTCTTTAGAAAACACTGCTTTTTACTTGGGAGAAAAGAGGCTTGTCTGCTTTTAGTTATAAAATATGCCCTCTGCCATTCCTTTTAAAAGACATTGAGTGTCCCTGCTTTTCAACCTCATCCACAGGAACTACTAGAAAGTATTACTGTGATGGAAATAACTTTTTTTTTCCTCAGAAATAAACTCATTGAATGCATGCCTTGTTTATTACTGAGGGGTGAGCTTCTTTATGGATATAAATTTACTTCATAAGTAGGAAAAAGAGACGTTTTGATGCTCACATAATAATATAGCACAACATTCACAGTACCTAGTGAAATGACTTGAATGATAGAGCTATATGCAATTTTGTTAATTCACAGCAAGCTTAGGCCTAAATCATAATTGATAATAACCATGACGTGGCACTGCAAATATTTATGGATGTTTCCACATTTGTATCAATTTTAAAGAAATGTAAGTACGTAATGAATTATTTCTACCTGCATTTATTGCTATGGAGAAAATTTAGAAGTTAGATGTTTGATATTAAGGGAAAATTTTGAATGAAACTAAATATCTAAGAGTAAGCTATTCCTTGGGATGTACCAATTGTCATTTTAACCAAATGTTTGAGCTGATCAATTTGTTTTCAACCAAAACTTGCTCCAGCCTAAAAATATTCAGACCACTATGACTAGAGTCTTATAAATAACACTGCTATCTCACTCAATCGTGGTAGAAATAGTGGATCTTATACTGTGAGATGAGAACAGATGAGAAGTCTGCAATTCACCCATAAGCAAGTAACAGGAAGGCTACCTGGTGAGGTAGTGAAAGTACAAGTGGAAACCAGTAGGCTTGTGAGGGATCATGTTTTGCCACTCCTACTAATGTGGCCTTAGACAAATCACACTTTTCTTCTTTGGGTTTCAGTTTTCTCATCTTTTATATCTGTGGATCTCTGACCTTTTTTTGACTTTTATATTGTATAGAAATCAAAATGTGGAATTCATTGACTAGAACATACATTATATACATATATGTTATGTCTATACTTAATTTCATAACTCTAGACTAGAAAATGTTAATACATAAATCAAAATATTGGCCCTAATGATAGAATTTAGGCCAAGGAAAGAATACAGAAACTACTCTTCTGTATTGTACCTTAATTTCACTTTTAACTGCTTTAAACATGTCTGACAATTTATGGCTTCTTGGGTAATCTCTCTTCTTCACCTTCTAAATTTTCAGTTGTAGACATGACAAATGTTAAAAGGAGGTATTTTCAAACAGATTTTACTGAAAAAACTTTAATGTTTTAATGTTTAATAGTCGGCCACTCTTACCTATGGTTTACCCACCAGCAAAGATCTAGGAGAAGTCCAGCTACTGAACTGTAGCTGTAGTGTTTTCAATAAAGCATAGGATCCAAAAAGGGCAACTGAGATATTATAGGTTGATAAGCAAGAAATAACTCATGGGAAAATAAGTTTTAACTTTTATAGTCCTAAGAGGTCATTGGCAATTTATTTTTGAGTCTCATTCTAGTTAACAGAAGAGCCATGATAGATAAAAATATTTTCAGTTGTAATCTAATTGTCTTGATTCTTTCCCATAACATCTATAACTATTCTAAGGAATAAAAATTAGCTTAGATAATACTACAGTATATTATTTTATAAAGAATTGACCGTACAAAGATCTCATATGTAATTGAAGATATACTGACACATGTTTAGAGGCAATGACCTATTAAGAAGTGTACTTCGGTCCCAAATTTAGTTGTTTTTTCCATCTAAAGATATTTACCTTTTCCAGGTCAGTCACATGAATGTGGTTGAACCTTATAAACATATCTTAATAACTAATATTTAAGGACCTAATAAATATCAGACCCTGAAAATAAGTCCGTAACTAGGATAGCCAGAATCATATGTACATAGAGAAATGAGGGTTATTCTTTCACAGTGCTGATCCTATTCAGTACATTTTTGGTTTCTGAGATAATCTCTTTGCTTGTTAAATGTACTCCAACCAGAATTTTTCCCCAAAGACTCACTTTCAATACACACAAAACAATAATGTTTTATACCAGTTAATCAGTCCAATGATATTTTCTGATCTATGGTCATTTCTCTGGGAATTTAGAATTGTGACTAAGGAATTTAATTTTCAACATGTGTTTGACTTTTAAAGAGAGATGTAAGACTGTACTGTCATCATGTGCATTTAGAAACAGAAAAGCCAGTGCACAGAGTCAGAGAAGAATGAAGCAGATGCTGAAAGAGGAGCAGAAATGAAAGATGGCAAGAGTTGTCCCTCCTCTGGTTTCATGCACTCTCCCTACATTCCCATAATAAACTTGAATATCTTTTGCTTAAGCTAGTTTCAATTGGTTTCTCTAACTTGTGAACAATTTTCCTTAATAAATGGAGTTTCTAACTAAAATTAATAATGGTGATTTAGAACTTTATGTCATTGGAATAGAGTTACTTGGAGGATCCAAGCACCAAAGGAAACTGTGTAGTCCAATCTCCTTTATCCCAATCAACTAAGGCAGGTCTTAAAAGTGGTCTAATTGGTTAATCCTATGGAGAACAAAAGCAATAATCAGTTCCACTTACGGTCCCCAAAGAAGAACATTCTTTTGGCCTAGGTATCCTTCCTCAATGGGTATTGTAGGGCTGCCTCCTTTTGGACAAAGGTTTGGATAGATATGGTCCATAATTTTAATTTCTGTTTTACAGAGAAAGCAAAAAGAGTTGATTTATTCTCAAAATATCATTCAAGTAAGTAAGATATGCACTACAACCTGCCAAACCAGTTACTGAAAGACCATTTACTATTGTGATTTCTCCCCAATCCTTTTTCCTGACAATTTTCAGTAGTCCATGTCACAAAAGTTATACCAGAAGCAATAGTTTATTCATGCACTTATTTATTCTAAAGCTAAAAATCTATGTTGTTTAATTTGTTCAATGAGACGATAATTGAGTATACTAAATACTCAATATTAGTGCCAGTAGTCAGAGTGCTGTGACATTGATGTTTCACTTATTTTCAATATGCTTTTAGTTCATAAACAGACATCGCTTTCTTTCCTCATGTCTAAAAGCAGAGTTTTGAGAAATTCTTAATTGGATAGCCACTAACAAAACAGAAATACAATACAATTAGCTTCTGTACTGTATGGATTAAACAAAGTAGTTAAAAGAAACCTGTTAATCCAACCTAAAGCTGGAAGAAAAAATAAGCAAAGAAAGAAAATAACTCACAGTATGATATTACTAATAACTACATATATGTGTATATGTGTGCATGCAAATGTGTGTATAAAATCACTACAATAAATGTGAATGTAATAAATCATTAATAATATTATAAAAGCTAATTTTATGCTAAGTACTTTACATAAACTAGTCACTATTCTAAAGGCTTAACATATATTAAATTTTTTACTTCTCCAAGCAAACTCATCATATAAGTACTATAATTATTCTTATTTCACAAAAAGGAAGCCACAGTCTAGATAATTTAGGTCACAAAACTGAATCCAGAGAACATTTTGTTGATTACCATTCTATTCTGTCTCATAAAAATATAGACAAGCATAGGTTAGATAAAAGCAATATCCATTGATGGTCACTTAGGTTATTTCTATATCTTGGCTATTGTGAATAATGCTGCAATAAACATGGGAGTGTGGTATATTTATATAATGGAATACTATTTGGCCATGAGAAAAAAGGAAATTCTTCCATTTGCAACAACATAGATGGATCTTGAGGACATTATGATATGTGAGATAAATCAGACAGAGAAAGACAAATACTATATGATATCTCTTATATGTGACATCTAAAAAAACCTGAAATTGTAAAAGCAGAGAGTTAAATGATGGTTACCAGGAGTTGGGGCATGGGGGTTACGGGAGAGATGTTGTTTAAGGTTACATACTTGCAACCAGTAGATAAATAAGTCCTAGACACTTAATAAACAGTATAGTGATTATAGACAACCAACCTATATTATCAACATTAAACTTTTAAGAGATTAGGTTTTAACTGTTCTCAAGACAAGAAAAACTGACAATTATATGAAGCAATACAAGTGTTAGCTAATGCCACTATGGTAATCATACCACAATATAAATGTATCAAATCAATGTTCTACATCTTAAACTTACAGTGTTGTATGTCAAATATAACTCAGTTAAAACAGACAAGCAAGCAGCAAGGTGTTCTTTAAAAGATACACATAAAAAAAAATTACCTATACTATATCAAAATAAGAGATGGAAGCAAATATGCCTAGTAAATACTAACAGAAATCTGCTTCAGCAGATTTAACAGACTCTAGTAGCTTTCAGTACCAAATGGATCAAAACTCAAATTTAATCCTCTGCATGGCTTAAACTCCTCCTCTAACACCATTTTATTCCACATTTCCCATAGCTCACTCTAACCAGGTAGCCTTTCCATTGCTGAAATTTTCCTTTCAGCCTACCTCCCCCAGACCTGGAAGAACCTGTGGTTACTTCCTGGAACACTATTTGCCAGTAGCCAACATGACAATCTATCACGCACTCTCAGGACTCTATTCCAAAGCATCGCCTCAAAACAGCTTGCCACCACACGCTATCTCTTTACCTAGCTTTATTTTTCCTTATATCAGATGTCACTACCCAATATTACAGAGTAATCAGTTTTAATGTTCATTGTTCACCCCAGTAAAAGGTAAGTTAATGTAAACTAATCCTCCTTTTTCAAAATAGTATTTGCACAAATATAAAAAGTGTTTATAACAGCAAAAAGAACAATACACACTATGATGCTAGTAAAGGTACTACCAGAGATATTTTTAAATAATGCTAATAATTAAAAGGAAAAATTGGCAAATCCACAATCACAGCAGGAGATTTTCACGCATCTGTCTCAGAGACTGATAAAGAAGTTGAAAGTGAGTAAAGTAATAGAACAGTAGTATAAAAAAAAATCGCATAAAATGATTTGTTAGATAAAGCCTTGCAATTTTAGTGAGGCAATATGAGTTGAACAGAAAAACTTAAAATTTTGATTTTATGTCTGTGTATGAATTCATTGACACATAGACAAACAGATTGATCCTATTCCTGAAAAATAGATGATGCATATTCTCTTCATGCATGTGTAATGGGTCACAAAGGATTTTCAAACAAAAACATCCTAAAATGGGTCTTTTTATACAAATTTCATTCTCAGAGTATAATTTAATAAAGTTATTAACTAACAATAAAATAATATCCCAATCTCTTCTCAATACACTTAGAAGTTAAGAACACATATTTCGTATGCCCTGTAATTCACAAATCTGTACCTCACTATTTTTGTGGTAGCTGTCCTGCACTGCTGTTTAATCAAATTTCTACTTTTATTTCTGCCACATGTGGTATGTAGCTTCTTGTACAGTGGAATTGCTTTTAACCAACATTGGTTGTTGTTCCATTTAAATGCTTTTCATACTAATTATGGTATTTATGTTCTGGACACAGTCACAATTACAGATTAAAAGCCCAATATATGAATAAACGACACAATAATAAAAGATCTGATTTTCTTTGGAGGAAAAAAATTGCAGCATATCATCTTGAAGTAATACAGTTCTTGTGAAATCTCTTAAGTGTGTTTATTTTCACATCCCTCAGGAAACTATGCAGAATAGAAAGAAGTGCATAAGGAATAAAAATGACACCTATATTTAATAGGAACCTCTCTGCTAGTGCTGCCCTCTTAACACAAGAAGATGGATGCGGCACTGAGGTCTAACTTTATTATTTTCTAATCAATATTTTCAGTTAGTAAAGCAGAATTGAGGAATAAAAAAATAACTCTTAGGTCGTAACTATTTCTCATCTGAGAGTCTCTCTTGCCCTGTTAATTGGACATCAAAATAATATACTCTCTTTTCCATCTAACTCTCTTATAAAGGCTTAAACAATACCATGTATTATGATCTTTAGATCAATAATTTAAAAATAATCTAAGCAACATAATATTGAATTGAATATTATTCTAAAATCAATACCTGATGTAGCTGAATACTGTAAAACAAGTAGTTTTCTTTTGGGGTGGAGCTTAGCAACAATTCTTTTAGCTTTCAGGAGAAAAGAAAACTAACTAGGAGTGATTCGTTATTGTTTAACCAGTTACTGAAGTCTTTGCGGAAGGTGTTTCCCCACTGTTCTTAAGTCAATGAAAGTTTAGGACTCCCACAGAAACACACACACACACACACACACACACACACACACACACAATTTTCAGACTTTTTCATTCTGTGATGCAATCCAGACCTATCATGGATCCTAGATCAGGGCCCTTGTTAGATGTGGTCTCTTGTACAGTGGAAATAAAATGTGCCTCTTTTGTCTTAATAATTGCCTCAAAAATAATAAACATTCATTGCTAGTTTTACCACTAATTCCTAACAAGACCATTCAAATGATCATGTCTAACATAAAAAGAGCGCTAGTTTGTGTACTTGGGTGGGAGGGTTTCAAATTGTGGAGAGCAAATTGCATTTCACAGTAAGAGAACATAGTGAAAGGAACTACAGAAATGATGGTAATAAAAAAAAAATTAGATGAATGGGAAAGCTTAAATTTAACAATTGAATGCAGTCACCCTATTGTATCTTTGGTCTATGATGTAAATTCAAATGTGTAAAACAAAGGTTTGGCAAAGGTTTACTGATAAAAAATCTTTGATAAAAAAATCAAAGATATTGAACAGGAAAATCTCAATTTGGGGAAACAATCCCTGGTTTATTGGTAGCTTTTTTTTTTTCCTTTGAAGACTTAAGAATTAAACTAATTTAGGGTGTGTATGTGTATGTGTGTGTGTGTAGTATTTTCTAGTGTATATATATGTATTTTTATGCATTTGCTTATTTTTAGGAATGCATTATATTGTCTATAAAATGACTCTTCGGAAGTAAAAGTAATTGTAAAATATGTTTACATACAATGAGTTATTTTAGGATATACATCTTCTCTTTTGAAATTAATTGTGTTGAAAAATAATAGGCATGGTTCTAATTTTAAAGTTACTGTGTACTTGGTATATCCTCTATTATGAGTTCAGTGTTTTAACTGATACAACAAAATTTATTATTATTGTAATAATTACTTCATCACCCTTAACTGAAATTTAAGGATTTACATATTTAGGCTTTGGGTACTGATATCAGGACTTATTTTCTATAGAATTAACTATCACCCAATACTTCCACCTCTCTTTGTTTTTGGTAGTTGGAATATCAATTAGTCTGGACATCCTGATTGCCTTCAGAGTGAGTGCTTTAGTTTTTACTTTTTAGGTTTTTAAAAAATCTCATTAAGAATTACTTCTGATGGATAAAAATTATGATTTTGAAAAAAAAGAGTAAAAATGGAAATTATTAGTGAGCTTTCAATTGCTAAAATAATTACATGCAATAAAATGTTTATTATTCTATATAATACCCAGATAACACAGGAGGATTTAGTGAAATCCAACCTAACAGCAGTAAAGTATGACTGAACAAAGCAAAAGCAAGTCATTATTCTGAAAGTGAAAATGTTTACTCCCTTGATAAAAAAAGATGGCATTTATAATTTTTCATTTTCAAACGATAATATCAGATTCAGCATACTAATTAAGGAAAATTAAATCAGCTCCGACCTTAATGGCAGTGAATTAAATGGCAGCAAGTGGCATGCTTTTCTTATCATTATTAACTATAATAATACTATTATGAAACTATTTGTGTTATTTGTACAAATAGTACTATTTGTACTATTTGTACACCATGGGACAAAGAGTAGAAAGTAAAAATTCATGAACCTCAATCAGTACAACCATTGTCAAAGATTTGTAGTGTATTCTTTCCTAAATTTTCTATGCAGACACAAAGTATGGATAATTGTATTTTATAAATGATTGAAATGATTGATATCCTCCTGCTTAATCTGGATATTATATAAAAATGTAAAAATATTTTACATATCATTCTGAAATCAGATGTTTTTAATTAACAAAAGATCTTGAAAGATTTTTCTACATCTTTACTTATAGCCCACTTTACATTTAATTTTACACCCTCCAAACACTGCATCGTTACTATATAACATATATATTTTTTGCTATTAGAAAAAAAAGTCACAGAGATTATTCATATTTATTTATCTCTATGCATTTGTTTTTGATTAGAAAAAGCATAAATTCCTAACTTTTGATCAGAAAAAGTGTAAATTCCTAAATAAAGGAATATATGTGTTCAGGTGTTCATTGCTGCCTACCCTCCTAAACTGTGTCATCCATTAATACTCTCAGTAATAGTATGAGTATGATTTTTTTCCCCCATCCATGGGGTAATAGGAAGAGTCTTAATATTCCAATCTGACAGATACAAATGGTAATATCATTTATGATTTTTTAAATTGATAAATTATTAATGATATTGACCATTTTTATTTGTCAATGTATTTTTTTTTTTTTTTTTTTTGCGGTACGCGGGCCTCTCACTGCTGTGGCCTCTCACGTTGCGGAGCACAGGCTCCGGAGGCGCAGGCTCAGCGGCCATGGCTCATGGGCCCAGCCCCTCCGCGGCATGTGGGATCTTCCCAGACCCGGGCACGAACCCGTGTTCCCTGAATCGGCAGGCGGACTCTCAACCACTGCGCCACCAGGGAAGCCCCAATGTGTTTTTAGACTGGAGGGAGAACACATTTTTGCGGAACGACTCTTTTTAATCTCTACTTCAAAAAAATACAATCATACTTGAGGGAAAGGAAGACCTTACTTCCTGGAGGTAAGAGAAAAGCAAATTTCCAAATTACTTTCTACACAGATATTGTACAACTTTAATTTTCTATGTGTAGTGTATTAGCCCATCTCTTTTTACCTCTTCAACATTGAATAGTATGCGTGTGTTTTACTTAATTTTGTCAAATTTAGAGTTGAAAATTTTATAATGGTTACACTTATATAGCTTTAATTGCTTAAGATTACGAACAATATTCCCGTTTATTAATTATTTATAGCTATTTGATGGATTGTCTGTTCTTTCTCTCTTTTTCTTTTTTATCTTACATACACTAATTTATACAGAGGTTAACTTTTAAAAATTGATTTAGATGCAGCTTACCAAAAATACTTGCTGTTGTATTGAACTCATTTATACTTTACATGTCACTATTTTAATTTTTCAATATAAAATGTGTAGCTTTTCAAACGTTTGGAATATGTTTCTAATTATAATATAATACATATTTATTGATGAAATTTGAAAACAGAGAAATATAATTTAATGTATAGAATAAGTTATGGATATCACACAGTAATATCTACTCTAAAAATGTGGTAATTTATTGTATGGCTATTTCATGTATAAATGCATATGTATATTTATAAAATATACATTTTATTTTACATTGTATCTTATACTATATAAAGCTTTATTTCTTGATTTTTTGCTTACAATTACATTATCACTATATCTTATTTCTTAGATAGTTTTGAAAATGTGCTTTCTAAAATTCTATATATAGACAGATAATACTTTAATATATTTGCAACTTGGACATTAGGTTTGTCATTTATGCAATCATAAATAAGAGTAGTGCTGAAAATTCTTGTTTACAGTTATTTGAGGGCATTTATGCTAAGATTATTTTCATGGGATGAATTCTTAGAAGAGTTAGTAGATCTAAGAATATGAAGATTTCTAAAACTTATTATACATATTGTCATATTCATCTTTAACTTTGTTAAAGTGTTTCTCAACACCTTGTCCAAGAATGTGTGTGTAGGGGATGATTGTATAAGTGTGTAACAAAAAAAAAAGAATTTTATTATAATTGCTTTATTGATTTTCAGAAGGTTGATTTTTTTTAAAAACATGCATATTCACCATTTGTATTACTTCTTTTTAAAATATCTGTTCATGTATTTGTATATTTAATTAAGGTAATATTTATATTATTGATCTGTAAGAACTATGTATATATTAAGTCTATATTTATACTTAAAATATATCAGATAATATATAATATATAATATCATACTATAACATATATTCATCTTACTTCCAAAATCCTTGCTCATAAGGATTAACACTGATTGGATGGCTTCTTCTGTCTCTGACATAGGTGATCACTTAGTCAACCTTTCTAAATTAATTTCTGGTGTAAAAGATATGTGTGGACAAATTGAATGAGTGACCCTCAGGGAATTACTTATTTTACAGAAGAACCTGAAAAGGCATTTTTACCTACTTCAAATTGAATGGTACCATGAAAATAAGGGAGAATAAGGTTGAAAATACTGTGTTACCTTTTGTACTTTTTGCAAAGATGAATAATCATTATTCAGCTCCCTAAATAGAAAAATGTAATTTGGACCATTTTCTTATTAATCTCTAGGACTTCACAAATAAAATTGAAAGTAATTGTGTAAACTAAAACTAAATTGAAAAAATAAGTATTACTGATAATAACTTTTAAATGCTTTCTAAATTCCTGATTGTTGATTCAAATTAGAATTTACTCTATGTAATTATTCATAGAATAGAAAAAGGAATCTGTTCTCCTCATTGAATGTGGAAAATATTGGAAAATAAGTGAATACTATGTGGATACAATGGCTCCAATGAATAAAAATATCTCTAACCTGAGGAAAAGATGAACATTTTTTTTCCCCTGAGGCTAATAGAAAGTTAATTATTTAACATCAATAATATTAAAATTTCATACATTATCTATAACAAATACTATTAACATTGATATTTGGGTTCATTTTCCATTATAGATTTCTATAAATTATTATCTGAGGTTGAGGAGGTAATAAGATAAGGAGATAAATTAAGAGAAATATAAATGGAAAGTCAAAAGTATTAGCCAGGCTCTCAGGTATACAATGTGCCTTTCAGTGTGGGATCAATGAAATGCATATTAAGAAGGCAATGCCAAGCACCATTTCTAAAATGATACACTATGCATTCTTTGAGAGCATTCTATTATTTCCCTATCAATTAATCAGTTTACTAATCACCTAATGAAGTCAGTGTCAGCTATAATTTTCACTATTTATGAGATCCTCATCAACGATTAGCACTTTTATGAGCCCATTCCAAGGTGAGTAGAATATATAGATTCTACCCAGTCTACACACCTTCTCTTACTCAGGTGACAGCTATGGCACCCTAGGAGGCTCACTGGTCTTTACTTTTGTTTGGGTTTGTGTTCTGTCTCATCCAATTACCAGAAGGATAAACAATGTTTCAGAGTTTCTGTATCTGTAAACTCAAATAACAGTCTGTGCATAGATCTACTGTATAGATAAAATACAATAAAATGCTCATAATCCTTATGAGCATGTATATAATTAATGTAATGTGAAAAATTTACATTGTTGTTATTAAAAATAATAAATACAAACAGATATATATATATATATATATATATAAAAATGAGGATAATTAAGCCAGACAGCAAGGAATGTTTACTTTTAGTGAGGAGTTATAATTGTGATACCCATTCTTCAAGCTAATTGTGAGATACAATATAATAAGTAGGATGTTCAAAGAGTAGGTTTATCAAGGCTTTTGGGGAGTTAACAAAGCCAGGATCAGTAAATCCTACCTTTAGGATGGAAAAAAGAGAATTTTTGGAAGGCAAGAGTTTGGTGACAAATGGAATTGCTAAAAAAATGACTTGCAGTAATCATTGAAGATGCTGGTATTTACTGAAAGGACAGGGGGCAAATTAACATCTCTCCCCTGCAACTGTACATTGGAGGTTATTGGGAATATATCAAAGAACAAATGATTATGATAAACTGTCAATGATAATAAAAGAAAATTAAAAATGAAAGAAAATGGGACCAAAAGAGCCACAAGTTAAGATTTGAAATTTGTTAAATGTATAACTCCCATTAAAACTAATCTCATTATTTTCAATAAATCAAACACAATAACAAAATTAAATCATTAAATCAGTTAAGCTTCTCAAAATGTTTACAGTGTAGCATATAATATGCAAGAGAAAAAAACAATATAAAGTAAGCTGTAGGAAAAAAAGAGTGAAGTAACTTGTTGGCAATATTAATAGACTTTTTGAGCTTAAAAATTCACCTCACATAAAGGTGTAAATTTCTATTTTATTTTAGAAAAGTGCAAAAGTTATTTGATTTTTGAAAAATTCAGGAAAAGAGTAGGTATGTTTTGCCATAAAGAATCTGTTGAAAATAAGAGATTCAAAAAAAAGGCAAAGAAATATAACTTCTAGAATATGTCTTCTGAGATCACTGATAAAATGCCCACTGTCACCTCAGGCCATTTTGAAAGGCTGCATTCATATGATCAAGGGAAGGACTGGGGGAAACAATGCCACATTTTTTTTTTCTTTCTCACAGTTAAAAGAAAAGGAAATATGTCTGATTATAAGCTCTAGAGATTTAAATTAAATAAAATAACACATATGAAACTGGCTCTTTGTTTTAAAGTCAAATAATATTTACTTTGTTGAATTTGTTAATACTTTATTCACCTGAGCCACCACTGGAAATTTACTTCAAAGTTGCTCTATTTTAATCCTACCTGAATGATATATAATAGGAACTACATTTATTGGCCCTCAAATTTATAATCACAAGTACCAAATACAATATTCGAATGTTTAGAATTACTTTGAACTACTTAGAAAAACATTTTCTTATGAAAGAACAATCCTATTACATTCCTGATAAAGAAATACATGTACACACACACACAAACACACACACATACACAGTCTTACATGCCAATGCATAAAGTTAAAGGTTTTTGGTGGTTATAATATTTATAATATCTTTTCTTGTTATGACATTATTAGAACAGAAACTAGAATGCAGCATGCAATTTAACTCAGCAAGTCTAAAATTGCTCGTGAACATAGGCACATTCACATAAACTTCAAAAACGATACATCAACCAAAATCTAACAATTTTACAGTGAATTATCCCATGAGGTCAAAAAATGGCTCTCTTTTTTTCTTTGAGTTTTCATGATAATTATTTGAGGTAAACAAGGCTATTGCCTGTTTCTGATTTAAAGAGTCACAATTCTAAAGCAATGAGACAAAAAGATCCTAGCTTCTTAATTACAGGTAATGTTCCAAAATACTTCTTATAAACCTACTTGCATAAAAATCCAAAGTAACAACATGCAAATGAATCTGTTTTCAAATAACTGCTGTCTCCATTTTGTGTCCCTGGGTACACATTTGGAGAAGAGGGGCAGTGGCTTTGCTCTACCAGTAGCTTTGTTCATACTACAAAAGATTACATATTGATATTTCATAATTAGAGATGCTTCTCTTTTTTATGGAAAACCTCATGTTTTTGAAAAACATTTGCAAGATGAATTAGAGTGGCTTATATAGACAATATAATAGATTAGTATCATGTTTTATTCCACTTTATTTTTTTCCTTTTAGTAAGATACAAAGCAGATCAGAGAAGATACCCTCTATTCATTTGTTTTTACCATCCTCAGCAGATTTTTTTTAAAAAAGAGAGAAATGGGGCAATGTATCTAGGAGAGTGACTAGTGTATCTTCTGAGTTGTCATACTGTCTGAAACCTTAGTTTATATAAGATATACAAATATTGTGCCTTAAAAATATATAAAACGCAATAATTGTTACAATAACATTCATTGTGCCAGTTTGGGTCATTCTGCCTACTCTTCTCAGAAGGTTGTGCTGGGAGCTACTAATATTTTTAACAATTAAAAAAAAATTCTATTTTTAGTTTTTTAAGGAACCTCCATACTGTTCTCCATAGTGGCTGTATCCATTTACATTCCCACCAACAGTGCAAGAGGGTTCCCTTTTCTCCATACCCTCTCCAGCATTTATTGTTTGTAGATTTTTTGAGATGGCCATTATGACTGGTATGAGGTGATACCTCATTGTAGTTTTGATTTGCATTTCTCTAATGATTAGTGATGTTGAGCATTCTTTCATGTGTTTGTTGGCAATCTGTATATCTTCTTTGAAGAAATGTCTATTTAGGTCTTCTGCCCATTTTTGGATTGGGTTGTTTGTGTTTTTGATATTGAGCTGCATGAGCTGCTGGTAAATTTTGGAGATTAATCCTTTGTTGGTTGCTTCATTTGCAAATATTTTCTCCCATTCTGAGGGTTGTCTTTTCATCCACCATACGACCCAGCAATCCCACTAACTGGGCATATACCCTGAGAAAACCATAATTCAAAAAGAGTCATGTACCACAATGTTCATTGCAGCTCTATTTACAAGTAGCCAGGACATGGAAGCAACCTAAGTGTCCATTGACAGATGAATGGATAAAGAAAATGTGGCACATATATACAATGGAATATTACTCAGCCATATAAAGAAATGAAATTGAGTTATTTGTAGTGAGGTGGATGGACCTAGAGTCTGTCATACAGAGTGAAGTAAGTCAGAAAGAAAAAAAAAATACTGTATGCTAACACATATATATGGAATCTAAAGAAAAAAAATAGTTCTGAAGAACCTAGGGGCAGGATAGGAAAAAAGATGCAGACGTAGAGAACAGACTTGAGGATATGGGGAGGGGGAAGGGTAAGCTGCGACGAAGTGAGAGTGGTATGGACATATATACACTACCAAATGTAAAATAGACAGCTAGTGGGAAGCAGCCACATAGCACAGGGAGATCAGCTTGGTGCTTTGTGACCACCTAGAGGGGTGGGATAGGGAGGGTGGGAGGGAGACGCAAGACGGAGGAGATATGGGGATCTATGTATATGTATAGCTGATTCCCTTTCTTATAAAGCAGAAACTAACACACCATTGTAAAGCAATTATACTCCAATAAAGATATTAATAAATAAATAAATAAAACATTCTTCTCAGCAGAAGTATCACAAATGTCAGTGATCCTTTCAGTTGATTTCATCTTTAAGTCAAATTAACATAGGTCTTATTGCAGAAAAAAAAAAAAAAGTATTTCTTTTCCCTGATCAAGTTGCTTCATCACATTGTCCAAACTTTGAGCATGAAAGTCAAAGGTCCAGAAGATCTGGCATATATTCATTTACTTTTCAAAAATATTTAATTTTTCAAAATTAATTAATTATTCAAAAGCATTTGCTGAGTGGCTTCTCTGTGATAGACACTGGGCTAGGAACAGGGAACTGAGAAGTGAACATTCCCAAGCTTACCTAAATGGACTATTGGGTTGGCCAAAAAGTGCCTTCTGTTTTTAAGTAAAAATAAAAGACACATTTTTCATTTTCACCAAGAACTTTATTGAACAATGTATTCACCCTTTTGTTCCACTACCTTCTGCCATTTTTCAGGCAAATTCGTAATTCCATCTTCCCAAAACTTTTTATCTTTTTGAGCAAAAAACTGTTCCAGGTTCCTTTACACTCTTTCAGGGAATTGAAATTTTTTCCATTAAGAGAATTTTGTAAATACCTAAATAAATGGAAATCTGAAGGTGAAATGTCTGAATATGATGAATGAATCAGAACTTCCCAGTCATGCTGTAACAGTTTTTTCCTGGTCAACAAAGAAACATGTGGTCTTGTGTTATCCTGATGGAAAATTATGCATTTTCTGTTAACTAATTCTGGATCCTTTTCTTCGAGTGCTGCTTTCAGTTGGTCTAACTGGGAGCAGCACTTGTTGGAATTAATCAATTGGTTTTCCAGAAACAGCTCATAATAGAGGACTCCCTTCCAATCTCACCATATACACAACACCACCTTCTTTGGATGAAGACTGGCCTTTGGTGTAGTTAGTGGTGGTTCATTTCACTTGCCCCATGATCTCTTCCATTCCATATTATTGTACAGTATTCACTTTTCATTGCCTCTCACAATTTGTTTTAAAAACAGAGAATCGCATACAGAAATACGGTCAAGACGGTTATTTTTGCTTAACTTATGTGGAACCCAAACAGCAGAGTGATTCACATAACTAAGCTGGTGCAAATGATTTTCAATGCTTGACTTGGATATTTTGAGTATGTTGGCTATCTCCTGTGTTGTATAACATTGATTGTTCTCAATTAATGTCTTGATTTGATCACTATCAACTTCAACTGGCCTTCCCAACCGTGGAGCATCATCCAGAGAGAAATTACCAGCACAAAACTTCACAATTTTGACACATTCAATCAGTCACAGTATCTTCTCCATACACCGCACAAATCTTTTTTTGTGTTTCAGTTACGTTTTTACCTTTCTTGAAATAATAAAGCACAATATGCCAAAAATGTTGCTTTTTTCTTCCATCTTCAATATTAAAATGGTTACACAAAAATTCACCAATTTTGATGTCTTTTTTTAAATGCATGCTGATATGACAGGTGTCACATAAAATCTAACAAAATTGTTTTGAATGAAGTTAAAGACAACTAAGTGCTACTAGAGCCATCTTATGGAAAAATTGAACAAACCTTTTGGGCAACCCAATAGTTTCTCATGCAAATTAGAGAACCATGTGCTATGGTTCTAATAAAGGTTCCTTCAAGTTGCAGTGGAATGCATATGGGAAGAAGCATTATTTTTCTTAGAGGATTTTGGAGGGTGATAGTTAAAGGATTTATAAATGCAGCCTCAAATCTTGCCTAATAGGCAGTTTTTACTTGTCAATCAGTTTGAGTAAAAGTTAAAGCATATTTACTATCCCTTCTCTGCCGGTAAAAATTATATAGAGGCTAGAAGTAGAAACTGAGAATTAAGATGAGAGTACCATAGTGTGAAAACTGGAAAATTTCCAGTAAATTTATTAATGAGGAAGTGCTCATCAACGTCAAAAACTACAGAGATGTTAGATCAATACTTTAAAAGGGGCACTGTAGATAGCTAAAACAAATGAGTAGACTTTACAAGCACACATTCTGTAGAATGGAGGCACCATTGAGAATACAAAGGTTGAGGTGCAGGTTGTGAGAATTCAATTCCAGGCCTGTTCCCTTTCTACTTCTGTTGGAACCTGTTAGTAACTTATTTTGAGGTAAAAACTGTAAGTATTGTTTATAGAAATGTGTTGATGCTGTGCCATTGAAATTGAATTTAAACAGTAAAAACCTAAACTATATTATTTTGAAGGAAAATATTTTATGACATATTATCATATAATGGAACTAAAAGCACTCTTGAAAATAATCAGAGGTTAAAGATTTTGTATAACACATACCTATTCCATCTTTAAACTGTTACTGTTGCATTGAGAAAGCTTTCTATTTGAACTGTGGTCAGGCATGAGAGACACTAACTGGAAAGAGCTTACCTAGTTCTTAAGAATTTACATAGAAAGTTTTATAGATTCAGAGAGCAAAATGATATTTTAATGGATATATTTTGTGTGTGTGTGTATACACTGAAGAATGAAGATCAAGTATAGTGTCCTAATATGAATGAAATTAGGAAATTTGAAGGGTAAATAAGACTTTTAACAAATTAAGATGCATAGATTAGATGATTATAGGAATACAAAATATGCTGTCAACCCGAATTATTTGCAACACATGGGTATTTATAGAGGACGTTTTTTTCTCTGTGTAGTTAGGCAACTCTTGGTGCCCTTTACAAAGGTCAGCAACTCCCAGGAAGATGGATTATATATAGGTAGAACAATCTGGCATCTGTTATGTTAAATTCCTGCTAACACTAATAAGATTATCTCTGCCCTTTTCCTCCATTTCCAAATAGTTTTGGAGATCTCATTTTTAGAAAAGTATTTGGTATAGTTTATATGCAAAGAGTATTCCCCTTTCCTATTATTTGATAATAAGTTAAGATATTTTACAGGAAATATTAGTTAGAACAAAGCCGTTTTGGAAATGAAGAAAGCACTGGAGTATAAAGGGCGTTTCTCAATTTGTAGCCGAGCTCCATTACATTTTATTTGGAAAAGCACTACTACAATACCTATACTAACCTTTTACTATATTTTAAATTACTACAAAGTAATCAGTCCCTTTACAAACAAAATACTTTACCAGTAATGTCTGGTTTCCCTAGGTGCTCACCTACTAGGTGAGCCCCGCCATAGACTACTGACCATGCTATTATCTTTCCTGAGTTTTTAAGGTGCTTTGCTTATGGAATACAGAACAATGCACCACTTGCAAAAGTAGCCTGCTCACTGAATGAGAACTAAAGCGATGACTATCTTCTCTTCATGCAAAGGCTTGCATTAAATAAAATCGTCATGAAAAATTTAGTTAGTAGACAAAAAAACCCGGTACAATCTCATTTCACTTGTGTATGCAGACTTAGAGTGGACAGAACATTTATTGTGGGGATACAGATTGATATTTGAAAGAACATGAGTAGGAAGATCTCTTTTACCAAACACACATGATAAATGATGATGTTGTGCATAAAATGAAATGAGAAATAGCAAAGATCATACTTAATTTATTCCAAGCAGTCTTTTCAAAGAATTTTAAAATATCAAGTGCTAATTTATCCATTAAGAATATTACATTTCCTAATAGCAACCAGTTTGTTGGAAGCAATCCCTTGAAAACAAAAGCTTAATTGTACTATTTATTAATCATTTAAGATAATAGTGAAATTGATAATGGATATATTACCTTAAAGAAGAATTATTCTGAATTCAAATTTCTTGGTTATATATTTTAAAAATTGTCAAGGGCAAATTCTGTTCACATCCCTATGCCTTCCTCTTATAGTTTTATAGTAAAATCATATTTTCAAACTCTAATTTCTCACCATACTTTTGGAGTAAGGATTAACAATGACTTGGTTTTTATGCCTCTGATTTCTCCATATGGAGAGCAGCACAACACAAATTATTATGGTGTTATAATTTTAAATAGACACACTTTTATCATCAAAGTAATACACACTCAAGGGCAAAATAAATAAGTAAAATGCACTGAAAGTCTCACTACCCAGAGACTGGTATTGTTAACATCTTACTCTATGTAACCTAATCTAGACATTTTTATATACTTAAGGTGAAAATCGAATCATTCAGCAAATTTCTGTATTATCTTTTCTCCTCCTGCATTTTTACAGTATTTTTGATGTTCTATGTGTCATCATGTATTTAATCAACATTCTTCATGTTGGAAATTATAGTAAATACGAAATCTGGATTTTTATAAACAACATTGTGAGATGCACTGTTGTAGCTACATCTTTCCTATAACCCTCTAAAAAGCCTTTGGGAGAATGCAAAAATGGCCTTCAGAAAATCTGTGCCAAGCAGTTCGTGCAAGTGAATTTTTTAAGCAGTTCAGGTAAGTGCTAGTTTCTTGCATGCATTAATTACCCAACTGAACATGATTTTGTTTTAATTGGTTTTTCTGATTTTAAAAAGTGGATAATTTAAATATCCTTATTGGATTTCTAAAAATAAACTTCTCATTCAAGTTATTTGTCTGTGTTTCTATTGGAATATTCATCGTTTTCTAATGAATTTGTAGATGTCCTTTAGGTATTTTTATAGATACTGACTTTTGCAAAATTTCTCATTCTGAGCTATATGAGATACTCAATATTGAATTAATAAAATTTGCATTTTTAAAGAATCAATCATATACCTGACCAACTTAAATGTTACATGAAAACCACTGCTATGTGTGGGTTAATATTAACCTGAAATAATATAGTGACTTTCTGTAACATATAGCATACTTAGACAAATAATAAAGCTGAATAAATTATAAAATGCAGATGCTGAAAGTAGGAGTTGCTTGTGGTCTTGTGAAATAAGTTTAACACTGACCATGTTTAAAAAGAAAAATAATAACATGCTAATGAAATAAATTTAAAAGAATAATTAATAAACAGTATACTATTAGAAGTAAAAACTGGCAGAATATAAAGCTTGTTGGCCTAGTATTTTGGGTAGAAAGTAATCTTTGTGTCACAGTGGACCATAACCTTGAAGTGTTTCAAGGATAAGGAGGTACTGGTGATGAGAAAGCATGATATTTGATAGCATTAATGACTTACGTAATAGGAAATTGATTTCCTAACATCTTTCCCTTGCATAGTGGCTTTTCCCTTAGATTGAAAGAGAATCAATATGTGAATATCTGAGTATATGAAAGACAGCCAAGCGCAAAGAAAACACTATTCAATTAGCAGTTAGGAGACCTGATTTCTTAACCTAGTTGTGCCACAAATGAGTTGTGTGACCTGGGGCAAGTCATTTGGTCTTTCCAAGGTTTACTTTCTTCATCCAAAAAAGAAAATGGTATCCAAGGCCCAGAACTAAATTCATTAAATTCAATTTTGAAATGAATTTAAATAAAAAGGAAAGTATTAAAAATACCTTGAATATCCTTTGATGATGTTTCCTAAACTGTCTTTATGAAGGCCGTTTTCCTTTTTGTAACAACTATTGTTTTGTGAGAGTTTAATTTGGAATAAGTATTATTCTTATTGAATGCTCACAAAACTTTACAAGGTGAGTATTGCCCTTATTTCATTTTATAAGTGAAGAAACTGATCTAAGAGAGGCTAAACAATTTGCCCTGCTTCACAGTGCTAGTGAGCAGTCAGACTAGGATTCAAAGGCAGGCAGTCTGACTCTGTAATCTAACTTTAAGTATCACCTACACTTTCATCAGTATGTATTTTTGCTCAAATAAACTTGGGAAACACTGGCTTCACCACAGCAAAATCAGTTGAACACAGGACATTTTAGAATATTTAAGATTTGTTTTGAATATCCAAGAGGGAATCACGTACAGAGCTGCCCACTTTTTTTTTGGGCAGTCCTATGAAAGGAATACTGAACATATCAAAGGCACTAATGTTCTGCAAAATTCTTTTGGGAAATGCTGAGTCTTCACAGACATCCAGTGGTACTTTCACTCAGGAAGATCTTTATAAAAAACAATTCCTTAAATAATTTGGAGAAGATGAAAAATCTATGGGATTTACTTTCCCATAAGACTAAATCCCATTTTCCATGTTTTTTTCCTGTTTAGTACATTTTAATGTAAGAAATTTTACCAGTGCATTACAGATGTGTTTACCGGAGCTCCCCTGGTGATGCAGTGGTTAAGAATCCGCCTGCCAATGCAGGGGGTCATGGGTTCAAGCCCTGGTCTGGGAAGATCCCACAAGCCACGGAGCAACTAAACCCGTGCACTACAACTACTGAGCCTGTGCTCTAGAGTCCGCAAGTCACAACTACTGAAGCCTGTGCACAACAACTACTAAAGCCCACACGCCTAGAGCCCGTGCTCCACAACAAAAGAAGCCACCGCAATGAGAAGCCCACGCACCACAAGGAAGAGTAGCCTCCACTCGCCGCAACTAAAGAAAGACCGAGCGCAGCGACAAAGACCCAACACAGCCAAAAATAAATAAACATATATATATATTTATTTCTATATATAGAACACTCTCTATCTATCTATCTATCTATCTATAGAACGATGTGTTTACCAAGGGAAAACTGGCTTCAGGATGGTAGTGTTCTGGAAAGATGTTGATACTTTTATACTAAGCGCATTCTTTCCCAGCAGTTTTGCTTAGGACATTGTGGAGAACATTTTTTACCATCTCTTAGTAGTTCTGAAATTCGAACATAGTGATTGTTTGAAAAATATTTTCCATAATACATTATAAAGGAATAAAAATAACCCATAATTTATAGCATTATCCTGTGAACGTCAAAGTATTTCAATTATATTTATCAAATAAGCAAGCTATGATAAAACAAAAATCACAATTGTTCCAAATTAGACACTTGATCATATTTATTCATCTGAGATTTTCTAAATACCACTTTGAATAAAAATGTTTACAGACAAAATCACAAAATCAAAAAAAAAAAAAGAATTTATACTCAGTGAGAGTGTCAATGATATACATATTTAATGGATAGATTAGTATTTGATATATTTCAAATTGATTTTTCTCTTTCTCCTGAGACTCATAAAATATATTCAATCTCATAAAACACCTCAGAATTAGAATACAGGGAGAACAACATAATAGAGTTGATCCTCATTATTCACAGATTCTGTATTTGTAAATGAGCTTACTCACTAAAATGTATTTGCAACCCCAAAAGCAATACTTTGTGGTCATTAGCAGACATGCTCAGAATGGAGAAAAATTTGTCTCATTCAACTCGTTTATTCCCAGTTCAGGTTGAAGGAGATGGTGCTCTGCCTTCTTGTTCCAGCTCTCACACTATAATAGTGTCCTTTCCTTGATCTAGTTATTACCATTGTTTTTCATTTTTAATCAACTGTACATTTTAAAATTTTGTTTCCAGATACTCCCCTGACATACTTCTAAAATGTATAGAAAGAAGTCTTGCAAATAAAAGCTGAATTACTTTTTTAAGCCACAAAATCACTGCTCTGGGCTCCTAATGGAAAAGAAAGTGCGATCGAATGTGGTGGGCAGATTGTCCCCATTCTAAAATGACTTGTTTATAGTGAGGACTGAGGAGCCACGGTTCCACTTTGAAATCTCAAAGCAGAGTTGAGAGAGAGAACCCATGGCATAAAAATCAGAATTCTTAAAGCAATGTGGGTAGAAAAAAGACCTTCTAAACCCCTAAAGTAGATTCTTAGACAGGAAACTGCCAGAGTGGGAGAATATGACAGGATGGGTCTTGAGCATGAATTGCCAAAGTTACTGATACTTACCTGATATACTTGGAAAATTAAGAAGGAGCTGAGTTTATTCTTTATGCAAATATACAGTAAAGTTTAAATTATTCTCATTCATATGATATAATCGCTCATTTTAGAAGGTACTACAGTTAAGCAAAGCTTATAAAATCTAGGATAATAGCAGACATGAGAAGACATGTGAGATTTTATGTGGTGGATAGGCTTCTCTATAGATAATCTAGTATTATACATGTAAACTTTAAGAAAGAGCAGTTATTTGGAAAAGCAGATCTCTGGTTCAAGAGAAAGGGGTATAGATTTTAGGTGATTATAGATATAGCTATAGAGAATTATAGCTACTAGTATACACATATACATTAATATATATTATCAATATTAAGTATATATATAGTTAGCATATATTTATACTATATAGTATCTATGTATGTTTTCCATACAAATCACAGTATATAGGCTTGGTAGTTAGCTACAAATAGGGGTTATTGAGCACAAAGGTACAGATGAGAATCTCCAAGGCAAACTGTATAAGAAATGTGTATTAGCAGCAGTAACTAGAGGAATGTCCACTTCTAGGGAGTTTGTAGAAGAAAATTAACAAAATAGAAGACATGTCATAATGCTGTGAAGAAAGTAAGGTAGAATATAATGATGTGACCATTCGGACTGGATGTCATTACTGATGTGATTTTCATGTCAATGGAGGTAACAGGCTGAAACAAGGTATGTTATATTTAAGGCAATCAGTGTGCATCAGAAAAATAAAGCTGAGGGAACATTATATGGAAAACATTATATGGAAAACATTATATGGAAAACATTATATGGCAAACTTATGATAGGGAGGTGGGTGGAGGGATGACAGAAGCATCAAAACTACCCTTCCTCAAGTTTCTGCAGCCTACATACTTAAACTTTTAAAAAGAATTTCACAGTGCTTGGTACTTGGAAGTACTCAACAGATTTCATTTAAATAAAATATATTATTTAGACTCCAATGAAAAAAAAATAAACATGTGATCTGTATATAATCAACATTCCTATTACAGGAAAAAAACTGAGACAATGACATTAAGTAAACTGTATCAGGATACACAGTAGAGACTCAGGGTGTGAATGCAGGCAAGTTCAAATTCTAAGCATGAGCTCTTACTCTGTTTTAATGCCTAACCATTTAAGTTGGGATGCTGATGTGTAAAACTCCCTCTCTAAAGAATGATTTGTTTACTTATTTAAATAGACTATATTTTTTAGACTTGTTTTAGGTTCACAGCAAAATTGAGGGAAAAGTATGGAGATTTCCTATATACACCCTGTCCCTAAACATACATAGTTTCCCCAGTTATTAATTTCTCCCACCAGACTGGTACAATTGTTACAACTGATGAACCAACATTAACATATCAATATCATCCGAAGTTCATAGTTTACATTAGGTTTCACTCTTGGTGTTACACCTTCTATGGGTTTGGACAAATGTATAATGGCCTGTATCCACCATTATAGCATCATATAGAACAGTTTCACCGTCCTAAAAATTCTCTGTGCTCTGCCTATTCATCCCTCCCTCTCCCTTAACTCCTAGTAATCACTGATTTCTTTACTGCGTCCACAGTTTTGCCTTTTCCAGACTGTCGTATAGGTGGAATCATATACTGTATAGACTTTCCAGATTGGCTTATTTCACTTAGTAATATCCACCTAGGGTCCCTCTGTGTCTTTTCGTGGCTTGATAGCTCTGAAAAACGTTCCATTCCTTGGATGCACCACAGCTTATGTATCTATTCACCTCCTGAAGAACATCTTGGTAGCTTCCAGGTTTGGGCAATTATGAATAAAGCTGCTATAAACATTTGAGTGCTTTTGTGTAGATATAAATTTGGAACTTTTGGGGGGTAAATACCAAGGAGTGTAATTGCTGGACTGAATAGTAAGAGTACATTTTGTTTTGTAAGAAACTGCCAAATGGTCTGCCAAAGCTGCTGTACCATATTGTAGCCCCACTAGCACTGTATGAGAGTTCCTGTTGCTGCACATCCTCACCAGCATTTGGTGTCATCGGTTTCTTGGATTTTGGCCATTCTCTAATAGGTGTGTGGTGGTATCTCGTTGTTTTAATTTGTATTTCCCTGATGACATATAATGTAGAACATCTTTTTTCATATATGTATTCATCAGCTGTATATTGTCTTTGGCAAAGTGTTAAGGTCTGTGGCCCATTTTTGAAACAAGTTGATTGTTTTCTTATTGCTGAGTTTTAAGAGCTCTTTATTATAGGATAGTTATTTTGGATAAATATCCTTTATAGGTCTTTTGCAAATATTTTCTCCAAATTTGGGGTTTTTCTTTTCATTCTTTTGACACTGTCTTTCGTGGAGCAGAAGTTTATAATTTTAATGAAGTCCAGCTTATCAATTCTTTCTTTCATGGATTGTGCCTTTTATCTAAAGTCATCAACAAACTCAAGGTTGTCTAGATTTTCTCCTGTGTTAACTTCTGGGAGTTTTATAGTTTTGGTTTTACATTTAGGTTAGGTCTGTTACTCACTTTGAATTAATTTTTGTGAAGGATATAAGGTCTGTGTTTAGATTAATTTTTTTGCGTATATATGTCCAGTTGTTTCAGCACCATTTGTTAAAAAGATTATCTTTGTTTCATTGTATTGTCTTTGCTCCTTTGTCAAGATCAGTTGTCTATATTTAGGTGATTCTATTTCTGAACTCTCTATTCTGGTTCAGTGATTTGTCTATTTCACCAATATGAAACTGTCTTAATTACTAGAGCTTTATAGTATGTCTTGAAATCATGTAGTGTCAGTCCTCCAACTTTGTACTCCTTCAATATTATGCTGGTTATTTTGGCTCTTTTGCCTCTCCATATAAGTTAAGGATCAGCTTGTGTATATATAGAAAATAAGTTGCTGGGGCTTCCCTGGTGGTGCAGTGGTTGAGAGTCCGCCTGCCGATGCAGGGGACACGGGTTCGTGCCCCGGTCCGGGAAGATCCCACATGCCGCAGAGCGGCTGAGCCCGTGAGCCATGGCCGCTGAGCCTGCGCGTCCGGAGCCTGTGCTCCGCAACGGGAGAGTCCACAACAGTGAGAGGCCCGCGTACCGCAAAAATAAATAAATAAATAAATAAGTTGCTGAATTTTGATTGGGATTCCAAGAATCCGTAGATCAAGGTTAGAAAGTAATGACATTGACAGTACTGAGTCTTCTCATCCACAAACTATTATGGAATATCTCTACATGTATTTGGATCTTTGATTTCTTTCATCTGTGTTTTGTAGTTTTTCTCATACAGATCTTGTACATACATTTTTTTAGATTTATATCTAAGTATTTCATTTTGGGGTTGCTAATGTAAATGGTATTGTGGTTTCAATTTCAAATTCTTTTAGTTCACTGGTAGATAGGAAATCAAAGGACCTTCGTGTATTAAACTTGAAACCTGCAAACTTGCTATAATCACGTATTTGTTCCAGGTGTTTTTTTGGTCGATTCTTTTGAATTTTCTGCTTAGTCCAGCATGTCATCTGTGAACAAAGTGTGTTTTATTCTTTCCTTCCTAATCTGTATACTTTTAATCGTCTTTTCTTGTCTTAATGCATTAGCTAGGGCTTCCAGTACAATGTTGAAAAGGAGGGGTAAGAGGGGACATTCTTATCTTAGTGAGAAAACTTTTAGTTTATCACTACTAATTATGAGGTTAGCTATAAATTTTTTGTTGACATTCTTTATCAAGTTGAAGAAGTTCCCCTCAATTCATAATGTAGTGGGAGTTTTTATCATGAATTGGTCTTGAATTTTGTCCAATGATTTTCTGCATCATGTAATTTTTCTTTTTTAAACTTTTTGATCTGTTGATGTGATGAATTATATTAATTGATTTTCAAATGTTGAACTAGCCATACTTGGAATAAATCCCACTTTGCCATGGTATATATAATTCTTTTTACACATTGTTGGATTTGATTTCTATTTTGTTGAGAATTTTTTCATCTATGTTCATGAAAGATATTGGTCTGTATTTTTCTTTTCTTGTAATGTTTTTATCTGGTTTTGGTATTAGTTACTGGTCTCACAGAATGAGTTAGGAAGTATTCCCTATGCTTCTGTCTTCAGCAAGAGATTGTAGAAAATTGGTACAATCTTCCTTAAATGTTTGGTAGACTTCACCAGTGAACCAATCTAGGCCTGGTGTTTTCTGTTTTGGTAGATTATTAATTATTGATTCAATTTCTTTAATAGATATAGGTCTAATAAAATTGTCTATTTCTTCTTATGTAAATTTTGTCAAATTCTCATCCCTCTTTATCTCTGATAACATTCTTTGGTCTGTAGTGTGCTCTGTCTGAAATTAATATAGCTATTCCTGCTTTCTTTGGTTAGTTTCAGCATGGTATCTTTCTCTAACTTTTAATTTATGTGTATCTTTATATTTAAAGTGGGTTTCTTGAGGACAACATATAGTTAGTTCTTGTTTCTTGATCCACTCTCTCAATCTCTGTCTTTTAATTGGTGCATTTAGACCATTAACATTCAAAGTGTTTATTGTTGTAGCTGGATTAGTACCTGTCATATTGTTTACTATTTTCTATTTGTTACCCTTATTCTTTGCTCTTATTTTTGTCTTCCACTCTTCTTCTGCCTTTTGTGGTTTTAATTGAGCATTTTTATTATTTCATTTTCTCTTCTTTCTCAGCATATTAGTTATACTTCTTTTTATCTCATTTTAGTAGTGAATAATTTACTCTTATTTGTATTTTTATTACTAGGATAGTATTTGTAAATGTGCAATTTTCTGACTTGCATATGTAAAAATAATACATATCTACAAAAGCAATGCCTTTTTCTTATATTTTTCATTATAAAACTCATTTTGACATGGTTAGCCTTCAAAGTTTGTTTTTAAAGAGTTTATTTTCAATTACATCATAAATGTAAGCATTCATTTTAATGGTATTTGTGTTTTAATTCAAAAATATTGAGTGCCCACTACTATATGTCTGACATCTTACCATCCTCATCTTAAGTATTCAACCATCCATTTACACATGAAAATCGAAGCATACATACATCCCATTCGATATTTGTAAACTAAACGTTTCTAGGATAGGAAATTTTGTACTGTTTCACATTTTATGAAACTATACTGCATAAAATAAAAGTAAAATTTTTAGAAGTCAGAAAAATTAGAAGTATTTTGTAAAGCTATATAAGTATCTGACACATTTCTACTACAATAGTAAACATTTCTCAAATACTATTGAGCTCTTTTCAACTTGTGAATGCCTTCTTTACTCATTCAGGTTTCCCATCTCTGATATCTAACATCTCTTGAATATTCAGGCAGTGGGATGAATTTTTATGGTATCCAATTAGCTAAGCTGGAACCACCTTTCCTAGAATTCCCTTCTACTTTATTTCCAATTTTGGTGAGCCACAGAGACTTTTTTTTTTTTTTTTTTTTTGGTATGAGAAAAAGAAAGCAGAAAAGAAAAAGGTGGACATTCCTTTTTACACAGAAGATAGTTGGTGCAGGGCCCAGGGTCCTACACCATACATCACACACATGTTGCTTTTTTGCTGGCTCACTTTGTTGGTGCAGGGCAGCAGCCAGGACTGAAGGTTTTCCAGCTTTGCCAGTCTTCTTTCTTCAGCCTCACTGACACCTTGGTCAGGTGCATATGCAATTCAGGCTCAAATGGCATCAGTCTTTCATACAAATCACCTCTATCATCAGTGTTTTGAGTGTGGAGGTGACCAGACACTGACATACTGACGTATTGTCCACTGTAGTCGATTTCAGCTCACCCTTGCAGATTCTAGTTTTTCCTTGCTTTCCCCAGTTCCTATTCATTTTTCCTTCCAGACCATCTTACTTTGTGGCTTTATATCATCTCCTAGTGGTTATGCTTCTCTGCTCAAACCTGACTGAAACAGGCAGATCCAAATTTGGGCCACATTTTTTGCTTCAGCGGTTCCCTAGCCAAATCTTCTTATCTCAATGTTTATCAAATCATCTTGCACTTCCTTATTTGTCTCTCCCACTTCATTGAGGGTAATGTGAGACAAAGATTTTATTTACCTATCGTTTTACTGTAATAGACCAGTTCTGTGCATTATGCATTAAAAATATTAATATATGCATGCTTAATTGAATGAGGCCCTTTACAAATTTATATTCACTTAAACATTTCCAAGAATTTATTTTTTTAAGTAAAGTACTTCAAGGAAGTCTACTGTTGTTACAGTTTTTATCCTCACAGACTCTTGTATGTAACAGTAGTAAGGTGAGCAGGTGTTTAATTAGAAGGAAGCCCTTAGGTCAATTGCTGATGTATTTAATAAAGACTATTTTCACCTCAAACCATCTGTGAATCCTAGCTTTCATCATTCAAGGACTGTAGCTTTGTTCTTGATTACATTTGGGGATTAATTGTATAATAGACTATACCATCCTATAAACCTTAATCTATTATAATTCTTGCTTTTATTTTTATGACCAAAGACTGTTTTCAGAGCCTGTTCTGTCATAGAGCTACATGCTGCCTCAGCCACTGCTACTCTGTTATTTTGGGCAAGACACACCACTCAAAGTGTATCAGGGGTAATATCTATGTTATAAACAGGGTTACTATAAGGGATAAAAAGAATATATATAAATAAAACTCATACACAGTCCTTAGCACTTAATATTTGTCCAATGAGTATTAGCTATTATTATTATCAGATTTATTTTTAAAAAATAGAGAGTAAAAGCTCAGCAATTTATAGGTGCCCGTGCAACATCACAGTTTAATTCAATGCTGATATATACACTTGGGTATAATAAAAAAAGTTCACTGCTCAGTTGAAGTTATGAATTTTTCATAACTGTTACCAATCCTACTAAATTAAGAAATCACTTCTGACTACAAGTTAAGCAACTTTAAAATTGCTATTCTTCCATTGCTGACAGTGTACCAGCAATATATTAAAATTCTAAGAATAAAATTCTCAACATTTTTATGTATAGCCCATGAGATATTATTTACAATAAGAACTTGATTCACTGTCTCTCAATCCAGTATCCCTTTTTAAAAAAAGTTCTCTGTAAGGTAGGTTGTGGAAATTCTTTTAAATTTAATATTTCTGTATATGGCATTCCGAATAAGTTGCAAGTTAATGAAAGAAATTCCCAAGGAGGAAATATCCATTTTTTAAATAATTAGTCATATATAGTGATATTGTATTGCTATTTATTTTGGTATCCATTGAAATCTGAGTCTAAATAAATATTAATGATGATATCCTGTTCTCAGTAATATAGATTCACATTTAGTAAACTCCACAGTATCTACCAAGAGAATCGTGCACTTTTGTTAGGACACTAATACTATAGCTAAGACTAAGAGCAAATTGTTTCAGGGACTTTAGCAAATCTCAGGCGCAGGGGTTGCCTTTCATCATTACCATTTGTAAACAATAAACTGTCAAATGTGTGAGGAAAATTATGGTGATAAAAATCATGTGATTTTTAAGAACAAATATAATCCTTTTTAAAATGTATTATCAGGTATATGCCTTGTAAATGTGTGTTGAGTATCATTAATAAAATTAATAATAATTTTAAAATAATCTGTATTGTGACACTATAGGGTAATGTGATTAAAAGTGACCAACTAATTAACATTTTATCATAGCTTCCTGGAAGGGAGAGTTCCTAAGAGAGGGAATTTTAAAGAAAAAAAAAAAAAGCCTTTAAGTAGGAAATTGATATGGTCAGAATATTTGTGTTAAAAAAAAATCTATAATCATTTCTCTGCATGCTTAACAGGTGAGGTTTCCAAATTCAGTTCATCCTTATCACTGTTAAACATCACCCTAGAATTCACAGTGCCATTTCCCTCTCATCTGTGAGCTCAACATTTACGTGTATCATCATTATAATTCTAACTAGTTTATTTTAATTATAGTCAATACACTAAGGAGAAGTTTGTGACAGCTGATATGATTTATTACCAATTCTAAACGCATTTGTCTTGCTTTTGGCAGTTGTGCTACCTCTGGAATGCCCCTGCCTGCTTGGCAGCAACCTGTCAGGGTCGTTATGATTGCTGTTTGCAGGGGTATTAGCTGACAGTTCTTCCTCCACTCCTGATAAATGTATGCCTGCCATGTAATCACACCCACAAGGTCTTGCCTCATCATTCACCTATAGCTTCATCAAATATAAGAATATGTAGCATAAATATATTACAGCCACACATATACATGAATCATACATAACATCACATGTATTAGATGACAAGAAGTTTATGTGATATTCCCTTTAGAAATGCCACGCTACACGAGGCTGTAAGAGTGTCTGTGTTGGGAGAAAACCCTTCTCTTACTATGTTAAGGATACTTGAGTGGTTCTTAAAAACTGATATAGTGGAAAATAATTTCAGAGGCATGAGAGGATTTTCCCCAAGATTAATATTTAAAAATCAGTGATTCTGAAATATTCTAGGCTTTGTGATGGCATGGGAATTTCCTGTATTAAGTTATTAACAAAGATCTGCACTGGATGCATTCAAATATATAATTTCTTCTCTGATGCTGTTCTGTTCTAGTATATACTTATATTTTAAAGCTCTGCATTGGGAACTTGACCCTGTTTTTGTTGATAAATCTTTTATTCTTCTCTCATGAATTATTCAAGTACTGTGCCAGGCTAGCTTATACCCAGTGAGTGAAAAGGAGATCCTCAAATCATACACCATCATCGTTCTTAATAAAAACCAAAGTCTTTTTTTAAACAATTTTACATTGGTAAAATTGTATGTGTTTTGGTGACTTAACATTCTTTATTGTTGAAATAAACATCATAATTTGAAAAGTATTTGATTCATTGAATCAATCTTAAATGAATTAACTTTCTCATGCTATTGGTCAACACCAAAAGAATATGGCTCCATTAGAAATGTGTAACTTGTCACACTGATATGCTAGAGTCAGTTTTGCTCTGAGAAGAAGAGAGAATTGAAATCACTAAAGACTATGCAACTGCATGATAAGAAAGAGACAGAAAGATACTCACAGGTGATAAGGACTGAAAAATGGCCAGGAAGAAGGCACTGATCTCTGGCCTACTGACTGTATGTGCATTAAAATAAGAGATAAAAGTTGTCAGATAGGATATATTTTAAAAAGAAAAAAAAGCTAAATCAGCTTTAGAGAGATTACAGGCAACCTTATTAAGCAACTGACTTTGACTACAGTAAAAGTATCTGACACTAAGTTAAATAAATGTGAATATTTTACCATGAAACTGGTGGAAGGAAAACAGCCAAAAGTATTTTTTTTAAAGGGGAACCACTTTGTATCTCAATTTCTTCATCTGTATATTTGGTTTCCTTTTTTATTGATTTTAGACTATCAGAAATGGATAGAAATTTTAAAACACTTCTCATTTTACAGGAAACTGAAGAGTCTATAAGATAATCCCCCAAACCTATTTGTTATAAGGAGTGCCTAGATTAGAAAGAAGGTTTTCAGATTCAGTCTATGTTAAACATTCTCTATGGTGTTTTCTTTTTTTAAATGTGACTTTTCCCTTAAATGTGTATTATCTATGCATTGTTTTAATATTTAATATATATGCATCTGGACTACCATATGTATACAATGTGTTTCTTTACATTAAGGCCATTATATATTATAATTTTTGAACAAAATAATTTGGTATATATGAAGAATCAGAAATATGGTTAATTTTTCAGTAAAATATAAGAATAATTTTCCTAGGAAATATCTACAGTTCTATGTATTTATAGTGCAAATATGCCTTAATATTAGAAATGTTTGAATTCCAACCACTTATTCATATAGCACAATTTAATATACCAAAACCTATCTTCCTTTTAACTCCCTTTAAATAGACACATTCACTATATATGTTTACCAGAATAGATAGAGCATCAGGCTTTATTTTCTATAACTCATATTATAAGATCATTTATATTATAGGTTGCATTAAATGCTTTCTAATGTACATACTGTCCCCTCCTCCATATCCTCTCTCTGAGAAACCAAAACCTCCTTAGAGACATGGACCCCCCCCGCCTCCCCAATTCCTCTAACAGATGCAAGGCACTCTCAGAAGAGAAGAAGAAGAAGAAAGAGGAGAAGGAGGAGGGTGAATAGGAGGAGGAAGAAGAAGAGGAGATGATGATAAAGTGATAGTTGATGGTTGCTTGAGACTACACTGCAGATGATGTTATTAACTGGCTTTGAAAAAGAGTGTTGTGTTCATGTGCTAAAGCCGTTACCCACTTTTTCCATATTAGCAGAATCTGCATTTTAAGGGATTGAGTCTATCCCACTCCCATGTGATTTATGATTATATTCTAATTAGTCTAATTTAATTATGGTAATCTCATTGACTCCCATTTTGACTTCCATGGGCTCTAGCACTTTGCCTCTGTGGGCTTGCTGGGAAATGTTTCCTTGCTCATAAAAGAAAGATAAGAAGAAGAAATAATCAACTTCCCCCACTAGACATGTTAGTACCTGCTCCTGGATTGTGGAATGTATATGCATAACAATGAGGGACTAGCCATGAAAAAAGTCAACAGACTTTGAATGACCCTTTTGGTAGATGGATTAAACATGTATGGGTTTTTTGGGGTTTTTTTTGGTACGTGGGCCTCTCACTGTTGTGGCCTCTTCCGTTGCGGAACACAGGCTCTGGACGCGCTGTCTCAGCGGCCATGGCTCACGGGCCCAGCCGCTCCGCGGCACGTGGGATCTTCCCGGACTGGGGCATGAACCTGCGTCCCCTGCATCGGCAGACGGACTCTCAACCACTGCGCCACTAGTGAAGTCCATGAACATGTATGTTTGATAATACTGTTCAATTCCTGGAGTCAGCTACCCCTGGGACAAACAGCACATGACTTTTGGTTATGCGAAATAATACACACCTCACATTTTAAGACAGAAAAATCAGATTTATTTAATGTTTTATTCTGAAAATGTCTTAACTGATTTGAAGCCTAGGGCATTTGAACTTTATTCTGCAGGCAAGAGGGAGCAATCAAGTTTTGTAAGTGGAGAAACAATCTAACAAAGATGACATTTCAGAAAGATAAATCTAGCAGAGTGTATGTGAAAGACACAGATAGACAGAGATAGAACAGAAGATCTGTCATTTGGGTAAAAGAATATTATCCAAAGCCAATACAGTTCTTTGTTAATAAAGTTATCATTTAATAAAAAGTTCCAGGCATGTCACATGAGGAAAAAATAGACTAAAAGCACACCCACAGGTGAGCCACCTATTTAAGTTAGGATAGAAGGACTCTAAAAAGTTTAGTATGTTCACAAAATAGAAAAATATATAGATAAAATGGATGAAAGTAACAAAGAATTAAAATTCACAGAAATAAACAATCTAGAACTGAAAAAACTATGAATTTCAGAACAGTTTGGGTAAGTTTTAATACAGATTAGACATAAAAGAATATAGGATTAGTGAACTAAAATATAGTTTAATAGAAATGCAGAAATTGAAACATGGAGGAAATATGAAAGGAAAAGAATATAAGAAAAACTTTAGGACAAAATTTAAAAAGCTAACACAAAATAAGAGGCCCAGACAAAGTGGGGAGATAAGATGAGCATAAACAATATTAAAAAGATAAGGCTAAGTATTTCCTAAAACTGAAGAAACAAATCAACTCACAGATTCAAAGGTAAGGTCAGTGAACCCCAAGGGACATATCTGGACAACTATCTAAGCATATCATTGTGAAACTACAAAATATCAAAGATGAAAATAAAATTTTAAAGTAACCAAAAGGAAAAAAAAAAAGATACACTATCTGCAAAGGCATAGAAATAGACTTACAGCTGACTTTACAAGAGAATATGGAAGTCTGAAGACAACTGAATAAATTATGGGCCAAAAGATACTTACTGCTAACTTATAATACACAGCAAATATAGCCTTCAAAAATAGTTGTAATAAAGATGCTTTCAGACAAACACAAACTAAATTTATTTCTAGCCGTCTAAGTATTTCTGTTCTCACTTTCCCCAATCATCTGATGCAGATGTTTGTGGAATGAAATCACCCAGGCATCAGAACCCTAAACCAGGCTGATGTCAAATCTACAAATTACCTACCATAAGCAGGGCAAAGAGAGATTTAAGGTTCAACTTACCTACTACACTTAGGAATCAGAGGCTCTGTACATTCAGACTCAGAGTTCAGAAGCTCAGGACCCTGGCCACGAACTCACTTAGTACTACCTTCTGTGAAGGAGATATGATACCCTCTGAAAACTGTCCTGTTAGTCTTTGAAGTTCTTGAGGATTGGGAGCATATCTTATTTACTGTTGTGTCCCTTGAACGTATCAAGTACAAGGTATTTTAGGCTGTCTGTAAAGGACTATGGGATGACATAGTAAATGAGGAAGAAGACAAGACATCCTTGATTAATCATAGAGACTAAGATTGCAGTCGAACACTTACTATTCCTAAATTAACTGAGAAGATTTGAATCTCCCACATGATGCAGAAACAGAAAATTCTTGGAAGAAAAGGATGACGGCTGCAGTTTCTTGCAAACAAATACACAAGTCATATGCATAGAAGGCCTGTATATATATCATCTACTAACTACAATCTATGCATTTAATTTGTTTACAAAAATATTCATGCTTGTAGAAAACTCAGGAAGGACAAGAAACAATTATGAAAAAGCAAAAATCCACTAAAAGTCTACCACTCAGAAAAAGAACTCCCACTAACATTTGTTTAAGCATCCTCCTAGATAAGTGTCTTTAAGTACATATGTATTTATTTAGATTTTTGTTTTTGCTGTATGGTTTGTATCTCTTTCCCTCTTATGATATGAAAGGGATATGTCTCTTTTTTATCTAATTAGGGGTCACTTTTATAACTTTAAATAGCTTTTCTATTACTCTGTATATAATTCCTATGATTATTTTATTGTTAAAGTATTACTATGATACAAGGTTATAATGCCAAGAACTAGCAATGTAATTGTTTCGTGTGTATATGTAATGAATAACTAGTATCACTGGTAGGCTTCTGCTAGTGTTAGGGTGTGGAACACTTCTATTTTTTTTTAGATGGATGTTTCCTTAAGCCCTCTCATCTTACATTCTGTGTACTGAGAAATTTGGCCTCACCCAAAGAGAGGCATGACCTTCATCCTTGGCTCCTGGAAGATAATCTCTAGACCCTTGAAATTTCCATAATAATAGGAGTGTCTTTGTTATTCATGTGGGCCTCTATGACCATACCTGATATTTTATGCTAACAAGATGACTCCGGTTGAGGCCAACCATACCCAATGGTCTTAAGGTGGATGCTGAGCATATAAAAAGAACAAGCAACCGCATGTGCAACTAACAACCTTAATAAAACCTCTGGACTCAAAGCTCTCATGAGCTTTTCAAATTGGCAGTATTCTGTGCAGATGGTCAAACATCAACTGTGAGAGAATAAAGCATCCTGAGGACAATAGAAGGTTCACATTTGGAATGTTCTCCGACTCTGCCCTATGCATCTTTTCCTTGGCTGATTTTCTGTAGCCTTTTCCTATAATCAGCAGCTATAATAGCTTTCAGTTAGTTCTGTCTTTCTAGTGAATTATCAAACCTGAGGATGGCCTTGTGTGGGCCCTTCCCTCTAACTTTGTATTTGGGCCCTAATTCCTTACAGTGGGGTCCTGGGCAGACTTGGCAGTCTGGGGGACTGTGCCCTCAACCTCAGTGTTTGCCTGACTTGTCATGTCCATTATTTCTACCCAGGGAGTTTGATTGAATTAAATGATTACTTAGGAATAGTAATTTTAGGAAAATGGCAAAACAATAATTTTAAGTTTAAATGTGCCCTTTAAAAATTAAACAAAATATGTGATTTATTTTCTGTAATCTAGCCTTTAATGTGGGCAAATGTAATAGCACTTATTACAGGTAATTACCTATGAAGTTGGATCAGTAATCTTGGGGTTGAGGATATTTAATGAAGATAATAAAATAAACTTTAATTTAGAAGTTTCTCTTCGTGTTTCCTATCCGTGGTCTCACCCCAAATGTAGTTAAGTTCTTTCTCCCCCCAAATGTAGTAAAGCTCCATATATATTATGGATTTTATAAATATATATATAAAATATATATATATATATAAAAGTTCCATTAACCACTTGGACCACAGCTTTGAGGCAGTTGCTGAGAGATAAAGCCCCTTGGGATCTGGGTGATATGGTATCTGAAGAAAATTTTAGAAGTGCAAGTTGGAGGTATGTATCCTGAATATTTACCAACCATTGTTCTCCCATCTGAGACTATTCTTTTGATTGCTCTCTATCAGGAGCCTCTGGAGGGTTTTGCGGTTTGGGTTCATGAAAATGTATGTAAGGTAAGAGTAAGCTTTCATTGCTCCTTTGGAATATAAGTGGCAAAAAATAAGGTAGGCATAGAAGATGGAGGTGATATAGTGAGCAAAAGTGACTTGTCAGTTTCTTTGTAGGTCTTTACATGAAATCAAATACATGTAACAAGTTACAATAAACCACTGCTGTGAGACAGTTTTTAAAATATTTTACCATTTTTTAGGCAGAGTCATGTTCATGCCTTCGAGTCTTTTTATTATATCACTTAACATATATCAACTTTTTCTCTTTTGTTTACTGTATTGATTTTTAAAGAAAGAAAACAAAAAAATAGAAAAAAAAATCAAATCAGTAAGATCTTAATAACATTACGAAATTTTAGGAAAAGGAATATAAAATATCAATGCCTAAAAATGTTTCTAGGAGTTTCATTTTTAAATAACAAACATTCATTAATTATCTATTCCTCATGTTGGAAATACTAGATTTGACTGCAAGGTGTTTCTTTGTTCTTAGTCATTTATAGTATGCAAGGCCAGGAATAGAATGATATTTGCATCAAATGTATTTAAGTTAATAAAGAAGACAATTTACAGATTATTATCTACCATGTACTCACTCTTTTTCCTGTACATTACTCCTATGGGAGAATGTTGCTTTAGCATATTACTTTTTTAATATTAATCAATGTCTCACATTAAAATCCTCATATGTCTCTCATTTCACCAAGATACTTTTCCTAAAATAATCACTGTTTGTCATATAGTGGGAATATTAGACTAAATGATATTAGAATACTTGGCTCTAGGTGATTAATCTCCCTAAACTATTTTTTTCCACATCTATAAAATATTCATTCAAATACTTATTTGATACACCAATGTACTGTGAAATCAAAGTTGAATAAAATGTGAAAGCTCTTTGTAAACTGCTGTAAGTATCTTAAAATAGCATCAATGTTTTCATCAACTTATACTGTATAAAAAAAATGGAAATGAAAACATTCCCCTTTGATCATACAGGTAGTATCTTAACTCCTAATCCTAACATATAAAGCATTGTAAAAATCAGACTTTGTCTTTGCTTAATATACAGCAGAAAATTTCTTTTTTTTTAAATATCTCCTTCATTCATCAAGTCATTCATCCAGCCATCATCTATCCATTCATAAAAAACATACTTTTTAAGATCCATTGATTATCTCAGAGCCTATGATAGATCCGGGAGCTATAACTGTAAACAATATACTGTTTCTGTTTCAAAGATATATTAGTTTTGAGCGGATGTATCAGTTATCTACAGCAACAGTAATGCTGTGTAACAACCAACCTCAAAGCCCTTGGTGGTATACTACAATAAACATTTATTTTAGTTCATTACTCTATAGATCAACAGGGTGAATGCTGATCTGAGCCAGGGTTAGCGCATCTTAGCTGGTACCTCCCATGTGTTTGTGGTTACCTGGCAAGTGACCTAGGGAACAGCTGCTCTAAAATGACCTTAGGTAGGACAACTTGTCTCTGCATCATGTCATCTCTCATCTTCCAGTAGACTAGCCTGGGCTGGTTTTAATAGTCTAAGCAGACATTCAAGAGAAGGCTATTCTGGGCATGTCCTCATGGTGAAGGCAAAGGAGAGAGAAGGAGGAAATATGCAGGGCCTTTTGAGAACAAAGGTTAGAACTGACTCACTTTCACAACAGCTTCATTCTATTAATTAAAGAAGTTATAAGAACAGTATTCAAAGGATGGGGAAGTAGACTCCCTTCTTGATGGAAAGTGCTGTAAAATCATACTTAAAGCCTGTGGGTACAGGGAGGGGTGGAGAATTGGAGCCATTTTTGCAATCAATCTCCCACATTAAGAGACACAAACAAATGAACACATAGTGCAAATGCTTCATATTCTCTCCAGCTTTTGTCTCCAACTTTCTCTATCTTTTCTCTTTGTCCAAATTGTTCTCAATGGTATTTTAAACCATTAATTATTCTCTCCCTTCTATTTTTCTTGTTGCCCTCTCTGTTGGCAGCTCATCAGAAAACTTTAAGTCTCTCCTCTCCTAAAACAATCTAGAAGCAACTTTTCTTCCTCCTCAAGCTCTCATTTTATATTTTATATACATATATACATATATCTCATTTTATATACATTTATATACATTACATGTCAAACTCTGGCAAACTGTTCTTGAGTATCTATCATATTTCTGATATTCTAAGTACAGATTTTTACACTTGCTTTTTCTGCTTCCAAGCCACACATTTCTTCCCAACCTATGCAGTTTAACTTCAGTCCCTACAACTCTACTGACAGTATTTGCAGCAATCTCCATACCCCAGTCTATGGCTTATGACCTTATTGACTGGCACCTCCACTTTCTTGAAACTGCATCTTTTGGTTCTCTACTGCCTCTTATTCTATGAGTATTAATTCTTGATATATTGCTTGGCTTTCTCTTATTCTCCAAGTGAAAAGAAGTAACAAAATAAAATGCTAGAAGAAACAAGCATGAAAAATATAAGTGATAACGGAAGTTGCTTGCAATTTACTGACTTTAAAATATACATATTGACTTTGTTTTTGCAAGTCTTTGATTACCTAGTACACATCAAATGTGTCAAGGTTAGTTTGATGAAAACTAAAATCCATCTTTTAAAGTTATGTGTTAAAGACTATTAAACTAAAAATATTTGGAAAGGATATTTGCCCAAGAAGAATAAAAGAAACTTTCTGATGCAGATATTCAATTTTACCTTGGAGTACATATTTACTTGGCTTAGGAGTTAAGTATTCTGGCATGATATACCTATTTTACTATATTCAGTGTATCTTAATTTTACTCCACCTGTAATAAACACACCTACTATATCCAGCAGGAATCAGCAAATGCAAAGAAAAAAAAGGGAAGAATTTAAAACCTAAATGTGAATTTTCTGGCATCATTGCATTACTTCCTTATTGTACACAACTAGATTCTGCTTATTTATTTCATTTAAAAATATATATACTGCAAAGTGCTATTTTATCTTCTCATTTTAAAAGCAGTAAAATCTCCTACTGGGAAAATAGTTGGTAAGCTGTGCTGGGAACTCCCTAAACAGTACATTTTGGTAACATGTACTTCCACCAAAAATCTTCCATAACAAATTTATTGTTTAAACCTGAGGTGTCTAACTATTCTTCCCTTGAGATTAGCACACAGATTGTGTTTTTCAGTCTCAACAATTTCTTACATCTTTGATTTGTTGTAGTTGTTTTACCTTAGTCTTTTTAGAGATTTTTGAATTGCCAAAAATGACAGGTAAAGATAATTACAAATGTAAAATTCTGTAAAGAAACATATATTAACCAATAATTTTGAGCCAAAGCTTTTCATATTCAGTACAAGTTATTGTTGTATTTAATATTATTAGAAAGACATTTTCATACAAAAAAATATGAAAAGAATGGTCACAGCTTTGTATTTTAAGGCAATCTGCACAGTGGTAAAAAAATAATAATAACTTTATTTACTCCAGGTAATCAAGACACATCATCCTAACAACCAGGTATAAAATTAACAAGGCCTTCAATAAGTGAAGTGGTTTTGATGACTGCAGATGATTACTTTTTTAACTCTAGGATTTCCTAAGGGATAAGAGCAAAAAAAAGGGCAATTTTCCTGATACTTTAATATGTTCTGAAGCACATATAAAGATCAAAAACATAAAATCATTAATTTTGAATAAAGGATGAAAGAGTTATACTTGAATCATTGTTGATTTGAATTGCAGAACATTTTATAAAGAATGGATTTTTAAACTCTATTCCAAGTGTTCAACTATACATAAATGAAACAAAAAATAAGCAAAAATTCTAATTATTGGCAAAGGGATGCTTACAGTCTAGTTTAAAAATATCAGATTGTTGACTGGAAAAAAAAAAAAAGCACAATGTAAGAGCTGTGAGTTGAATTTATTCAGTGTCTTACTGAGGACTATAGCCAGGGAGACAACCTCTCAGATTGCTCTCAGGAACTATATTGAAGGGGCAGGAGCCAATATATATGTGATTCTTTTGGTTGGAAAATACATGTAGTCAAGCATATATCTTGGTAAAAGTTTGCTGCTAGTTACATGGATCAGAAATCTCAGTTAATGATTTTTAGTGCTTATCTATGTAAGGGAAGATGCAAGAATCTGGGGTCATTGAAATTCTTCCTTAGATATGCATTTCCACTTTCTAGGGGCCCATATAACCAAAACATAGAATGCTTCATCCCAAATTCCTTTTGAGAGTACTTATAGGTCAGTCACTGTAGTGATTAATGACTAAATCCTTACAGAATTTGAATGGCAGGCAACATTCTTTGTTTACAAAAACATTTAGGAATGAGTGGTGGTTTTCATTAAATATTCAAGGGATGAATAAATGAACACAGCCACTATTTAGGAATATTTGAAGATAGATTCTGACATTGGGGAGATAAAACTGTTCATTATTGAACATTTTTTTTTTTTTTTTTTTTTTTTTTTTTTTTTGTGGTACGCGGGCCTCTCACTGTCATGGCCTCTCCTGTTGCAGAGCACAGGCTCCAGACACGCAGGCTCAGCGGCCATGGCTCACGGGCCCAGCCGCTCTGCGGTATGTGGGATCTTCCCGGACCGGGGCACGAACCCGCGTCCCCTGCATCGGCAGGCAGACTCTCAACCACTGCGCCACCAGGGAAGCCCGAACATGTTTTTTTAAAACTGAAAATTAAAACACACACACACACATTGATGTTGGAGATGAATCCATGTAGACTTGGATGTCTCCAGATTAAAACAAATAATAAAGAGTAATAATTCATAACAATATTGTTTCATTTGGTCGATTCTCATGGGAACTATATTTTCCAGGACCAATTGCTCATCCTCTCTCTGCCTAGTACAATAAATTTCCTTGCTTCCTGGTTTTTCTGAGTCCCCAGCTCATAACCAGTTTTCTAGAGCTACAGTTACACCTGCATTATAGTCCACTTCACTTAGAGCATTAGTCCTCCCGATTCCAATGATATTTTTCACCTCACCCTGTTCAGTACGCCTTTATCTAAATAAAACTGTGTCTCCTCCCTGCTTAATCTTGGGCTTGCTTGACCCTCCTCCCCATTTAAACTAAAATTTCTGAGACTAAGTTGCTACTTGCTACTCAAAGTGTGGTCCCAGATTAGCAGAACTAACATTATCCGGAAGCTGGTTAGAAATGAAGAATTTTAGGTCCCATCCAAGGCCTATTAAATCAGAATCTACATGCTAAAGAATCTCCATGTAATTTATCTGGATATTAAAGTTTCAGAAGCACTTAACTGTGAGTTTGTAGGTTTAAAAAAATAAAATTCTATTAATTTTTCTGTTAGGTGAACAAAATCATCCTGTGTTATCCTGTATTATTTTTAAACTCTTAATTAAACTGCAATATATCTTTAATATATGAAGCAACTTATGAGTAACAGAGGTCTTGCTAAGAAGAGAGACTCAAACGATCTTTGGAAATCAAAGAATGGAAGTAAAGAGTATACGAGGTTTCTGTTCTAGGTGCACAGCTGCTTTGAACACTTTATTGGGAACTTGATGTCATAGGTGTATTTTTCCATAATTCATTCATTAACTCATTAATTCATTTAACCAGTATTTCAATAAATATTTACTGAGAATCTACTGTGTGTTACTCTGTGTCCTTGATAGTTTCAGTCTAATGAAGGTATAAAAATAGTGATTCAAATAAATTTTCTTCTGCGCTATTGTCAAAGACAGCTCAGAATTCTTAAGTGACAGTATGAAAACTAACATAAAGTTATATAGTCAGCAGGAAATATATACTGTTAAAACAATAACGATAGCAAGAACAAAAGAAACAAAACCCTTATTTCACTATCGGTCCCTCCCAGTCCTGATTTAGTGGGTTTTCCTCATGGTTTACTTAAGAGTTAACTAAATGTAGGTGCTTTTAGTTCATAGATTAATATTCCCTAGTAATCTTCCAATTGACAGTACGTGAAAAAATAATAAATGTAATGGGTTAAGAAACAAAATAAAAATCACTAAGAATTCAATACCTTCTCAAAAAGCATCTGAAAGTGACTAATTAGTCACTTTATTTTGTTTTGCACACTCATTTGAAAATAGGCTTTCTATAAATGATAATGATAATGGAATAAGTAATACCTTATTTTCAGGTAAAGAAGATATATGTATTTGTCCCAATATAATGTAGTCTATTTATTTGTATTACATTGCATGTGTGTGTGTGAATGGGTGAGTCAGAGTGAGATAGTAAGACAGAAAATGTACAAGAGAAGGAGAGCAAGAAAGAGAGAGAGGAGAGTCTTAAGAAGTGGAAATATATATATAGTAAGAAAAAATTTAACCATGTATCTGTTACCCACTGTATACTTTCCCAGGCTCTTGGAATTTAAAACGTTATCTCATCTTATCCTCACAAGGAACCCATAAAATAAATAATACCATCAACCCTGTATTTCAGATGAGGAAATTGAGGTCCAGAAAGGTAAAATAATTCAGTAAAGGTCTTATAGATGATAAATATTAATTCAGGATTGAAATTCCAGATTTGTGAGATTCCAAAACTTCCTCCCTGTGGGAAGGATGGGTTGCATTACTCCTTCTAGTATGAGATACAAACTCCTCATTTTTCAGACTGAAGGACACTGAGCTTCACACAGATGGCTCTATGATTAGCAGTAAATTGCCTCTTAATTGGAAAGTAAAAAAATGATCTCTGAAATTCCATGTAGAAAAATCACTTAATATCAGTCACATTGCTTTCTGGCAAGAGTTAATGAATTAATTATATTTACATAAGCAAAACAATGAAGCAGAAAGTAGCTCTTTAGACTTAAAAACAAAAAGACAGCTTTTAAAATATATTACACAAGCAGACTCCTCAATGAGAAGATAATCTTGAGTACCCCTAAATTAGCAGATTAAAGAATCTGCTTTCATGTGCCTATCACACTTAACCTTTGTACCCATTCCTTTCACATATGTAAAGATGAAGAAGAAATCGCAAATTAAAAAGAAACAAAATGCTGAGGACATTACCTGAGCATTAAAAGACAAACGTATGCATGCAGAGTAAGGACACTGACATGGTTTATATTTAGAAAGTTATGTGTAAAATCCCTGCTAGTAGTACCAAAAACAGAAAAACGAAAAAAAAAGATTTGAGAACAAGCATTCTGTGATAAAAAATCGGTATAGCTTGTTAATAGCCATTTAAAGGCTCCCCTGGAGTACAAGAATAAATGTGATTGGAATATAGCATAACAAAGTCTAATATTCTTTTGTTATGGTCACTTATTTTGACAAGAGAGACTGTTGGGAGTTGAGAGAGTATGTTGAATTGGATTACTGAGAGAAATTTACCTAAACACAAAGGGATAGTAGAATTGTATCTTTATGAGTTCCCCTTCTGTAGGAGGCACCATAATGTATTTACCACAGCTGACTGAGCTCACTTGCGAGCCATTTATGATGTGTAATCCTCTGTGTCCTTTGTTGGAACATAGGATGACAGGTTAATTGAATAGTGGCAGGGCAGGAGATCAGGGTCACACAAGATGACCAGTGTATATGGTGGCTAAAGATAGTACTTACTAAAAAGCTTTTATGCACAAGTACAATTTCAAACATTCCTTTTAGAAAAGTATTCATTCATCTCTTCTGAGGCATCCAGAAATTTATTAGGTAAAAATTTCAAAAGAAAATTTTAAAGAGTGGATCAGTCTTATAGATTGGACAATACTCTGAAAAATGATATACTTGATTATTCAATATTACTATCTCAAAACCATTATGGCCCTCTGTGGTGTACTAATTCACCTTCTGTGATCAGTTTTATTAAAGCTAAAAGGCATGTGTTCTTTTTCTATGAAGAAACATCACTTTATTTTCATTTATATATTTGACCCAGTATATACATAGTCACATAGGTGAAAATATACACATGGGGGTGTATATTTTAGAGTTTTGAGAAAAATAATTAAAATAGAAAAATAGTGTGCAACATTACTAGAATGCACCAATTGTCAATAACTTCCCGTCCAATGCAGTTTTAAAATAATTTTTTCCTGCCACTGCAAAACCACTAATTGATCTCTAAAAACTCACTTTATGGATAACTTTTGTGTTCATATTTATCATCTATCAGTATAAGTTTAATTTTTTTTATTCTGAAATTTTTAATACCTATTTTACCCTTCAGGTATATTTTTCTTCCTTTCTAGTAAAATCCATTTTACTTTTTGGAATGGCACAGTAAGGACATACAAAGATCTACTCTCCCATAAAAGGAATGAGAACACTGCCCAAAATGGTCAGTATCAACTTTTTTTGAATCCTAGTAATTCACAAAGGATTGATACATTCTGAGGATTATTTTCTTAAGGAAAATAATGATCTTGGGAAGAACAGGGAGTTTTGTGGTATTTTAATTTGTCCTTTTCCCATCCTTTTCTCTGCAGCTCCAGGGTAGACTTGCAAATCATTAATCATGCAACCAAGTCAGCTTTGAAAATCAGTCTAGGAGTAACTGAAGGATGCCAAATGGGTTTGAAGATCCTTAGAAGGTTCCTCAGAGAATTGTTATTTGACTTGTATATTAGCTCTCTGGAGAAGACCCACTCCCAGGGCTTGTCTTTATTTCATATGATTCAGAGCCCACTCAATGAGAAAAGCCCTATCCCCAGGGTTTTGTTAAAAAAAAAAAACAAAAAAAAAAAACCCCAGCAACAATGGTTTAATATTGCAGCTGCCTAAGGAGGCAATACCAGTTGGACAAACAAGAAACTTGGCAAAACTTACAAGAAAAATCTGTGAAATGAGTTATCCACAATGGCTTTGAAAAGCTATGACATATTGCTAAGGATCTAGAAGGACATTCTCATGTCCAGGAGTGTGTGCATACACAGGAAAGGACTGAGAAGGCCCCATCTCTGACCAATGGCTAACCTTGAGGTCCTGTGCAATCAGGAAGTTATAGGTAAGGCAAAGTTGCAAATTGCTAAAGTACTGAAGTTGTGTCCCAACATACACAGAAAACCCTTAGCAAAGGATGGAGCCTTACTAGTTAAAAGGCATTTAAGGAAATCTCTGCTCAATCATTAACTGACTACTAATCAAACTGAGCATACATTTCACTGGCCACACACGACAAAGAATTCAGTGGGATAACATATTCCAAGTGTTGAAAGAAAAAGAATGCCAAATAAGAATCCTATATGTCACAAAACTATCTTCAAAAATGAAGGGGAAATTAAGACATTTCCAGACAAAGGCTGAGATAAACTGTCACTAGTAGATATGCCCTACAAGAAATACTAAAAGGAGTTTTCAGGTTGAAATGAAATTACACTGCACAGTAACTCAAATCTGCTCTCTCTCTCTCTCTCACACACACACACACACACTCACTCACACAATTAAAAGTATCAGAAAAGGTAACTATGGCATTACGTATAAAAGACAGTTAATTCATTTTTATTTGTAACTTCTTTGCTTCTCTGATTTAAAAAGCAACTGCAGGGCTTCCCTGGTGGCACAGTGGTTGAGAGTCCGCCTGCCGATGCAGGGGACACGGGTTCGTGCCCCGGTCTGGGAGGATCCCACATGCCGCAGAGTGGCTGGGCCCGTGAGCCATGGCCGCTGAGCCTGCGTGTCCGGAGCCTGTGCTCCGCAGCGGGAGAGGCCACAACAGTGAGAGGCCCGCGTACCACAACAACAACAACAAAAAAAAAACTGCAGAGAGATATAATGATTAAACCATTTTGATGGGTTTGTAATGTACAAAGATGTAATTTATATGACCATAATAGCACAAGAAGAGTGGAGGGACCAGAGCTATATTGCACACAAGTTTTTATACACTACTGAAATTACATTGGTATTAATTCAAATGAGATTGTTTTAGATTAAGATGTTGTCTTATTCTTATCAGGCTGCCATAACAAAATACCATAGATTGAGTTGCTTAAACAGTAGAAATTTATTTTTTGCAGTTCTGAAGGCTGAGAAGTCCAAGATTAAGAGGCTGGCAAGATAGGTTTCATTCTAAAGTCTCTTCTCTTGGCTGGTAGGTGGCCACCACCTCACTGTGTGCTTACATGACCTCATATTCATGCATGCACAGAAAGAATAAGTTCTGTTCTCTCTTCTTCTTATAAGGTAGGGCCCCATGACTTCATCTAAATCTAATTACCTCCCAAACAACACAACCTCCAAATACCATCATGTTGAGGAATGGGACTTGAACATATGAAACTGTTTGGGGTGGGGAGAATACAGACATTCAGTCCACAACAAAAATTAATTCAATCCCCAGGGCAACTAGTAAAATAAAAAATAATTCAAATAGTAAAAGAAACAAGAAGGAATTTAAAATAGAATGCTAGAAAATGTTGAATACTAGGATTTAATTCTTTAATGCAAAATAAAGCAGTAATAGAAGAATGGAATAAGAAAGATATAAGACATATAGAAAAAGAATAGAAAATGGCAGACCATAATCCTATACTAACAGTACTTAATATAAGTTAAATAGAGCAAACACTCCAATCAAAATAAAGTTTGGCAGAATTCATTAAAAAATTATCAAATTTTATGATGTTTAACAAAAGCCACTTTAGATTCAAATATACAAATAGGTTGAAAGTAAAAGAATGGGAAAATATATACCAATACCATGCAAACAGTATGCAAAACAGAGTTGGAGTGGATATAACTATAAAAAAAAAAAAAAAAAAGACTTTCAGACAAACTGTTACTAGATACAAGGAAAATCATTTCATAATGATAATCCTTCAGAAATACATAACAGTTATAAACATATATATATATATATATATATATATATATATATATATATATATAATAACAAAGTCCCATATTCAACATAATTCCTATCAATGTCCAAGCTGGCTTTGTTTTTTCCAGAAATTCACAATTTGATCTTAAAGTTCATATTGGAGTGTATGGGACCAGGAATAACAAAAAAGTCATGAAAAAGAACAAATCTGAAAGACTCACTTTCAAAGTTTATTAGAAAGCAACAGTAATCAAGACAACATAGTACTGGCATAAGAATAGACATATAGATCAGAATAGAATTGAGAGTCCAGAAATAAACCCTCACTTTTATGATGAATTGATTTTTGGCAAGGGTGCCAGGAAAATTCAATTGAGAAAGAATAGTATTTTTCATCAAACGATGGTGGGACTCAATATCCACTGCAAAAGAATGAAATTTGGACTTCTACCTCACACACGGCATATAAAAATTAACCCAAATTGGATCAGACCTAAATCTAAAAACTATAAAAATCTTAGATAAAAAATAAGAGTAAATCTTGTGACTCTGGGTTCGGCAATGATTTCTAAAAGCAATGATACTAAAAGCAAAACTGACAAAAGAAAAGGTAGACAAATTGGACATCAATTAAAAGCATAAAAACTAAAAAAAAAAAAAAAAAAAGGAATTGTGCTTCAAGGAACACCATCAAGAAAGTAAAAAGGTAACTCAGGGCTTCCCTGATGGTGCAGTGGTTGAGAGTCCGCCTGCCGATGCAGGGGACATGTGTTCGTGCCCCAGTCTGGGAAGATCCCACATGCCATGGAGCGGCTGGGCCTGTGAGCCATGGCCGCTGAGCCGGCGCATCTGTGCTCTGCAACGGGAGAGGCCACAACAGTGAGAGGCCAGCGTACGGCAAAAAAAAAAAAAAAAAAAAAAGATAACCCATATCATGGGAGAAAATATCTGCAAATCATATATCTGATAAGAGACTTGTATTCAAAATGTATAAATACAAAATTAAAAGAAAAATAGTGTAGTGTAAAAATGAACAAATGATTTGAATAGACTTTTCTTGAATGATGACATGCAAATGGTCAATAAGCATATGTAAATTTGATCAACATCATTAGTCATTAGGGAAATGTAAAGTAAAACCAGAATGACATACCACTTCACACTCACTAGGATAACTAAAAACAAAAAGAGAACTAACAAATATTGGTGAGAGTTTTTTAGAAATTAAAAATGCTCATAGTAGCATTATTCCTAATAGCCAAAAGTGGAAACAACACAAATGTCAATTGATGAATGGATAAACAAAATGTGGTGTATCAATAAAATGGAATATTACACAGCTATAAAAAGAATAAAGAAATGATACATGCTACAACATGAATAAACCTTGAAAACGTTATACTAATGAAATAAGCCTGTGACAACAGGCCACATATTGTATAATTCCATTTATATTACGTGTGCAGAACAGGCAAATATATGGAGACAGAAAATAGATTTAGTGGTTACCAGAGGCTGGGGAGAAGAGGGAGTGGAAAGTGACTATTAACGGTTATGGGATTTCTTTTGGACACAAAGAAATATTCTAAAATCAGATAGTGGTGCTGGCTGAGCAACTCTGTGAATATAACCAAATCCACAGAACTGTATACTTCAAAAGGGTAAATTCTATGGAATGTGATTTATATACATCAAATTTCTTAATCTGTCCCTAAACATCTTCCTTTTCTTGGTAGGGAGTTTTCCCTTTTGATTTTCTTGTCTCAAAGATCCAAAGTGGGGAAGGAGTTGGGTAGAATTCAGTTCAAACTCTCTTCATTACAGTTATTGTGGATAGAAAGTAGACTTGCAAGAACTTAAATTTATACATCTCTGTTCTACTTGCTTCATAGAAAACAAAAATAAATGATAAACGTTGTAAAGCATGTATATGAATTACTATAATATCAGGCAGATATAGTGAAGTTTATAAAAGCAACACAGTCTCTTCCTGTAGGGGCTCAAAAGAGTGAGAGATCTAATCAGTTTAGTGCTTTAATTTTTTTTTTTTTACATTTTTTAAAAATGAGATGGCTGTTAGATTCTAAAGACTAAAAAGAATTTGATATGTTAAAGATGCAGAGCACATAATTCCAAACAGAGGGAACACCATGAGTGTGGGGATAATGCTAGGGATGCTGATAGCACCATTAGTACCAATTACTAGCATTTTCTGAGTACTCTATAGCTAGATATCATGTTGATGCTTTAAACATGATATTTTCTCCTCAATATCAATAGAGCTACATGAGGTAAATAACATCTCCTCCATTTTATAGATGAGAAAACTAAAACACAGAAGTTCATAGCTAATAATTTTCTAGACTAGGATTTGAACCTGGGGCAAATCCAAACTTCACTGTCTTCTTCTGTTTTCTAGCTTGGATCTAGACTGTACCTCAGGACATGTGTGGGGAAAAACACTTAAAGAATTTACCTAGTTCAAAAATTTGTGAAAGGAAGCTCGGAGATTTAAGATTGGAGAGTGTGACTGGCATCACATTTTGAGGGCTTGAATAACAATCAGACAAATACTTCCACAGTTAGAGGAAGGAAATAATTCAAAAGTGTTAATTAAAGCTAAACAAGAATTGTAGGGACAGGACTGTATGTTGACCATTATGCTTAGGATGTTAATTTGACTATTTCTTTTTGGACCTACACTATGACATGTAAGATTTAAAAAAAAAACCTAAATAATTTCACCTATTAAGTATTGCAGCAAATGTTTAAAGAGTAAACTCTGAAAAATACATAGATTGACTCCTTGTTATTTCTGCATAGAATGTTAGGGAGAACTTATTTTAGCCATGTGAAATTAGTGAGGGGAAGTGAGCACAAATGTATGCAATAAAAATTGAACCTGGATTCACCAGTGTATTGATTTATGCTATTGGTCTACCTCGGAATCATTGGCAGTGATGGGAATATATATGCAAATATATTTCACAGAAAGAAAGAAAATATTCAATATGTTATCAGTTCAAAATTCTCTTTAAGCAGGAAAATCATGCCAGATTTTTTGAAGGTTTAAATATTCATTAAATAAACTAAATTGAAATAATTCAGTAAATAATGGTCTGGATCTGGCCATTTTACTAGAAACTTGATAAACGAAGGTGAAAAACAGTTTTGCCTTCAACAGCACACAGATAAGAGGAAGAAAATAGTTAAATCAATAATTAAGATTCTATTTGCTAAATATTGTGATAAATATCTTTTAAAGGTGCTCTAATGGAATGGACCCAGGGAAGTGGCATCTACCTTAGTCAGGAAGGAAGTTTTGAATCTTTTCCTCCAAAAGAACAGAAGTCTGAATTCCAGACATGTATAATGGGTCTATATGAAATCCTAGTATAGCACTTCTATGTTCATATGACTTTCCTGACTTTTTCCTATCAATTTCTTACTCTCTCAACTATAGAGAAATCTACTTAATTGAATGAGACTCCATTAAGAAGAGGAGTTACACACCTGAGTTCATGACTCTCCAGAAAGGTTTCTATTATATCAATTGATTTAACACTTTTCTTTCCTAAGAATTCTTAATATTTAATGAACTTTCATTTATCTTCATAAATAGTATACATGGACTGTCATCTTACTGATCTGGAGGATATTTATATAATAGTCTTCTTTATCTGGAATATGATCCAACTAAAGATCATTCAACAGGTACTGGAACCCATTTTACAATTTACTAGCACTAAAACTGCTTCATACTGATTTTAGAATAAGGTGATTTTAGAGCTTTTATGGTCTTAGACTTACAGTTTTCATGCTCAATATGTTACAGTTAGAAAAACAGGAGATTTTGAGTCAAGTAGATAAGGTTTTGAATCTTGCCTTTGCTGCTTTCTATCAAGTGGAAAGTATTTAATACAGGGACATTATCAACAGTAAGAAGAGGTTTAAAAACAATTGTGCCAAACATGTAGGAATACACAGCCAATAACTGTAGGAGCAAAAGCCTTATACAATCTTTCAAAGACTTCTGGGGATATTACCATATTATATCATTATGCAATTGCTTATTTTAATAAAAATCTTCTGGAAATATCTGTTTCCATAAATATTATGTTTAATAATCTGGTTATGAAGAAAAGATGATATAATGTTTATTCCACAAATGTTTGCATTAAAATTGTTCATTAATTCAAAAGCATTGGACTCAATGGGTATGATTCAATTATCTAGGAAATATACTTGTGTGTTTTCTCTCCAAAGCCAGAAAAATTTTTAATTGCTCTATAGGTATCATCTAAAATTTTAAAGTACCCAAATTGTTATGGCAGAGGCAGCAATACAGATAGGGGATAAGTTGAAAAATGAATTCAGTATAATTAAGATATTTTGAATGTATTGAATGAACAAGTATACTTTTTATTCCTCTTCCTTTTGAAGCAGGTTTGGAACACACTGACAGGATGGCCCCAGGAAAAAGAAAAGACAAATGCCACTTGAACAAGAATGTGACAAGGGACAATTCCTTGTCCAATGGCAAGGGTGAAAGGAAGAGCTACTGGTTGAGAAACTGAAGGAAAGAGAATATTGGAAAGTGTTCTGTAACACAGGCACTTTTCCAGAGACAGCATCCTAATGGGAAAGAAGTGTTAGACTGGGTGATGGAAATTCAAAGTGGAGGGTTTGGTGTCCCACGTTCCATAGGGATCTCCATGGAGGTAAATGAACAGTGCTTCTCACGGACAAACCATGACCATGTGTAAAGGAAAGTCTCTAACAGAGTAAAAATGGTGGTGTGGTGAGGAGGCAGGGACAGAGGATCTGAGTTTCTACTTTTCAGTTTCCTTTAGTTTGAGTTTGAATACTGTAATAGGGATCCAGGGTTCTCCATCTGTCCTGTGGGGAACCCAAAATGTAGCTTCTGATGCCAAATGGTAACTTATCCTTGAGTGTTATCTCTGACTGGGTGTGTATGTGTATGTGTATGTGTATGTGTATGTGTATAGGATCAGGGAGGCTGGGGAATGACGGCAAAAAGCAATTCTGTGGCCTATGGCTTCGAGGCAGACAGCTAGAGATCAATGGGAGGTCATAGGCAGGCTTCAGTGAGATCCCCAGCATCAGAAGAAGCTACGTAGGTTGGAATTGACAGGGGAGGTTCTCCAAGCATTGAAGGACCCAGATAAAATGGTTCACAGCTTGAGAAGCAGACTAGCAAAGTTATCAAAAATATAACAGCATTATCTTCTTTGCATTTCTGAATTTCAGCTTTATTTTTGTAATTTCACACTATATAGAGTCACAGCATATAGAAATATATATAAAAGTTAAGCTTAAGCATTTAAAATACATGATTTATGGCTGATTACTGAGTCCCTGGAACTTTAGTTGACCAGATCTAGAAAGTCCTGCTTATCAGCTCCTTCTTTCCACCCTTACCCCTTCAGGGCTATATATAACATCACAATTACTTCACTGTCTGCAGACATCTGCTTGTTGACTTAACCATCGAGTGGTTCACTAACTGCGCTAGGCCTTTAAGGACTGATGCTGAAAAACTGCTGCTTAAAACATTGTTCATTATGTAATTCTGTTCCTTATTTAAAGCACCACATGACAAAACTCTTCTAGGAATTTGTTTAAACAATAAAAGAAGAACAAATCTCCCTTAAATAGTAGACAATTTTTTGTTATAAACAACAAGGATATATTGTACAGCACAAGGAAATATAGCCACTATTTTATAATAACTTTAAATGGAGTATAATCTATAAAAATAATGAATCACTATGTTGTACATCTGAAACTAATATAACATTGTAAATCAACTATGTTTCAATAAAAATATAACAAAATAAAAAGATTTATTAAGCTTTTTATCATTGGGTATCTAAGATGACTGGCAGTAGATTTAAGCTTACCACAGATTTCTACAAAACTACTGCCTTACTCTTTAAAATTCTTATTATTTTACATTTCTTACCCATTTTGTATATAACAATACCTATACCGATAACTGCTAACCTCCCCCTGCCCCCAGAAGCAAAGACTGCTGCCATATCCTGCCTGCCAACTGCCACACACGGTGTGGTGTTGCTCTGGGACCTTGCTTCAGATGTGCAGAGGCTCTCCCTGGAGTGTCTTAAATGCATGCAATGTACATGACCACTGGATTGGGATCAGTGAGCTGAAAGATGCAGAGCAGCACACTTGGCTAGATGAATCCCTGTGTATTGTGGACAGGGAAGAATCGTGAGCACTGTTGGTTCTAAAAGCTGTGGGCCTGACAGGGTCTTGGTGCTCCAGCTGGGCGTCAGACCAGAGCCTCTGGGGTGGGAGAACTGAGTTGAGGACACTGGTCCACCAGAGACCTCCCGGCCCCACATAATATCAATAGGTGAGAGCTCTCCCAGAGATCTCCATCTCAACGTTAAGACCCAGTTCCACTCAACGACCAGCAAGCTCCAGTGCTGGACACCCCATGCCAAACAACTAGCAAGACAGGAACACAACCCCACCCATTACCAGAGAGGTTGCCTAAAATCATAATAAGGTCAAAGGCACCCAAAAACACACCACCAGACACAGCACTGCCCACCAGAAAGAACAGATCCAGTCTCATCCACCAGAACACAGGCACTAGTCCCCTACACCAGAAAGCCTACATAACCCACTGAACCAACCTTACCCTCTGAGAGCAGACACCAAAACAACGGGAACTATGAACTTGCAGCCTGAGAAAAGGAGACCCCAAACACTGTAAGTTAAGAAAAATGAGAAGACAGATAAATACATGGCAGATGAAGGAGCAAGGTAAAAACCCACCAGACCAAAAAGATGAAGAGGAAATAGGCAGTCTACCTGAAAAACAATTCAGAGTATTGATAGTAAAGATGATCCAAAATCGTAGAAATAGAATGGAGAAAATATAAGAAATGTTTAACAAGCACCTAAAAGAAATAAAGAGCAAACAAACAATGACAAATGAAATTAAAAATTCTCTAGAAGGAAGCAATAGCAGAATAACTGAGACAGAAGAACAGATAAGTGACCTGGAAGATAAAATAGTGGAAATAACTACCACAGGGCAGAATAAAGAAAAAACAATGAAAGGAATTGAGGACAGTCTCAGAGACCTCTGGGACAACATTAAACACACCAATATGCAAATTACAGAGGTCCCAGAAGAAGAGAAATAAAAAGGGACTGAGAAAACATTTGAAAAGATTATAGTTGAAAACTTCCTTAATATGGGAAAGGAAATAGTCAATCAAGTCCAGGAAGCACAGAGAGTCCCATACAGGATAAATCCAAGGAGAAACACTCCAAGGCACATATTAATCAATCTATCAAAAATTAAATACAAAGAAAAAATATTGAAAGCAGCAAGGAAAAAGCAACAAATAATATACAAGGGAATCCCCATAAGGTTAACAGCTGATCTTTCAGCAGAAATTCTGCAGTCACAAGGGAGTGGCAGGACATATTTAAAGTGATAAAAGGGAAAAACCTACAGCCAAGATTACTCTACCTAGCAAGGATCTCATTCAGATTTGACGGAGAAATTAAAACCTTTACAGACAAACAAAAGCTAAGAGAATTCAGCACCACCAAACCAGCTCTACAACAAATGCTAAAGGAACTTTCCTAGGCAGGAAACACAAGAGAAGGAAAAGATTTACAATAACAAACCCGAAACAATTAAGAAAATGGTAATAGGAACATACATTTTGATAAATACCTTAAATGTAAATTGATTAAATGCTCCAGCCAAAGGACAGAGGCTGGCTGAATGGATACAAAAACAAGATTCATACATATGCTGTCTACAAGAGACCCACTTCACACCTAGGGACACATACAGACTGAAAGTGAGGTGATGGAAAAAGATACTCCATGAAATGAAAATCAAAAGAAAGCTGGAGCAATTCCCATATCAGACAAAATAGATTTTAAAATAAAGACTATTACACAGAACAAAGAAGGACACTACATAAAGATCAATGGACCAATCCAAGAAGAAGATATAACAATTTTAACTATTTATGCACCCAACATACAGGTACCTCAATACATAAGGCAAATGCTAACAGCCATAAAAAGGGAAATTGACAGTAATACAATAATAGTAGGGGACTTTAACACCCCACTTTCACCAATAGACAGATCAACCAAAATGAAAATAAATAAGGAAACACAAGCTTTAAATGATTCATTAAACAAGATGGACTTAACTGATATTTATAGGACATTCCATCCAAAAACAACAGAATACTCTTTCTTCTCAAGGGTTCATGGAACATTCTACAGGATACATCATACCTTGGGTCACAAATCAAGCCTTGGTAAATTTAAGAAAACTGAAATCATATCAAGTATCTTTTCCGACCACAACTCTAGGAGACTAGGTATCAATTACAGGAAAATAACTGTAAAAAATACAAACACATGGAGCGCAAGCAATATGCTACTAAAAAAACAAGAGATTACTGAAGAAATCAAAGAGGAAATCAAAAAATACCTAGAAACAAATGACAATGAAAACACAATAATCCAACACCTATGGGATGCAGCAAAAGCAGTTCAAAGAGGGAAGTTTACAGCAATACAGTCCTACCTCAAGAAACAAGAAAAATCTCAAATAAAGAATCTAAACATACACCTAAAGCAATTAGAGAAAGAAAACAAAAAAAAACCCCAAAGATAGCAGAAGGAAAGAAATCATAAAGATCTGATCAAAAATAAATGAAAAAGAAATGAAGGAAACAATAAAACAGAAAGCTGGTTCTTTGAGAAGATTAAACAAAATTGATAAACCATTAGCCAGACTCATCAAGAAAAAAGGGAGAAGACTAAAATCAACAGAATTAGAAATGAAATGGAGAAGTAACAACTGACACTGCAGAAATACAAAGGATCATAAGAGATTACTACAAGCAACTGTATGCCAATAAAATGGACAACCTGGATGAATTGGACAAATTCTTGAAAAAGCACAAACATCCGAGACTGAACCAGGAAGAAATAGAGCATGTAAACAGACCAATCACAAGCACTGAAATTGAAACTGTGAATAAAAATCTTCCAACCAACAAAAGCCTAGGACCAGATGGCTGCCCAGGAGAATTCTATCAAACATTTAGAGAAGAGCTAACACCTATCCTTCTCAAATTCTTCCAAAATACAGTAGAGGAAAGAACACTCCCATACTCATTCTACAAGGCTACCATCACCCTGATACCAAAACTAGACAAAGATGTCACAAAGAAAGAAAACTACAGGCCAATATCACTGATGGGCATTGATGCAAAAATCCTCAACAATATACTAACAAACAGAATCCAACAGCACATTAAAAGGATCATACACCATGTTCAAGTGGGGTTATACCAGGAATGCAAGGATTCTTCAATATATACAAATCAATCAATGTGATACACCATATTAAAAAATTGAAAGAGAAAAACAATATAATCATCCAAATAGATGCAGAAAAAGCTTTCAACAAAATTCAACACCCATTTATGATAAAAACTCTCCAGAAAGTAGGCACAGAGGTAACTTACCTCAACATAATAAAGTCCATATATGACAAACCCACAGCCGATATCATTCTCAATGGTGAAAAATTGAAACCATTTCCTCTAATATCAGGAACAAGACAAGGTTGTCTACTCTCACCGCTATTACTCAACATAGCTTTGGAAGTTTTAGCCACAGCTCTCAGAAACAGAAAAGAAATAAAAGAAACCTAAATCAAAAGAAGTAAAGCTGTCACTGTTTGCAGATGACATGATACTCTACATAGAGAATCCTAAAGATGCTACCAGAAAACTACTAGAGATAATCAATGAATTTGGTAAAGTAGCAGGAAACAAAATTAATGCACAGAAATCTCTTGCATTCCTATACACTAATGATGAAAAATCTGAAAGAGAAATTAAGAAAACACTCCCATTTACCATTGCAACAAAAAGAATAAAATACCTAGGAATAAACGTACCAAAGGTGACAAAAGACCTGTATGCAGAAAACTATAATACACTGATGAAAGAAATTAAAGATGATACAAACAGATGGAGAGATGTACCACATTCTTGGATTGGAAGAATCAACATTGTGAAAATGACTATCCTACCTAAAGCAATCTACAGATTCAATGCAGTCACTATCAAACTACCAATGGCATTTTTCACAGAACTAGAACAAAGAATTTCACAATTTATATGGAAACAAAAGACTCCGAATCGCCAAAGCAATCTTGAGAAAGAGAAATGGAGCTGGAGGAATCAGGCTTCCTAACTTCAGACTATGCTAGAAAGCTACAGTAATCAATATAGTATGGCACTGGCACAAAAACAGAAATATAGATCAGTGGAACAGGTTAGAAAGCTCAGATATAAACCTATGGACATACGGTCACCTTATCTTTGATAAATGAGGCAAAAATATACAATGGAGAAAAGACAGCCTCTTTAATTAATGGTGCTGAAAAAACTGGACAGCTACATATAAAAGATTGAAATTAGAACACTCCCTAACACCATACACAAAAATAAACTCAAAAGGGATTAAAGATCTAAATGTAAGGCCAGATACTACAAAACTCAGAGGAAAACATAGGCAGAACACTCTATGACACAAATCACAGCAAGATCCTTTTTGACCCACCTCCTAGAGAAATGGGAATAAAAACAAAAATGAACAAATGGGACCTAATGAAACTTAAAAGCTTTTGCACAGCAAAGGAAACCATGAACAAGACCAAAAGACAGCCCTCAGAATGGGAGAAAATATTTGCAAATGAAGCAACTGACAAAGGATTAATCTCCAAAATATACAAGCAGCTCATGCAGGTCAATATCAAAAAAACCCAAACAACCCAATCCAAAAATGGGCAGAAGATCTAAATAGACATTTCTCCAAAGAAGATATACAGATTGCCAACAAACACATGAAAGGATGCTCAATATCACTAATCATTAGAGAAATGCAAATCAAAACTACAATGAGGTATCATCTCACACTGGTCATAATGGCCATCTCAAAAAATCTACAAACAATAAATGCTGGAGAGGGTGTGGAGAAAAGGGAACCCTCTTGCACTGTTGGTGGGAATGTAAATTGATACAGCCACTATGGAGAACAGTATGCATGTTCCTTAAAAATCTAAAAATAGAACTACCATATGATCCAGCAATCCCACTCCTGGGAAAATACCCTGAAAAAACCAGAATTCAAAAAGAGTCATGTACCACAATGTTCACTGCAGCACTATTTACAATAGCCAGGACATGGAAGCCACCTAAGTGTCCATCGACAGATGAATGGATAAAGAAGATGTGGCACATATACACAATGGAATATGACTCAGCCATAAATAGAAACGAAATTGAGTTATTTGTAGTGAGGTGGATGGACCTAGAGTCTGTCATAGAGTGAAGTAAGTCAGAAAGAGAAAAATAAATACCGTATGCTAACACATATATATGGAATCTAAAAATAATAATAATAATAATGTTTCTGAAGAACCTAGGGGCAGGACAGGAATAAAGACGCAGATGTAGAGAATGGACCTGAGGACATGGGGAGGGGGAAGGGTAAGCTGGGATGAAGTGAGACAGTGGCATGGACATATATACACTACCAAATGTAAAATCTATAGCTAGTGGGAAGCATCCGCGTAGCACAGGGAGATCAGCTAGGTGTTTTATGACCACCTAGAGGGTGGGATAGAGAGGGTGGGAGGGAGATGCAAGGGGGAGGGGATATGGGGATATATATACGTATAGCTGATTCACTTTGTTATACAGCAGCAACTAACACAACAATGTAAATCAATTTAACTCCAATAAAGATGTTAAAAAAGAATAATAATACCTATACCTGTCTTGACACCTAAACCTATACCTACACTCACTTCTATTTTCTCATCTGCATACTCTCCTATATCTATACATATATATCATCTATATATCTTTCCCTATATCTGTTCCTATTTCTATTACTTTTTACTATTTCCATATCTATACCTATGCCTATAACTTTTGAGACTGAAATGGCCTTAACGGTTTGGCTACATTTTTACTTCACCCTCAGAAGTAATGTGGTAGTAACAATTGGCATATATAAGAAAAACATAATCTTTTACCCTCAGGCTGGCCTGAAGATTTGCAATAGGCAATGAATTTTGTATTTCTTGTATTAATTTTTAGTAAGTAAAATTAATGTTATCCAATTTTCTTTTTGTAGTTATTTTTTATCCGACTTGCATACAAAACCAGCAGTAATATTGGAGGTTCTGGTGAGCTGTTGACAATGTCATGAAGAATTAAAGGATCCTTAGAGATCCAGCAAATGGAGCATATATTGAAGATATTGAAGGCTGGGAACAAACTTGTAGTAGGCAATAGTCAGTTTCCTAACATGGGAATTTTTCTCTTCTCTCTGATGTATGTGCCTAATTTCTACCATAGTGATACATATGTACCTTTGGGCAGTGTTAATTTCTTTTAATTTTATTTTTCTTCCTTCTATCTTTTCCTTAGATTTCTTACCTCCCTGTAACATGACTGAAAAGGGAAACATGCGTTATCAGAGGAGTTTAGTGAACTAAGGAATGACGAGCATGCACACCATTTTTAATCAGGTCCCTGGTGAGTAATTTGAAAATAATAAACTTTGCATAAACACAGGTGATTATAATTACAACTAAAGCCAGGAGAGGCCATACTAATACTTTGTACCTCCAAAATCACTATGAGAATTCTCACTGCCAAGCTAGCATTCAGTGACATTTATTGTTTCCAACCTTTTAAATTTTAGCTATTTTGTCCAGTGTATAGTGATATTTTATCATGGTTTTAATTTGCTTTCTCCAGATGACAAAAGATATTGAATACTTCTTTTTTTAATGTGCTAATGGTCATTTTTATATTTGTTTTGTTGAAACTTCCCCCCTCTTTCTTATAGAGTTGCTTTTTTTCATTTTAGTACTAAGTCCCAATTTATTCCTCCCCTTTTCTTCAGGTACCATTGAAATTTTCAGATGAAATTATGTTGTTACATTTTAGCCATCCAGACACTGAATTGATTTTACCTCCCTGAAAACATGCAAGTGATTCTGAGACTCCGGGTCAGTATGGGAATGCAAACTTCCAGCATTATAAATATTCTGAAGCATTAAAAGGATTCACCTCTCAGCTCCTTTCCCCCTCTCTCTCTCTCTCTCTCCTTGTTTAAATTAAGATCTTCCTCACTTCTGAGCCATGCCCTTGCTATGGCCTTCTAAGTGGTCCTGCTACCTTGCTTCTTGCTCCTTCAGTCCATCTTTCTCAACCACATTGGAGTAATTTAGTATAACATAAATCTCAACTAGCAATTTCCTTCTTTTAATCCAGGTCCAGCTCCTTAACAGCAGTATCATCTCAGTGGTACTGAACCAGTTTTATCCCAAACATCTCTTTACTCTTCTCATTTCTAGTCTGTGGGATATCACGCCTGTGAATGCTAGGAGCTGATTGCCAAAGGGATATTCACATGGCTGTCTCCAAGATGCTCGGTGAGAGAACCGTGGCCTAGTGGTAACCCCAGCCTACTATCTATGATCACTTAATTCCCCCCCATGTACTCCTCGGTCCCCAAAAAACTCCTAGTCATCACTGATCTACCTTTAATATTTGAGTTCAGAATTCAGAAAACTTCACTACATTTTTAACTTTATAATATGTAATTACCAAAAAGAATTTATTGAGTGTCTCTTTTGTGTGAGGCATAAGGGTTAGGAAATAAAATTTAGGGAGGATTAAGATTATAGCAACTCAGTGAAGGGTATCATCTATAATGCAGATACAAGAATGTGTACAGTATGTTTAAGGAAAATATTGAATAGGATTTGGAGCATGCCTAGATTTTTCCCACTCTGAAACTGGACCATTTGACACTCCTGTATCCATGCTCTGGCTCTGATTTTTAGCTCTATCCAAATTCCCTTCTCTTTTAGAGCAACTTCTACCAAAACAATCAAATCTCCTTATGACACTTTCCCTGAATTCTTCCCATGCTAAAAGTTACATAATGTCCCTCCTAGACACTATCAGAGTTTATTTTTATATTTCCCTTTTGTCATTGTTTCCTTTCTACCATGATTTATATACTATTCTGTGCTTTCATAGACTCTCCCACTTGATCTGGACTCCACATACTTTTATAGCACAGGAACTCAATAAATGTTACAATTTGGTTGAACATGAGCTATCTGGACTCTGGTATGAAGTAAGGAATAAAATTCATCTTTTCATAATAGAAGTATTATATACAGTATGGCTCCTTAGGATGATTAATAGGTTAATCATTTTGATAGAAAACTCATTTGTAATACTGTGATATACAGACACATAAGCAGAGAAATATTCCATTCATTCATATATATTTTCATTCAATAAATATTCATAAATCGACTACTATATATCCGCCACTTTTAGGTCCTGGGCTAAAGTGATACTAAGGATTGCATTGTGTCCTCTCACAACTTATATGTTGAAAACTTAACCCCCAACATGACTATATTTGGAGTAAGGAAATAATTAAGGTTAAATGGAATCATAAGGGTAGGACCCTAATCCAATAAGATTAACATCCTTATAAGAGGAGACACCAGAGACTCTGTCTCTTTACCTTGTGGGGACACAGGGAGAAGGCAGCTATCTGCAAGCCAGGAAGAGAGCTCTCACCAGGAACTGAATCAACTGGCACCCTGAGCTTGGATGTTCCAGCCTCCAGAACTTTGAGAAGATAAATTACTGTTGTTTAAGCCACACAGTCTCTGGTATTTTATTACAGCAGCCTGAGCAAACTAATACAAGTGGTAAGCAAAACAAAGTCCTATCCACATTCTAGTGGGAGAAACTAGTGTGAATGTTATTAAAATAAACTATGCATGAGTGCTAAATCCTCAACTTAAGTCCTTATTAAAAGCAAATAAAAGAGTGAGTCAACTGGAAGAAATATTAAAAGTTTATAGACTTCTTAGAAAAGAAATGTAAGTAAAAGTAGTTAACTACCTTCTACAAGGAAAGGGTAGAAAGAAGAGAAAAATATCAGAGCACTTCTTGAAAGAGGTATGAAAGAAAAGACAACTGTAATGATTGAAGAGGTCTAGGTACCATTGCCTGCTGTGAGAAAATGAAATTGGGAGACAGAACTAAATCAATTTTTGGTTGAGTGTTAAGTCAGAGATGAACACAAAGGGACCATAAGAGGCCTGTGATTAAGCCACATGAGTGGCCTGCCTTGCAGTCCTGAACTCCCTAGGAAGAGCTTCCCCAAAGGGTAAAGGGAAGGAAGAAACCTGGGAAGTCTGCCCTAGGATCAATGAAATGGTCTAGGTAAGGCAATCAATCTGTTCAATCCCTGTTTATGGAAGAACAGTTGCTTTATTGCAAGGCAAGTTAAAGGCCTAAATTCTCATCATTTAAGAATAGTAGAAGAGATAGTAGAGAAACAGATTTTCAGACAGTAGCACATGTTGATAGGATTTTAGAAGTATCTCTCAGAGACTAGCAGCAACTTTGTGCAATCTGAAAAGCTAGGCCTACTATTATCCTGGACCCTCCTCCTATATTCAGGATATGTTCAAAGAGAGGTTCATTTTATAATTATTTCAAAATAAAGAATTGTTAGAGACAATGTAGTAGATGCTGTTTGGATGTTCAGTGGAATGGAGAGTTCAGAGGGTAGGTGGTTAAACAAAGAACACATGAGAAATTTAACCTTAACTCTAGTAATTGCTAACCTAAGGATCTGTGCAAACATGCTGTTATCATAATAGCAGGAATAGCTAACATTTGTTGCATTTTTACTGTGTGTCAGATACTATGTTCTACATAAATGACCTCAACTAATTCATTCCTTTGGAGTTTTCATGTGACATTTGGCTTTTCAACCTTTGCTGAAAAATAACCTAGAATGTTTAATAAATAAACTGTGAATGACTCTATTTCAACCAGTAGGAAATTCACTCATGGCAAGACTCAGACTTTGTTATTGGCTCTCTATTCTTCAACAGGTCTACCATTTACTTAAATAAAAGCAAAATTAGCACAACCATCAGATTTTTAATTGGTATAGATCTTGGTGGAAGAGGTAACGCAGTAATCAAAGATTGGTCTCTAAGATGATCTACCTAGCTCATAACGATGAGTTTAAATCAATAGGTACAAAATCAAATACATTTTTATTATAATTTGTTTCATCATTCTTCTTACTTGGAGGGTAAATGCGTATTTCATGAATTTTATCACTTTCCACACACAAAAAGATGTTAATTTAGCAGTTTTAACTGAGCTGCCAAGAGACCACAGGTATAATATTTATGAAACTCTAAACTGGAGTGTCAGACTAAGATTAATATTTTGAAGAAAAAAAATCTGGTTACATAATTCTTAATCCATTACCTAGATCCAGGCTCTTAAAGAATCATGTCATTGGTGATTAAGAGAGATTTGAAAGATATATTTTGGAGATAGCTATTGGTGAACTGTGAGTCAAGTAATTCCCAAGTGTAAAGGATAATGGATGCCTGACCCTTATCTCAAGATTAGTGAGATCGGCTTCAACAGAATTGTGTGGAGAGCTTGATATGTGTTTCCTGAAGTTGGGGTGATAAAGTGGACACTTTGACTCCTGCAGTTAAAAGGGGAGACGTCGGATGACTAGCTCTTCCAAATGTGGGAGCAAATAAGAGATAATTGAATTGGGATCAGCTTATATTTCCTGGTTTGGACAAAAGACATATTTCCCAGAAACCAGGTATAGGCCACATGAGTAAGAGAGGTGGTTTTAGGTTTTCTTGGATCATGGACTGGAAACCTCAACAAAGAGAAACCACGGATATCAGTAGATTCTTTGGGGCTGCTAAATAAGTAAGCAGCAAGACAGAGGAGAGTGCAAGATCTGCATCGAGGGAAAGAAATGTGACAGATGACCAGGGACTCGGTCTCTGAAAAGACCATATGTGATAAGTTGCTGCAATAATGGCTGACAATTTGTCACAAGTCCCTGTAACCACACCCTTGGGTTGTCCCTTCTCATGCCGACTCTGTGCTTGGTCACATGATTTTTTATTTTGCCAATAGAATAAAAGCAAAAATGGCAGAAATTTGAAAAGTGCTTGTGCATCAGGGATAGTCTTCCTTTTTCCTGTTCTTTGCACCTTGTCGTGTGAAGAGGGCATATTATCCTCTTTAAAGAGGCGACATTAAACACAGCTAAGTCTGCTGTCCCAGGCGACAGTAAACCTACCTCCAAACATATAAGTAAGGCCTTCTGAAACCATCCAGTCCCAGTTTAGCCATGATTTGACATATGAGCCAACCCAACCAAGAGAAGAAAGGCCTGGCCCAGTCAGCAGAAGTACACAGCTGACCCGTGGACTAATGAAAAATAATAAAGAGCTGTGTTTTAAGTCACCAAGTGTTGGGATAATTTGCTCACAGAAAAAGTTAACTGATATACCAAAAAAGTCCCCTCTGAAGTAAAGGAAGCTTTAAATATTAGCCAGGTCTAAAAAGCTTAGTGTTATATCTAATGGCAGTAGCAGTCAGGCAAGAATTTTGCTGTGCCTCCTTATCTCTCTTGACTCTCTTCACTTTCAATTGCAGAAAGGTCAGAAACACTAAAGGTGAACTGAGTGAGAGGTAGAGAGAGAAGGAGACATCCCCCTCCACCAACTGCAAGCCTGTCTGATGGAGGGGAAAAGATTTAGCTTTAAAAAAATCAAATGGTTAGAATTTTGAGTATTATATAAGAGTGAACAAAATAACCTGCTGCTATGTTTGGCAGCTCATAGTGATCATGGGCTGCTGCTGCTGATGATACTAGGTATTATTTGAAAAGGTATGGAACGGCCTGAATTTTCATCCAGTAGCAAAAAAAAGAACTTCTTCAATACACTTCAAGGAATGTAATGTTGCTGTAAGATTCTACCCAGTGAAAGCTCTTTCCTGACATCCTGACATCCTGATTATTTACACATCAATTAGAAATCCAGCAACTGCTTAGTAGTTTCATTACATATATGTCAATATGTAATAAAATATATATACATATGTATATACATATATTATATATATATACACACACATATATATATATAGTTGAGGTTTAGTTCTAAAACTCTAAATGCCAATATTAAGGATTCTTGGGAAATGAATGGGCTTTTAAAATTAATTAATTTATTTTTGCCTGCCTTGGGTCTTTGTTGCTGAGCACAGGTCTAGTTGTGGCGAGCTGGGGCTACTCTTCTTTGCGGGCTTCTCATTGTGGCGGCTTCTCTTGTTGAGGAGCATGGGCTCTAGGTGTGTGGGCTTCAGTAGTTGTGGCACATGGGCTCAGTAGTTGTCACTCGCGGGCTCTAGAGCACAGGCTCAATAGTTGTGGCTCGTGAGCTCTACAGCACAGGCTCAGTAGTTGTGGGCAGGGGTTTAGTTGCTCCATGGTGTGTGGGATCTTCCCGGCCCAGGGCTCGAACCTGTGTCCCCTGCATTGGTAGGCGGATTCTTAACCACTGTGCCACCAGGGAAGTCCCGGAATGTATGGTTTTGAAGATAGTTTGAGCTATAGGTTCTTTAGTGTTCTGTTTTGAAATGTACCCTACCTGCCATGGAATCAGTGGATCTCAGGAAGCTTTCTTCCTTTGAAGATTCACTTTCATCTTTGTCTTATCTGACAACAGTGACAAATCAACTATCCTTAATGGCACTATGCTTCATGGATTCTGGAAATAGATGAAATTTAGGAACACTAATCCCTTTCCAAATTCACATGGTATAGTTATAAAATGGATGGAGTCTTACCATATTTTCTATGTGAAATTTAGACACAATTAGCAAAGTAAATAATAAGGTATTTCATATTTTATATGCTACACTATGAATTCTACATCAGGATATACTTCATTTTTGCCCTGTTACTCCCTACCAAAGGAAAAAAATGAGCACAAATTTTTTTTCACCTGTATTTGTTTATTAACAATTGAAAAAATAATAATCACAGAGCTGAGCTTCATTTCCTGTGTATGTAGCACACCTAGTATTCAGATTTAGGTGGAAGTTTTCTTTATTTGAAGGAACTACAAGGCTCATCTTTTCCCTACATTTTGCAACCTGTTGGAATTATCTGAAATCTAAAAATATGTAGCTCTCTAAAAAATAAAATCTTTGTCTTCACCTGCGATGAGGTTAGATGTTGCCATTTTTACTGTTAAAAGCAAAACCATAAGTCAGATGTGCTTTGAATCAATTCTTGATTCACAATGGAAGTTGCTCACAGCTAAAATGAAATATATGCTGCATTCGCTACTGTTTGTTCTTTCACATTTCTAAATACAAAGACAAAAAGGACAGAAAACACTTTGTATTTGATATAACCTTGAGAATCAACCCTAACAGTTAAATGTCAAATTGTTGAGTCACTTGCTCTTATTATCTTCCAACTATTCCAATGCTTTTAATTAATTCAATGTTATAAAGATAAATGCCTTGGGTTACATATAACACAGAACATAGCACAACATAATGCAATTTCATACATGATCCTCTGTAATTGCTTATCACACATGGCTGTGCATGAGAGATAGAAACAATAATGGAATAACTGAAAAATATTTAGGCCAAACCTTATTACTGAAATGATATTGTGAAAGATCCTGAGATACTTTTTTATCCACTTTGTCCAGATGTAAGCAATGAGAATGACTGAATTTCTCAGATCTTCCTGGTTTTACATTGGACGTAGTAGGGAATAACTGACAAAGGGGATCACCTTCCCAATAGTTAAAATGAACGGTGGGAATTTTAAGAAGTCAAACAACTGATTCAAAGTTAAAGTTGGTATATAAGGAGTAAGAGATCATTAAAATGCCTGTAGACCTATCATTGTATGATAAAAGCAAAGTATCAAACTTGACCCCGCTATCAGTATAAGGCACAACAAAACCTTAGGCATGAAAAGGATGTCAATCCTTCTAAATGCAAACAAGTACACAGGTAGCTTAACATCATTTAGCTAGAACCCAATTTTAATGGAAAAGGGTGGTAAAAACATTCATTTAGGTTGAATGTGAAATTTTAAGTTATTTACTTATCAATTATAAATGTTCTCCAAAAACACAATTCCAGAAAAAGCGTGTAATGCTTTATTAATTTTTCACTATTATTGTTCTCATTGCATTATCAGCTTCTAAGGATTCTCTATTTTGCAGATATCATTTGAAACATTTTAGTAATAATCTAATTAACTCTTCTGTATTGACAAATTATGAGAGTCTGGTCAGAGAAATTAAGAGACTCACACAAAACTGATTCTATGATGAGTTCATAACAGTGTTACTACAGAACGAAGGACTTTGTCCTTATCCTAGGACTTTCAAATGTTTCCTAATGGTAAAAAGGTTGGAGGGCATGCATCCAAGGAGTATAGGGGTATGATTGGAATAATATTATCATTAATATGAACTGTCTTTTAAATTACTATTTATAATAATACAAATTTTTAAAGTTTTATATTGTAATCTGTACTGTGCTTTAAATAAAATTTGTATTATATATTCCCCTGAAAAAACACACACACACACACAAAATTTCTTATCTGTTTCACTGATTAGGTGGGTGTTGCAGGCAAGCTATCAAGATAAGAACACTGCGTAAAATTGACAAGAGTTGATATCGAATTTCTTTTTTATTTTTTCCAACTTTACTGAGATATGATTGATATGTAATATTGTGTAAGTTTAAGGTGTACAATGTGATGATCTGATGCACATATATATTGTTAAGTGATTACCACAATATGTTAAATAACACATTTATCAATTCACATAGTTGCCTTCTTTCTGTGTGTGGTGAGAACATTTAAGATCTACTCTCTTAGTAACTTTCAAGTATAAAATATAACAGAGTTAACTACAGTCACCATACAATACATTAAATCCCCAGAATTTATGTAGCTTATAACTGAAAGTTTGTATGCTTCGACCACCTTCTCTCATTTGTGCTTGGCAACCACAATTCTACACTATGATTCTATGAATTTGTTTTAGATTCCACATATGAGATCTTACACCTTTTGTCATTCTTTGTCTGACTTACTTCACTTAGTATGATGCCTCAAGTTTCATCCATGTCATGAAAAATGGCAAGATTTCTTTTTTTTATGACTGAATAATACTTCATTGTGTGTGTGTGTGTGTGTGTGTATTTCTTCAGCCATTCATTCAGCCATGAACAATTAGGTTGTTTCCATATTTTGGCTATTATAAATAATGCTGCAATACACATTGAAATGCAGGTATCTCTTTGATATCCTATTTTTATTTCTTATGGATGTATACCCAGAAGTGGGAATCCTGGGTTATATGGTAGTTCTATCTTTAATTTTTGAGGAACTTCCATTCTCTTATCCATAGTAGCTGTACAAATTTACATTCCCAACAACAGTGCACAAGAGTTCCTTTGGAAAAATGTCTGTTAAGGTCATTTATCCATTTTTTATTTTTTTATTTTTTTTGCTATTGAGTTATATAAGTTCCTTATACCATTTTTATGTGAGTTCCTTATACCATTTGTATATTAAACTCTTCTCAGATGTGCGGTTTGCAGATATCTTCTCCAATTACATAGATTGTCTTTTCATTTTGTTGAACATTCTTTTGCTGTGCAGAAACTTTTTGGTTTGATGCAATTCCATTTGTTTATTTTTGCTTTGGCTGCTTATGCTTTTGGTGCCATCTATAAAAAATAATTTCCATGACCAATATCAAGGAATTTACCCTCTACGTTTTCTTTTAGGAGTTTTATGGTTTCAGGTCTTACATTTAAGTCTTTAAACAATTTCAAGTTAATTTTCGTGAGTGGTGTAGGATAGGGGTCCAATTTCATTCCCTTGCATGTGAATATCCAGTTGTCTCAACATGATATTTTGAAGAGACTGTCTTGTCTCTACTGAGTGTTCTTGGCTCCCATGTCAAATATTTGTTGACTGTATATGCATGAGTTTACTGCTGGGATCTCAATTCTGTTCCATTAGTCTATGTGTCTTTTTAAATGCCAGTTACATAGTGTTTTGATTACAAAAGATTTGTAGTATAGTTTAAAATCAGGAAGTGTGATACACCAGCTCTGTTCTTTCTCAAGATTGCTTTGGCTCTTCAGAGTCTTTTGTGGTTCCATAAAAACTGTAGGATGTTTTTTCCATTTCTATATAAAATGCCACTGAAATTTTGATAGAGATTGCATTGAATCCACAGATGCTTTTGAGCAATATTGACATTTTAACAAGATTAATTCTTCTGATCAAGAACATTAGTGTTCCACTTATATGGGTCTTCAATTTCTTTCACCAATATTTTGCAGTTTTCAGGATATAGATCTTTCATCACCTCAAATCGCTTAAATTTATTCCTAAGTATTTTACTGTTTTGATACTATTTTAAATGAGATTTAAATGACATTGTTTATTTCTTTTTCTTACAGTTTGTTGTTAGCATATAGACACACAACTGATTTTTGTTGTGATTTTGTTGACTTTGCATCCTGAAACTTCATTGAATTTATTAGTTCTAGGAGTTTTTTTGGTATTCAGGGTTTTCTACATATAAGATCATGTTATTAGCAAACAGAGACAATTTTACTCCTTCTTTTCTAATCTGGATGACTTTTATTTCTTTTTCTTGCCTTATTGCTCTGGATAAGATTTCAGTACTATGTTGAATAGGATTGATGAGAGTGAGTACCCTTGTTTTGTTACTGATCTTAGAGGAAAAGCTTTCAGTCTTTCACTACAGAGTATGATGTTAGCCATGTGATGTTACACATCATTGATTGTGATGTTGAATTGTCACATATGACTTTATTATGCTGAGGTGTGTTCTTTCTATACCCAATTTGTTGAGAGCTTTCATCATGAGAGGATATTGAATTTTATCAAATTCTTTTCCTGGGGACTTTCCTGGCGGTCCAGAGGTTAAGACTTCATGCTTCCACTCCAGGGGGTGCGGGCTTGATCCCTGGTCAGGGAACTAAGATCCCACATGCTGCACTGTGTGGCAAAAAAAAAAAAATTCTTTTTGTGCATTGAGATAATCATGTTTTGTATCTTTCATTCTATAATGGGATGTATCACATTTATTGATTTGTATATGTTAAAGCATGCTTGCATCCCAGAGATGAATCCCACTGGATCATAGTATATAATGTGCCCTTGAATTCCGTTTGCTAACATTTCACTAAGAATTTTGAATTCATCCATATTCATCAGGGATACTGGCCTTTAGTTTTCTTTTCTTGTCACGTCTTTTCCCTGCATACCATAAGTTTTAGTATGCTGCATTTCTATTTTTATCTCAAGGTTTTTTTTAAATTTACCTTTGATTTCCTCTTTGTTCCAGTGGTTTTTAAAGAGCATGCTGCTTAATTTCCACTTTTTCTGTGTGTGAATTGCCCAGCTTTTCTTCTGTTATAGCTCTAGTTCCATATCATTGTGGTCAGAAAAGATACTTAATATCATTTCCATTCTATTGAATTTGTTGAAATTTATTTTGTGGCCTTACAAATGATCCTAGAAAATGTTCCATATGTGCTTAAGAAACATGTGTATTCTACTGCTGTTGGATGGAATGTCTTATATATGTCTATTAAGTTCATTTGGTCTATACTGTTGTTCAAATCTACTGACTCTAGTGATTTTCTGTCTGTATGAACTATCCATTGTTGAAAGTGGAGGCCTCAACTATTATTGTATTGTTATGTATGTCTCCTTTTAGTTCTATTATATTTGTTTTATATATTTAGGTGTTTTGATGTTGGGTTCATATTTACAATTGTTATATCTTCTTGATGAATTGACTCCTTTTATCATTACATAATAATATTCTCTGTCTCTTGTGACCATTTAAAAAAATCTATTTCTATAACATAAGTATAGTTTTCTCTGCTTACTTTTGGTTACCATTTGTTTGAAGTATCTTTTTCCATCCTTTTACTCTCAGCCTACATACATCCTTAAAGCTAAAGTGAGTCTCTTGTAGGCAGCATACCACTGAATCTTGATTTTTTAAAATCCGTTCAGGTTTTCAATGTTGTTTATTAGATAATTTAATCTCTACTTTTAAAGTAATAATGATAGACAAGGACTTACTATTGCCATTTTGCTCATTGTTTTCTATTTCAAATAATCTGCCTTTGAATTAATTTATTCTTCTGCTTGGCTGAGCCTATTGTTAAAGTTCTTTATTAAATTCTTCAATTTAGTCATTGTATTCTTCAGCTCTAGGAATTCTGTTTGGATTTTTGGATGAGTTCTACTTTTTTGTTGAACTTATTTGCTTCTTGTGTTATCTTCCCAATTTTGTTTAGTTGTCTCTATGTGTGTTCTTATAGTTCACTGAACTTTAAAAGTATTATTCTGAAATCTTTGTCAGACAGTTCATAAATGTCCATTTCTTTAGGGTCAGTTATTGGAGCGTTATTAGTTTCTTTGGTGGTTTCACGTTTACTTGATTTTTGGTGATCCTTGTATCCCTGTGTTGGTATCTGCACATTTAAGTAAGTAGTCTCTTCCTCCAGACTTTACAACCTGAATTTCAAGTTTAGATTTAGAATAATCCATCTCCTCTTGTCACATCATTTCTAAATTGAAACATAAATACACATAAAATATAGAGCAACAATTTTCCACTGCTTTATATATCAGTATAACTGTTAAGTGAAAACGCCCTAATTGCTGCCACCACACATGTCACAGTTAAGTTATACAGTTTTGGAAATTCAGTAAATATATTTGATGACAAAATAAATGATTTGCATCCTATGGATGCTCAAAACGGTCACCAGTAAACTTGTCAATGCCTTTTACTGCTTCAGTGAAATATATGAAAACAGACTTTTAAAAAAGAGAATTGTGCTCTTTTCACCTTATTATAATTTAAACTGTGGATAAACTCAGTTTCAAAAAACTCACTGACCTGGCAACAGATTCTTTTTATTATTTATTTCCAAGGTATATTCTTTCATATCCAATACCACCACCTATTTTCAAAGCCTTATTTTTCTTGTGTCATTGACTCTTGCAATTGTCACTTTACCCATCTTTCACCATCACTGCCAACTCTCCTTATGTACTGTTATATGAATATTCTCAACATGTCATTCCTACATCTGCAAAGTGAAATCCAAACTCCTGAGTGACATTCAGAAGCTGCTCCAATGTAATTTGTTGTCCCAATCTTTCCTCATGGTATCCCTACCAATATATACTCTAATGCTCCAATCACCAACTTCCTGAAGAAAAAAATGAGTTTTCTGCCATTTTATGATCTCCTACAGCAATTCTCATTTCATTCACCCTCCAAACATTATAAAGATCTAGCTGTCTGCCATATCTCAACTGAATTCCCACTTATTCAACAAAGCTTTCCCTAGTTATTCAGTGTATGCAATTCTTTCCCTCTGAAAAGCTCTTATATATTCAATGCCAGGCTCAGTCTTAGTCATTGTGGCCCCTTCTTTCATGGAAATTTTTGGCTGAGTGAGGGAAAAGGCACAAGGGAAGATATAATAAGAATATAATACAGTAGGCTACGGCAGCAGTCCAGGTTGGTGTGATAGTATAAACAGGGGCTGTTGACCTAGTTATGTAAAAGAAAGGACATCCTGGAGACCTCTTCTGAGTCTTGAAAGACTGGTAGTTGGTGAAGTGAGGATAAGAAAGGTATTCAAGCTGAGGAAGCCTGTTTCCCAGTCTTGGAAACAGGTCCATGTACTATGTGTATTGTTTATTAGGCACTAAGTATATATACTTTTCATTCATTCAAGAAATAGTACATATAAATAGGAAACTTTTAGCTGCAAAGAACAAAAAATTTCTCTTGATGGATTTCAAGATTGTTTATATCAAATAAGATTTTTTAAAGTAATATAGCTTTAAAATGGACTAACTTGGTTAATTTAACAATGCTAACCAGTACCAGGATTCATTCCATCTTTCTGTCCTGCCATCTCTGCTTTACCTGCCTTATGAACTCAAGAAGGAGGCAGAAGAGGTACTGTTTCTTTTCATGTATCAAATTTTAAGAGCAAGAGTTTTTTCTTCCTTTAAGTCCTCAAATAGATTTTCAAGTCTCAGTGGGGAGAATGTGTCACATGTCAAACCCTAGCCAGTCACCTGAAAGGGGAGTTGGATCATAATGATTGACTTAGATCAACTAAGAATTATCCTAGGAGCTGAAGTGAGGAATGCAATTACTTCAGTAATGTGTGGGTGTAGTGCACACCTGAACCAAACTGGACTCTGCTAGTAAGGAAATGTGGGAAATGGATGCCACCTTTGGTATCTGCAACAACCACCTATTTGCCAGGCACTGTGCTAGATGCTAGGAAGGTAATGTTGAACAAAATACATTATTTCTGGCCTTAAGGGGCTTAGAAAATGTTGAGTAAAGTATTTTAAAAGCACACAAAGTAATGACAAACAACAATAAATTTTTTAAGAAAAATGTACAGGGAGATATGTGCCAAGTAAGGTTTCTATGAGAAAATGCAGTTACTATAATTTGAAGTCTAAGTCAGAGAAAGGACGTAAAAGGAAGACAATCTAAGGGAAAGTATTTTCCTGGCAAAGGAAACAGCATGTGCATAGGCTATGAGGCTAGTTTTAGTACAGCACCTTTGAGGAATGGAAAGAATTTCAGTGTGAATTCAAAAGATGTGATTGAAAGAGCTCATCAATAAGATTTCCTGCTTCTCTTCTAAAAGCCTTTCATTTGTGGTCTCACCCTGATTTTACCTGTGCTATATCCAAGCATCAAGGTAATAAGGAAATGGAAGTGTGAATTGAAGAAACTCTGCTGACAGCATATCAGATTCTTAACCATAATAGTTATTATACCTTGTGCTATGTGTCAGCCTTTCACTGATAATTAATTACTCACCTATAGATGAGTCTTTGCAGTGATGCTTCTTGGAACATAAAATACCGTAACACATCTGTTATTCTCAAGAATGTAGAGTAGGGCTTCAAAGTCCAGAATTTAAATAAGTCACACCTCTCTAATTGTTGTTTGGTATGATCAAGCAGTAGGAGCATTTCCTGATTTGCTGGTGCCAATGTCATTGGGGGGAGGGGGTTGGACAGTAGGATTGTTGTTTTCCACTGTAGATGTTGACCAGATGTCAGCAAAAACAGGAGTATTACTGTGCTTTCAGTTAAAAATAAAGATAAAATGTTGTTAAAACTTAATGACAAAACATTTAGAACATATTACAAAGGTTACATTTTAAGAAAAAAATGTTTGCAAAGAGAAGAAAATGTCTAATTTTAAAAGAAGGTAAAACTGACTGTCTGTAAAAATAACACAAACAAAAACCATCTTACTTTTAAACTTAATGGGTCTGAGGTTGCACTGATATAGTCTGATCCCTGATCTTTAAATCTAATATTCCTGGCAGAAACAAATTGTGTAAAGATTATTTATAAAATAACAATTTTCTCAAATTATTTTGTCTTCTATTTGTTTAAATTTTCTCAGCTCATGCTGAGAAAGAATTTGAGTTCAAATGATGATACAAACTTTGTGCATCAGGGTACAAAATTTCAAGTAATTTAAAATGAAATGGAAAGAAAAGAATGAGATCCTACTTAGCATTGTTAGAGGCTTACAGTAAAAGACCCAACAAAGGAAGAAGAAAAGTAGAGAGATAAAGAAAGGATTAAACAAAAAAATCCATGGATGAAGCCACGTAGTGTCACGTTTACTTCTGAAACGAGAGCTGACACATCAATATCAGCTAGAAAAGGTGAAGGTAATTTCAGTATCTCTAAATATACAGACGTATCCCTTGAACAAAACCAGGAGATCTATATCAATAGTGTAGTTGCAACACTTTGTATGCATTGTGAGAGTTTAAAAAAAGTAAGTTGGTTTAAACAAGGCCTGCCAGCTATTCACAGTCTCTGTTACATGAGTGTTTCTTTGAAGAATAAAAGAGGCACTTGGAAGTGCCAACATGCTTTTTATCCTCTGCTCTCAAAAACAACAGTAATGCATAGTAGCTGGCTGAAGGGAAAAAAGAATGAGGATGAAACTTTACTATCATTCAGAGGATACAGTCAAAATTTAGTGAGCTCTGCTGTCTAGCCTTAGATTTTTATCTCTAACTTTTCTTCTTTGTTTCATTAATAGTTTCTAAATAGATTATGAAAAACCAATTCTGATTTTGTTTTTCCTCTTATTATTTCATCAGAGGCAGCAACACTTTTTAAGTTAGCTCTGTGGTTATCCTGATTACTTTCAGCTTTCAGCATGTTGAATGAGCACTTCACACAACTCAAATTCCTAAGGTGCAGGGCTACAAGATACACTGCATTTACACTAATATGTGTAGCAGTCAGGGTACAAAGAAAAGCAAAATCAAGATGAGTAATATAGAGTAAGTGATTTATTACAAGGGTTAGAGTTTAAGCAACTATGGGACTTGGTGGATCAGTTTCTGTGGGTTAAGGTCTCTACATATAGTGTTGAACATGAGCCACTATAACTTAGCCAGAAAATAATAAAAAAGACAAGCTAGATATGGAAAAGAATAAGGGCAAAATGGAACCCAAAAGGATGAAATACAACTCACACCTGTCTTGCACTACCTCCAACTTTGATACACTGAGATCATCAGGCAAATGCAAATCAAAACCACAATGAGATATCACCTCACACTTGCCAGAATGATTATTATCAAAAAGACAACAAATAAGTGCTGGTGAAGATGTTGAGAAAAGGAAACCCTCATGTACTGTTGCTGGGAATGTAAATTGGTGCAGTCACTATGAAAAACAGTATGGATATTCTTTGAAAAATTGAAAGTAGAACTACCAGATGATCCAGCAATTCCACTCCTGGGTATTTATCCAAAGAAAACAAAAACACTAATTCAAAAGATATAGGCATCCATGTGTTCATTGAAGCATTATTTACAATAGCCAAGATATGGAAGCAACCTAAGTGTCCATCCACAGATGAATAGATAAAGAAAATGTGGTGTATATATATATAATGGAATATTACTTAGTCATTAAAAAGAATGATATTTTGCTACTTGCAAAAACATGGATGAACCTAGAGGGTATTATGCTAAGTGAAATAAGGCAGACAGAGAAAGACATATAATACATGATTTCACTTATATGTGGAATCTAAAAAACAAAACAAATGAACAAACAACAAAAACAGAAACAGTTATAAATACAGAGAACAAAAAGGTGGTTGCTAGAGGGGAGGAGGATTGGGACAGGAAAGAAAGAGGTGAAGGTGACTAAGAGGCACAAACTTTCAAAAGCAAAATAAATGAGTCACAGGTATGAAATGTACAGTGTGGTGAATATAAGTCAATAACTATGTACTATCTTTGTATGGTGACATACTGTAACTAGACTTATCACGGCAATCATCTTGAAATGTAAAGATATACCAAATCACTATGTTGTATAACAGGAACTAGCATAGTGTTGTAGGTCAATTATACTTCAAAAACAAACAAACATACAGAAGAAGAGACTAAACTTGTGGTTCCAAGAGGGAGAGGCGGAATTGGATGAAGGCAGTTAGAAGTTACAAACTTCCAGTTATAAGATAAATAAGTACTAAGGATATAATGTACAACATGATGAATATAATTACCACTGCTGTATGTTATATATGAAATCTGTTAAGAGAGTAAATCCTGAGAGTTCTCATCACAAAAATTTGTCATGCTGTGCACCTTAAACTTATACAGTACTGCATGTCAATTATATCTCAATAAAACTGGAAGGAAAATAAATAAATAAATGCTGCTCCCCTCCACCAGAAAGCTACATGTACTTGGCCTAGGACTCAAGAGAAGCTGAAAGAAGAGATTTGGCAGGAGCTGAAGGTCTAGGTGCTGCCTTACACCAACAAGATAAGCTATCGAATCAGTGTCAACGTGCCAGAGTTATTGTGGCACCCTACAAAGGCCTTCAGAGTGTAAAAGAACACAGCTGCTATTTCTCTTTGCTTTCCCCAAAGCATCTGAATGCTTCTTATGACAATGCGAACACAGCCACACAGTGAGGAAATCTGGGGAAATGCAGTACTAGCTTAGCTAAATCGATAAAAGCACTAAAGTCCACTTCCTGGCAAATATGCATCCTCAAACTTCTAAATAAAGAGAACAAACCATGATTTTGCCTAACATGCTGAAAGTACTCCTTGTGCAACAGAAAATATGCTAAGCACAGCCCCAAAAGAGGCAGTTTATTTCCAAAAGAAAGTTCTTCTAGATGAACGATACCCTTAGGTATCTTATAACTTAAACAGTGAGATTATAAGATAAACTACTATTAATTCAGTTTATGTTAGATGGTAGGGGAATGACAGAGGGGGAGAAATAACTGATTCATTTATGCACAGATACAATATCACAATAAGGAAGAAATACTCATAATTATTGCAGTGCCTGATTCTGCGACTGGTCATGGCCAAAGTTCTTCCACAAGCCATTCCATAGTCCCTTGGCTAGTCATGGTTTCTTGCATGGTGGGTTGTCCAACACCTTCATTCCTGAAGAATTTGAGCCATTAGAAGTTCTGTAACATTAGATTATGGTAGTTTTCTATTTATTTTAATCAGAAAACATGGGAATTCTAAGAGGTATCCCAGGAGATTTCCTGAATTATAGACATGTCCTTTCTCACTCTTCCTGTATAGTAACAACTGAATACCCTTTGACAGTTAGGACAAATTACCCAGCCCTAACCTTTGTCTGATGATTCACTAACATTAAGACACAAAGCAGCTATTTAAAGTTTCAGCTCTAAGTTTAATGAAACTATTGGTTTATCCCCTGGTGGAACTATTTTCCCTTGGGTACTAGAACATCTAGACCAGCAGAGTTCAAAACTAGGTATGGGAAGCAAACAGTTTCACAGGAGGTAAGAGTAAGAAAGGACACTTATTTCCTGGACTTGTGAATCTTGGCTGTGGTTCAAAAATATCACCATAAATTTATCACTGATTTAAGCCATATGTTCTATCCTGGGCAACATAACCACAGTGTAGCATCATAACTTAGACTTCACTAGGCCAGTTCACTGTATGTCAGGAAAACTGTTTCAAGATGATGGGTAAAATGGTAGGAGAAGTAGGTTCCATGAACATGATCATATTACTGCCCTTCACTTGCTGTAAAATGCTATTTGATAATGAGTTAGGCATCCTGTAAGTCCATGGATTTTGGCAAAAGCATTACAGGCAAAGAAGGCAAATTCAGATCCTGAGTAAGTATTTGCTCCCATGAAAAAACAGTGTCACTCCTTCCAAGATAGAAGTAGTACAATGTAACCAATACCAATCTCCTTAAAGCCTTTGGATAACTTCCTCTACAACATACCCAAAAAGTTCTGGCATTTCAATTTTCTCTGGTGTAGGCCACATTTGGGTCCACATTATCAGTCAACATGAAACTGTCAGAGCCACTCCTTTCTACTTGAGCTAATTGGTTCAGTTGAGAATCTCACATCTATAAAATATTCAGCCTGACCAAACATTATATTCTTCCCAACTGAACCCAACACCCTTAGGACACATTTCCACATATTTTTCCCCATAAATTTTTTTTTGTCATAAATGTCTGTCATAAATTGGGAAAATAATGCAATTATATTGGTGTGGATTATAGTACCAATTTTTCATACTTTGTAATTAATTCTCTGGGACCAACTGGGACTTAAGTCTAGTTATATATCTAGAAGCTATGATCTTCCTGAGGAGGATCAACAATCCCTTAAAAACATACATTACAAGATCTTCAGGCAAAAGAAGACTAACTTCTGAGATAGAAGGAAGGGCTATTCTTACTATGAAATGAGGCTCTGTAGAATTTAAGAGATTAAGGTCCCCAGCTTCATGAAAATCTGCCTGTACATTCCCATTCCAATTTTCAGAAACTAAGTCCTTCCCAATCAACGCCCTACATCTAATATAAGGGATCGTATGAGCAGGATAATTCAATTTGCATTGCAAGCCAGCTATATGCAGGAATAGACTTTAGTTTAGTTTTCAGAAATCACAACCATACAGCTACAAGAAATAAGGGTTTCTTATGGGGCAGTCACAGAGGTTTTCTAATCCCTTGAACTTGAGTTGTGTATTTATAGCCCTAAACTCATGATTTTATTTCTACAAGTTCTCCACTGTATTTATAAGCAACCAACAAACTTACTGCTTATTTTCACTAAAATGTTTCATGGCAGCAACTACTTGTCATGCAGTCTTTCTCCTTTCTCTTTCTAGGTGCTTGAATACAAGGTAGATGTCTACAGGTGGTAATTCTAGGTAACCATGTCACCACTTCATGCCAAGACTATTAGAGCCTACCTTAAAAATGGAAACAATGGAAGATGGAAACTGAAGTAATTTGGAAAATCATGTTTTACTGTTTTTATTCCTACAGTTAAGTGGACAACAGAGGTAGGGACCCTTCTAAAGAGGAGAATAGAATTCCTTATTTGAGATTATTCATCCAGTGGAAAATTGATTTATTTTTCATAAAAATAGAACATTCAGATAGACTACTGATTAATTGAACTCGTTTCATCAGCTACAGAGATCAAACTCTCAGCACTTATTTTTATGCCAAAATAAAATTTTTTTCAAGCTAATTTTTGTGTCAGCCTAGTCTAAATGCCTTAAGAAAAGTAGATCTTGCATCTTTACCAATTAAGAAATAAAGCTGCTATTTGGTCCCAGTTAAACCTAACCAGAAAGAGCCTGATTAGGAATGTTATAGGGCACCTGCTGTTAAGTGAAACTGTGGGTTCCTATTGCCTTGAGTCATACAGTCAGTAAACACTTGCTTTTTTTTCAAATGTAGCATTTAGAGAGACCACAGATTTTAAAACTTGGGAATGGTCATAATTTAAAAGGAAAAGGAAAAAAAAAACAGTAACAAGATTGACACCAGTCAGGAAAGTCTTCAAAACAGAATGATCTTTTGGCAGCATTGTCAGTTTTATTATTCTGAAATAAATGGGGGTCTACTGCTGAGATGGCAGAGAAATACTTCATTACCCCCCTGAGTCCTGGATGAGTGACTTAGGTACGTGTGCATAAACTGATGGGTGGATTACACTGGATATTGCTCTGTTTACTGTTAAATTTCTAGCAGCATAGTGAAATGCCAGCTAGGCAATCTTTGATGCAGCCAGCAGAATAAGTGAGGATAGTTTGGGACACAGAGAAATTCTACTGCCTGTGGTTATTCTCCACTGGTTCAGAACAGAGGAAATCAGTTAGAAGTCACAGAGGGAAATTGAAGTACTAAATTTTATTTGGTTTCAAAGTTGGGAAAAAAATTAAAGTGTTAGTCACACTGAGAGGAAGAGCATATAGAATTCAGAGTGGTTACACCAAAAAAGACTTGGGAGATTACTGAGGCCGATAAAGATGACGGTCACTAGGCACCCTTAAGTGGATATTTTGTTCAACTTAGTAGAGGTACATAATTTCAAAACTTCTAAGCTTGAAAATAAATTTAACTTTTATTCATATGTAGTCAAATTAAACTGGAAAAAATTCTTTAATATGATACAGCCCAAAGAATGTATACATCAGAAATAACTGAATAAACAGTGGGCTCATGAGAGAAACAATTTCATTTTTTTTTGACAGGTAGACAGACAGTCTAGATGTTAAGGTCACTGACTCTAGGGTCAGACTAATTTGAGTTTGAATCCTAGCTATATACCTCCTACTACCTACATGACCTGGGCAATTACCTTAACTCCCCTACTTCCCATTGGAAATACTGGTGGTTAATGGTTATACTGTCCATTAAGAGTTATTGTAAAGGTTAAATAAGCAAATGCATATAAAGAACTAACTCTGTTCACATTAAATACACTCCTACCCTCGCCTCTGTTTGGACCCAAACCTCAGTATTTAGATATATGGTTGATCCTCCTGCCTTCCATTTGCTACTAAATGAGATGACTTCTTGGTTAAGTATTTTAGTAAATTATAGATTGATGTCATACTGCATCCTAGTAACATTCAGGAATTAATAATTATCAGAGGCACAGTCATCCAATAAGCAGCAAGTCTGCAGAATCAAGCTTTTCAAGAAGTCATCACCCCTTACTGGTATTGAAGTTCCCTCTACTATTATCTCAGAAATCTTCAATATCCTCTCTCCAGAGGACACTCAACGTCTTTCAGTCAGGCAATTTCTGACACTTCAACAAAATCTCTTCAATTTTGGTCTTTCCTTTATGAGAAGTGATTGTTTCAAAGCATCTGCACTGGAGTGTAAAAAAAATTTTTTAATTAATTTTTGGAATAAATTCTTGCCTTGCCCACAGTGAATAAGTTTCAGAGAAAGTACCTGTGTAAGAAATATTGCTGAGACTCCCTGGGCATCTGACTATTTACTGGATTAAGTATCTAGGCTTCAATCATTTCAGATATAGATACATAATAGTATCTGAATAGCATTATTCAACCTGGGACTTTAACATAGCAGAAGGTTTTACTGGCAAATACTGAGTCCATATTCAGTAATAAAACAATATCTTGGGTACTATGTATACATATAGTCTACAGAGCTGTACTGTCCAATATGGCAGCCACTAGTCCAATGAGGCTATTGAGTACTTTTGAAATGTGGCTCATCCAATTGAGATGTGCTCTAAGTATAAAATACACTTCAGAATTTGAAGACTCACTCTAAAAAAAAAAAAAATGTAAAAAAATTCCAATAATTTCTACCATTTATTACACGTTAAAATAATATTTTTATTATTTTGAGTTAAAATATATTGTTAAAATTAACTTTTACTTTTTCTATGATATGGCTACTATTAAATTTATATTACATATGTGGTTATCATTATATTTCCATTGAACAGTGCTGTTCTAGAGAATAAAATGTGGATTCTGATAGCAATTATAATTTCTCATTCACTTAGGGATTTAAAACAACACTTAAGCATTATAGCTAAGGAAGATAGTTGAATGATACAACAAAGATGTATGATTCCTCCAATTCTGTCTTTCTAACCTGAAAAATCTTTCCTTCAATCTCTCTTACATTTACATTATATTTAAAGTCCAGTTTTGTTTTTCCTGAAAAATTGGTAAGGAAAAAATTTTTTAAACAATTTTGACCTTTACTGACAGGATAAGCTATTTTCTACTTGAAGTAGGGGCTGAAAACTCAATTCCCCCATTCAGGAGTACTATGACATTTCTGTGAAACAACAGTTAAGTTCTTCTCTTTACCAGATGAAACTTAGGAAGTCTTCTATTTACTCTTCCTGCCATCATTGTTACCACCACCACTGGTACTACAATTATTCACAATAACATTTGTCATGTATTAGATACATAAGAACTTACTGTGCTAAGTACCTGAGATCTGTTTGTTATCTTACAATAATATTTTAAGGTATTAAGTCTATTTCACAGGAAAATAAAAACAAATAATTTGCTCAAGGTCACAAAACTAGTAAGTAATAGAGGCAAGATCTGCCATAAAGCCTGTGCCTTTAACAACTATGATTTACTATCCAATATTACTGTAGCAATGAAAGTGCTATCCGAGATACCACTCTAACTTTTGAGACGGAATAATCAAATTATCAATTGTACTTATGTTTCTGTTATGAATGCCTGGTTGCACATCATAAAAAACAATGTTCATTATATTTCTATTGCTCTGTGAAAAATCATTCTAATTGTTTAGAATATATTTATGTAACTCTTCTACTTAATTCACTTATTAACCCAGCCAGTATATTTTGAAGGCAGCACTATAGCATTTCGGATACACGATTCATTTCCCAGAGAAGGATGCTTGCTGTTACAGTCCCTCCTCACTAAATTCTAACAGTGCCTCTCCATTCATTGTAATGACTAAAAACTCTCCCATGCATTTCCACATACCCTGGTAGAAGGTGAGGTAGAGGGCAGAGTGTGTCTATGGTTGATTACCATTGAACATCTGATTCAAATATTCACATTTAACTAAACACTTGTATTCACTTCCTTGCTGTTATAGCTTAACATTCCCCTATGAATAGCACTCTACACCTCTCTCCCAACCTACCTCCCTCCCACAGTTATAACCTCAGGTAGCTTTCTCCATTTCCATTTTAAAAGTAGTCTCAATTAGATTCTCCTGGAAATCTCCACTTGTATTTTTAGATGTTTGTTTGCCTTACTTTTGGTTTTGAAATTATTAAAAACTTACAGAAGCTTTGTAAGAACAGAACATTTCTATTAAATATTTTCCTGAACCATTTGTGGGCAATTTGCCACATTTAAGGTGACTGTCTTATAAAACCACAGCACAACTATCAAAATCTGTTAATTATCATTACACGTAAGACAGATTATTTTCTAAAGATGACTACAACCAGTATCTCTTCCATCTCACATGCTCATCTTACAAAGTGAGATTCACATTCCTCAGGGAATGTATGGTTTTGGCCTGGGGAGGAAGAAGTGGGAAAGTCTTTATTTCCTCTCCTTGAATTTGGGTAGGCTCTGTGACTTCTGAGGCTAATTCATAAGTGGTGATAAATCTGTCTGATTCTCCTAGCACAACCACTGTTGGGACCGAGCCTCCGTGCTGTCAGGAAGTGTAAGCATGGGCATGAAGAGTCCACAGTGAGTTCCAGGTTCTGAGCCAACAGTCAGAATCAACCACTGGACATGTGAATAAATAAGCCTTCAGATGATTCCTGCTACCAACCAGCAAGTACTTTTATTTTTTTAACATCTTTATTGAAGTATAATTTCTTTACAATGTTGCATTAGTTTCTGCTGTATAACAAAGTCAATCAGCTATATGTATACATATACCCACATATCCCCTCCCTCTTGCGTCTCCCTCCCACGCTCCCTATCCCATCCCTATAGGTGGTCACAAAACACCAAGTTGATCTCCCCGTGTGATGCAGCTGCTTCCCACTAGCTATCTATTTTATATTTGGTAGTGTATATATGTCAGTGCTACTCTCTCACTTCGTCCCAGCTTACCCTTCCCCACCCCCCCACCGTGTTCTCAAGTCCATTCTCTACGTCTGCGTCTTTATTCCTGTCCTGCCCCTAGGTTCATCAGAACCCTTTTTTTTTTTTTTTTTGGATTCCATACATATGTGTTAGCATACGGTATTTGTTTTTCTCTTTCTGACTTACTTCACAGTAGTCAGCAAGTATTTTTACCTGAAACCCCTGATATCACAAAGCAAAAAGATATCATCTCCAATGAACTCTTCCCAAATTCCTAACCCTCAGAATCCACGAGCGTGATAAAAACATTATCGTTTCATGCCACTAAGTTAAGAATGATTTCATATGCAAAAACAGATAACTAGAATAATACATTACAATCATCTAATCCTCAAACCCCCCTCAAGTTTTGCCAAATATTCTCCTGAAATAATCCTTTCTAATAAAGGATTCAGTTCAGAAATAGTGTTATATTCACTTATTAACCTCTTCACTATGAAACTGTTCTTCAGTCTTGTTTTTCATGATCTCAATATTTTTGAGGATTACAGCCCATTATTTTACGGAATGCCCTTAGACTTAGGTTTGTCTGAGATGTCCTTTTGATTATATTCAGATTATGCATCTGTGGCAGGAATATTATAGGAATAATGTGTTTTTCTCCATCATTCCTATCAGCTAGCACACAAATTCAACTTGCTTTATTCCTGGTAATATTCACTTTGATACTCAGTTAAGGTTGTGTCTGTCAGGCTTCTGCACTTTTTTTTTTCTTTTGTAATTAGTGAGTATTTTGTTGGGAGATACTTTGATACTATAAAATGTTACCATCAAACACTTATTCATTTAGTTTTTACATACATATGGATTCATGGATTTTTACTTTATGCTATGATATAATTGATATGATATGATAATAATACATAATATATATTATTATATATTATAACATATATTATTATATATTATATTTTAAAATATATATTTTTTTCCTTTTTCTCTTTTTGTGAGTGGATATGTATATGATTCTTTGTGTGATTTTGCCTGTATAGCTTTGCTTTTACCATTTATCCTAGGGTTCTGTCTGTCCATTCTTTTTATTCTATTTATTACTTTATAATTTTTTAAATTTCTAATAATTTTTTTATATTTTACTTTCATAACTATTTTATTTTATTATTTTATTTTATTTTTTCTTTCTGTCTTTCTTTTCTCCCTTTTCTTCTGAACTGTGTGGCTGACAGGGTCTTGGTGCTCTGGCCGGGTGTCAGGCCTGTGCCTCTGATGTGGGAGAGCCGAGTTCAGGACACTGGTCCATCAGAGGCCTCCTGGCTCCACATAATATCAAATGGTGAAAGGTCTCCCAGAGATCTCCATCTCAAAAGTAAGACCCACCTCCACTCAACGACTAGGAATCTACAGTGCTAGACACCCTATGACAAACAACTAGCAAGACAGGAACACAACGCCACCCATTAGCAGAGAGGCTGCTTAAAATCATAATAAGGTCACAGGCACCCAAAAACACACCACCAGAAGTGGTCCTGCCCACCAGAAATATAAGATCCAGTCTCACCCACCAGAACACAGACACCAGTCCCCCACACTAGGAAACCTACACAACCCACAGAACCAACCTTAGCCACTGGGGACAGACACCAAAAACAACAGGAACTACGAACCTGCAGCCTGTGAAAAGGAGACCCCAAACACAGTAAGTTAAACAAAATGAAAAGACAGAGAAACACACAGCAGATGAAGGAGCAACATAAAAAACCATCAGACCAAACAAATGAAGAGGAAATAGGCAGTCTACCTGAAAAAGAATTCAGAGTAATGATAACAAAGATGATCCAAAACCTTGGAAATAGAATGGAGAAAATACAAGAAATGTTTAATGAGGACCTAATGAGGACCTAGGACTAAAGAGGAAACAAACAATGATGAACAACCAATAAATGAAACTAAAAATTCTCTAGAAGGAATCAATAGCAGAATAACTGAGGCAGAAGAACAGATTAGTGACCTGGAAGATAAAATAGTGTAAATAACTACCGCAGAGCAGAATAAAGGAAAAAGAATGAAAAGAATTGAGGACAGTCTCAGAGACATCTACGAAAACATTAAACGCACCAACATGCGAATTATAGGGGTCCCAGAAAAAGAAGAGAAAAAGGAAGGGACTGAGAATATATTTGAAGAGATTATAGTTGAAAACTTCCCTAATATGGGAAAGGAAATAGTCAATCAAGTCCAGGAAGCGCAAAGACTTTCATACAGGATAAATCCAAGGAGAAACATGACAAGACACATATTAATCACAGTATCAAAAATTAAATACAAAGAAAAAATATTAAAAGCAGCAAAGGAAAAGCAACAATTAACATGCAAGGGAATCCCCATAAGGTTAACAGCTGATATTTAAGCAGAAACCCTGCAAGCCAGAAGGGAGGGGCAGGACATATTTAAAGTGATGAAATGGAAAAACCTACAACCAAGATTACTCTACCTAGCAAGAATCTCATTCAGATTTGACAGAGAAATTAAAACCTTTACAGACAAGCAAAAGCTAAGAGAATTCAGCACCACCAAACCAGCGTTACAACAAATGCTAAAGGAACTTCTCTAGGCAGGAAACACAAGAGAAGGAAAAGACCTACGAAAGCAAACCCCAAACAATTAAGAAAATGGTAATAGGAACATACATAGCGATAACTACCTTAAATGTAAATGGATTAAATGCTCCAATGAAAAGACACAGACTGGCTGAATGGATACAAAAAGAAGACCCCTATATATGCTGTCTACAAGAGACCCACTTCAGACCTAGGGAAACATACAGAATGAAAGTGAGGGGATGGAAAAAGATATTCCATGCAAATGGAAATCAAAAGAAAGCTGGAGTAGCAATTCTCATATCAGACAAAATTGACTTTAAAATACAGACTATTACAAGAGACAAAGAAGGACACTACATAATGATCAAGGGTTCAAACAAACAAGAAGATATAACAATTGTAAATATTTATGCACCCAAAATAGGAGCACCTCAATACATAAGGCAAATGCTAACAGCCATAAAGGGGGAAATCGACAGTAACACAATCATAGTAGGGGACTTTAAGACCCCACGTCACCAATGGACAGATCATCCAAAATGAAAATAAATACGAAAAGCAAGCTTCAGATGATACATTAAACAAGATGGACTTAATTGATATTTATAGGACATTCCAATCCAAAACAGAAGATTACACTTTCTTCTCAAGTGCTCATGGAGCATTCTCCAGGATAGATCATATCTTGGGGCACACATCAAACTTTGGTAAATTTAAGAAAACTGATATCGTATCAGGTATCTTTTCCAAGCACAACGCTATGAGACTAGATATCAAATACAGGAAAAAATCTGGAAACAATACAAACACATAGAGGCTAAAAAATACACTATTAAATAATCAGGAGATTATTGAAGAAATCAAAGACGAAATCAAAATATACCTAGAAACAAATGACAGTGAAAACATGACGACACAAAACCTATGAGATGCAGCAAAAGCAGTTCTAAGAGGGAATTTTATAGCAATACAATCCTACCTCAAGAAACAAGAAACATCTCAAATAAACAACCTAACCTTACACCTAAAGCAATTAGAGAGAGAGTAACAAAAGACCCCCAAAGTTAGAAGAAGGAAAGAAATCATAAAGATCAGAGCAGAAATAAATGAAAAAGAAATGAAGGAAACAATAGTAAATATCAATAAAACTAAAACCTGGTTCTTTGAGAAGATAAACAAAATTGATAAACCATTAGTGAGACTCATCAAGAAAAAAAGGGAGAAGACTCAAATCAATACAATTAGAAATGAAAAAGGAGAAGTAATAACTGACACTGCAGAAATACAAAGGATCATGAGAGATTGCTATAAGCAACTATATGTCAATGAAATGGACAACCTGGAAGAAATGGACAAATTCTTAGAAAAGCATAACCTTCCGAGACTGAACCAGGAAGAAATAGAAAATATAAACAGACCAATCACAAGAACTTAAATTCAGACTGTGATTTAAAATCTTCCAACAAACAAAAGCCCAGGACCAAATGGCTTCACAGGCAAATTCTATCAAACATTTACAGAAGAGCTGACACCTATCCTTCTCAAACTCTTCCAAAGTATAGCAGAGGGAGGAACACTCCCATACTCATTCTACAAGGGCACCATCATCCTGATAACAAAACCAGACAAAGATGTCACAAACAAAAAAAAAAAACTACAGGCCAATATCACTGATGAACATATTTGCAAAATTCCTCAACAAAATACTAGCAAACAGAATCCAACAGCACATTAAAAGGATCATACACCATGATCAAATGGGGATAATCCCAGGATTGAAAGGATTCTTCAATATATGCAAATAAATCAATGTGATACACCATATTAACAAATTGAAGGAGAAAAACCATATGATCATCTCAACAGATGCAGAAAAAGCTTTCAACAAAATTCAACACCAATTTATGTTAAAAACCCTCAGAAAATAGGCAGAGAAGGAACTTACCTCAACATAATAAAGGCCATATATGACAAACACACAGCCAACATCATTCCCAATGGTGAATAACTGAAACCATTTCCTCTAAAATCAGGAACAAGACAAGGTTGTCCACTCTCACCACTATTATTCAACATAGTTTTGGAAGTTTTTGCCACAGCAATCAGAGAAAAGATATAAAAGGAATCCAAATCAGAAAAGAAGAAGTAAAGCTGTCAGTGTTTGCAGATAACATGATACTCTACATAGAGAATCCTAAAGATGCTACCAGAAAACTACTAGAGCTAATCAATGAATTTGGCAAAGTAGCAGGATTCAAAATTAATGCACAGAAATCTCTTGCATTTCTATACACTAATGATGAAAAATCTGAAAGAGAAATTAAGGAAATACTCCCATTATCCACTGCAACAAAAAGAATAAAAACCTAGGAATAAACTTACTTAAGGAGACAAAAGACCTGTACGCAGAAAACTATAAGATACTGATGAAAGAAATTAAAGATGATACAAACAGATGGAAAGATATACCACGTTCTTGGATTGGAAGAATCAAGATTGTGAAAATGACCTTATTACCCAAAGCAATCTACAGATTCAGTGCAATCCCTGTCAAACTACCAATGGCAGTTTTCACAGAACAAGAACAAAAAATTTCACAATTTGTATGGAAACACAAAAGACCTCGATTAGCCAAAGCAATCTTGAGAAAGAAAAACGGAGCTGGAGGAATCAGGCTCCTGGACTTCAGACTATACTACAAAGCTACAGTAATCAAGACAGTATGGTACTGGTACAAAAACAGAAATATAGATCAATGGAACAGGATAGAAAGCCAGAGATAAACCCATGCACATATGATCACCTTATCTTTGACAAAGGAGGCAAGAATATACAGTGGAGAAAAGACAGCCTCTTCAATAAGTGGTGCTGGAAAATTGGACAGCTACATGTAAAAGAATGAACTTAGAACACTCCCCAACACCATACAAGAAAATAAACTCAAAATGGATTAAAGAGTTAAATGTAAGGCCAGGCAGTATAAAACTCTTAGAGGAAACATAGGCAGAACACTCTATGACATAAATCACAGCAAGATCCTTTTTTACCCACCTCCTAGAGAAATGGAAATAAAAACAAAACAAAAAAATGGTATCTAATGAAACTTTAAAGCTTTTGCACAGCAAAGGAAGCCATGAACAAGACCAACAGACAACCCCCTGAATGGGAGAAAATATTTGCAAATGAAGCAACTGACAAAGGATTAATCTCTAAATTTTACAAGCAGCTCATTCAGCTCAATATCAAAAAAACAAACAACCCAATTCAAAGATGGGCACAAGATCTAAATAGACATTTCTCCAAAAAAGATATACAGATTGCCAACAAACACGTGAAAGGATGCTCAAAATCACTACTTATTAGAGAAATGTGAATCAAAACTACAATGAGGTAACACCTCATACCAGTCAGAATGGCCATCATCAAAAAATCTACAAACAATAAATGCTGGAGAGGGTGTGGAGAAAAGGGAACCCTCTTGTACTGTTGGTGGGAATGTAAATTGATACAGCCACTATGGAGAACAGTATGGATGTTACTTAAAAAACTAAAAATAGAACTACCATACAACCCGGCAATCTCACTACTGGGCATATACCCTGAGAAAACTATAATTCAAAAAGAGTCATGTACCACAATGTTCATTGCACCTCTATTTACAATAGCCAGGACATGGAAGCAACCTAAGTGTCCATCAACAGATAAATGGATAAAGAAGATTTGGCACATATACAAAATGGAATATGACTCAGCCATAAAAACAAATGAAACTGAGTTATTTGTAGTGAGATGGATCGACCTAGAGTGTGTCATACAGAGTGAAGTATGTCAGAAAGAGAAAAACAAATAGCATATGCTAACACATATATATATATGGAATCTACAAAAAAATGGTTCTGAAAAACCTATGGGCAGGACAGGAATAAAGACGCAGACGTAGAGAATGGACTTGAGGAAATGGGGAGTCGGAAGAGTAAGCTGGGACAAAGTGACAGAGTGGCATGGACATATATACACTACCAAATGTAAAATAGATAACTAGTGGGAAGCAGCCGCATAGCACAGGGAGATCAGCTCGGTGCTTTGTGACCCCTTAGAGGGGTGGGTTAGCAGGGTGAGAGGGAGAGGAAAGAGGCAGAAGATATAGGGATATATGTATATGTATAGCTGATTCACTTTGTTATAAAGCAGAAACTAACACACCATTTTAACATAATTATACTCTAATAAAGATGTTAAAAAAAATAAAAAGGATGGATCTTAAAAAAATAAAATAAAATAAAAACCAGAGCTTTTAATCCCTTCAAATTATGACTGTGAATTTAAAAAGAGAGAAAGCAAAAATGGCATGATTTACTTATCCTAAAAACAGAGGCTATGCTATAATAATATATTCTTATCTTCTGCTAACATCATACATCCTCAGAACATATCATTTAAGGAAAATTTACTTATATTTCTACACTGGCAGAGTGTGTAACATATTGTGTTTTTTAAAAAAAGAATCAGCAAAATTATCATACTGGCTCTCTATGTTTATGGAACAATGTGGAGCACTGTAATTAACAGTTCCCCTTTTTCCACATTTTTTTAAAATATCACATTTCTTAAACCACTTATGGATTACTCATTACTTCAATTTTGTCTGTCTTTCGAGTGTTGGCTATATTTAGACTGATTATGTTAGTGCTCCAAAGATAGTAGGAAGCCATAATGTCTCCTACATCATGTTGTCATAAATTTATTCAAGGCTTCAGATAACTTTTTTTTATATAGTTGTTTCATTTCATTATACTGAGTCCTAGTACAAACATCATCGGATAAATATACTGTAAATATTGACCTTTCTTCACAATAATGGGAATCACAAGGCTAAATCCCTATGCATTGCTCTAAATATTTACCCTCGTGTGCTAGTAAATGCACTCAAGGACAAAAGCAATCATTCCAGTGTTCACAACAGTACGAGCTGATTAATTTAGAAAAATAATTATTTCCTACATACAACAGGAAAATGCAGGAAAAAAAGAAACAGTGTCCCATCAAGTTTTTTCCCATACATATATATAAGTATATATAATTAATTATATATACTTATATGTTAATAATATATTTAATAATATAATATATTTCATATATTATATACAATATATCACAAGTGCTTGAGGACCTCAAGTACAGTTCTAACTCCTGCTACTTGTAAAGGACATGGTGAAATGGGAAGTCAGGATAAAGTACAGTCCTTAAAATTCAGAGTAGAGAAACTCAAGCCACCCTCCGAAAATATCTCTCACTCCATGAAATGTCCTGGCAACAGAGACAAAGCTTTTTTCCTTCTTCTTTTAATCAGACAGCTGATTAACACTGAAATTTAAAAACCTGTCTCTGATTATAATACTTTAGAATTACAGCTTCTTTATTGTTGTTGTTATTCCCAGTATACTTGACCTGTTCCTTTAATAAGAAGGTTCTCCAATCTTAAGCCACTCTTTTGTTTTTTTCACCCCAGTCTGCTTAGTCCAATTAATTTTTACTTCATTTCCCAGAGTAATATTTATGGACTACCACTTCATATATGTGTTCACCTCAATCTTCCTGAATTATCATAAATCAGTACAAGATCAAACATAAACAGAAATATCTGAAGGGAAAAAAACAACATAGTATCTGAAGACCCTGTAATTTAAAATATAAAACGTACAACAAATAAAAGGACACAGCTCTGATACAAAAATATAACCAAATAATAAGGAAGACTGTGTAAACCAAATGTCACGGACACATGTATTTCAGCAAATGACAGAAAACAAGTTAAGAGAAAAGGGGAAGATTTGAATTAGACTATAATGATATGTATCTTAGTCACATCTGGCTTACAGTTTCATCAGATGTTTATAAAGAAGGGTCTGAGTATTTTAAACACATAATCTCCTAACATTAAAACTAAATAGTGTTTGTAGTTGCTATTATGTGCATGTGTATGAATGTGTCTGTGTGTATATATTTCTGAATATATTTAACACAGTATATAAATATGCAGCATAAGCAAACACTTTAATGAATAAATACACATGATACAGATATCCTTGAAATTTCCTAAATTATTTTCTAGTATCAACAAGAAGAGTTTTCGAATCTGACGGACTCTGGCTACTGTTACACAAGGTTTTGAGGCCAGGGCTGGCAGCCAAATAAGTAGCACTTCTTAAAGGCTATCACTGCCCAAGAGCACTCTTGTTATCCACCCATTAGTATGATATCATGCTTTATATTACATATCATTTAATGATATAGCTTGAATTTATTATGTTACAGAGTCATTTGGCAAAACATTTGTTCTCCAATTTCTTGTGTAGCTGCATAATCCAAAAGTTGAACATGACACTTTTTTCTTAGCTGGCCTGAAAATCAGTTATAAGTTGAACAAAATACTTTATCTCACTTACGAACATTAAAGTTATCTATTTTATGTGCTTTTATTTACACTGGTCCTTTAAGGGCTGAGACTATTTTTTTAATCTTTTTATGCCCAGCACTGGGCATAATACAAGAAACATATTAGGTCCCCAAGAAATGCTTGCTGAATTGAATTGAGAACCAAGTTGTTGTTGGTTAACTTTTCTCCATACATCATTTTAAAATCAATACTACATTGATGTGAAACTGAATAAAATAAAATAATACACAGTACAGATATTACTATAGTAAATAATTAATTTTTCATTGATTTTTTTCTACCATATTAAAATAAAGATGCAAATTTCTATTGAGTATCTATTCTCTGGCAAGTCCTATTTTGCTTGCTGACCTACAGTGTGGACAAAATTTTGAATTTGTGCCCAAAGAGCTCACAAGTCTTGTGAGGGTAGTTCTAGCACAATGTTTTACATTCTGAGATGGAAGTAAGTACATAAGCACATAGGAAGTACTCAAATTCATTTCTGGAAAGGGGAATAAAGGTCAGTTTTCAAAAGAAAATAATATCTACAATAACATGTCTTACTATGTCCATCCTCAGGGCCTAAAAAATGGTCAATAATTAAGAAATATTTAATGACTTGTTGAATCTAAAATGATATTTTGACAATATAATATATTATAATTTCACTGTTATTTCCCTTGATGTCCTTCTTGACTGAAAAAAATCCCCCAAAAGCAAAAATCATCTTCTCCTATACTTGAATAAACCAGGGATTGTTCAAACTTAAAACAGCATCTGTCCTTGAACTATTAATGTCTTTTCTTAAATGTGTAAAATAATTTGTGAAGTAGAATGGAATTTGAGATTTTTAAAAAAGATCTTAACTGATTAGAATGAAGTTAATCTGAAAATGCCATCATATAAAAATTGCCTTTCAATAAAAGTTAACAAAAATGTAAGTATGATGCTATTTTGCTAATCTCATAATTTAGGAAATCAATTTAAGTAAAATTGAGAAATAATCCTGCCCTCTAGTGGTACTTAATAAAGGTTAAAAATATACTGAAAACACCACTGTGTTACTACAGCAAATCTCACATTTACACAAATTAGAGTAGAAATATTTAAACCTTATAGTTTACATTAACGAATTCACATGTTTAATGGTTTTGGTTGTTGCTGAGACATTTCAGTCCCTTTGGAATTTAGTGAAACAAATTTCACTACATGAAAAGTGTCACCATGTCTCTGCTTGTGAATGGGATTACCAAGACTGTATTAAATTCTTTTATGGAATCCTCTTCCCATTTGAATTTTGATTAAAAATCCACTATCTAAGAAAAAATTTACAAAGTCTCAGAGTTTCCTCATTCAACCCCTTGAAATAAACCCCAACTACCTTACCATCCAGTTCTCTGCACTGCCCCAAGAAGCCTTCTTCACGTTGTATGTCTCTGCTTGAAGACTGGTAAAACCATGTCTCTCTTTACTGGCACAGTACTCTGAAGATCTGTATAAAGAATGCAATTTATTGGGACTTCCCTGGTAGTGCGGTGGTTAAGAATCTGCCAATGTAGGGGACATGGGTTCGATCCCTGGTCTGGGAAGATCCCACATGCCTGTGTGCCACAACTACTGAGCCTGCGCTCTAGAGCCCTTGAGCCACAACTACTGAAGCCTGCGCGCCTAGAGCCTGTGCTCCGCAACAAGAGAAGCCACTGTAATGAGAAGCCCGCGCACTGCAACGAAGAGTAGCTCCCACTCTCCACAACTAGAGCAAGCCCGTGCACAGCAACGAGGACCCAACACAGCCAAAAATAAATAAATAAATGTAAAAAAAAGAAAAAAAAAAGAATGCAACTTATCAACTTAATATATTTTTTTTTTATCCTTGCAATCTCTATATGCTTGATTGTATGTTAGATGCCATCTAAAATGGGCTTCCGCTACGAGAAAGGCAACATTCTTTCAGGCAAACATAGCAAAATTGTACAAACAGAAATTACATTATAAAAGAAAAGAAACATATACTGAAATATAAAGACAGAAACCCTGAAATCTTGACTATTTGCGTTTTTTAAATCAGCACCTATTTTACCTTTGACTGTCATAAAAACATCAGAGCTAGTCCCTAGCTGTAGAATCCCATTAATAACTATTAGTTATTTTAGAAATCACTAAATCAATCACTCCATTTTCAATGAAATAAATGTTCAAAGAGATCTACTGAGTTAGCCAAGGTTGTACATTTGATTCGTTGGCTGGTTCTCTGAAAGCAATACACACACACACACACACACACACACACACACACACACACATTTATATAGCTTTTTATCTTCTGTTTCAATGCTACTTTCAACTTACCACCATACCTACAAGTATGCTTTTCTATGGTTCAGAATGTGTCATATCCACATCCTAATCCCAAAAATCTCTGAATATGTTACCTTACAGAGCAAAAGATAAGGAAGATGGAAGGATTATCTTGGAGTAGTTCCAATGCGATTATTACAGAAAGGCAGGAGGATCAGAACCAGAGAAGAAGTGATGACAAAGGTAGGAGTGAGCGACAGAGAGAAAGAGAGAGAGAGAGAGAGAGAGAGAGAGAGAGATGAAAACACTGTGCCTTGAAGATAGGGTCATGAGCCAAGGAATGCATGAAGTCTCTAGAAACTGGAAAAAGAAAATTCTCACCTCAAGCCTCCAGAAGGAACATGGTCCTACCAAACCACTTTAGATTTCTGACCTCAAGAACTTTAAGATAATAAATTTGTGTTGTTTTAAACCACTAAATTTGCTGTAATTTGTTACAGCAATAATAGAAAACGAATACAACCCTAGCTAGATTATAAATTCCATGAAGTCTGGAATTATTTCCTCTCTTTTACTTATTCCACTGATTGTCAAAGTATGGTGCCTGAATTCACAGTCTCAGAACATCTGGGGACTTACTAAAATGATAATTAACACATTCCAACCCAGGAAAACCTAATCATAGATACTTTGAGAGGGGCTCAGAAATCTGCTGAGTTGAGAAGGCTGATAAGTGATGAATGCTAAGTTTGTGAAACCCTGACTTATATAAAGTATTTCCTTTACCTAGCAGAGGGAAGAACACAGAGTAGGGAGATAAATATATTTTATTTTGATAAACAGAATTATTGAATTTTACATCTAACAATCAATACCTTGACTGTCACTCTACAATATGATTAATAGATTAATACAATTTAAGTGTTCCAAAGACTTCTAAATGAAGAAATAGGAAACATAAAAATTCCCCTCCCCACCATGCACTTTCCCATTCAAAAGAGGAAATGAGGCAAAGAAAGAAGTTAAATCTAGAGGAGTTGGTGGGAGAAAGCCTAAATGCTTCCTGATCTACCAAAATCAGACTGGGAGGTAGTTGAGAGCAGACAATTTTTTTCATTAATACTATATGTATTTAATGTGACAAATTAATAAATTAATGTTCTAAAGAATAATAAGAACTGTTAATTCTATTTTTGGTTCTTTTTAAATTACATAGGTATATGTGAAAATATTCTCTGGAAAACATTCAACCATATGGAAATAAACAGAAAAAACTAAAAATAACTCTTCCTATTCATCACTTTCCCAGAATCCCCACTCTAACTGTAACCATCTTAACAGTTTAACAGTTTTAAGTGTATGCTTAGGATCATGAATTTACATCAAAGCTCACTCATAACACTCTCCCACTAACCCTCCCACCTAAATGAACACATTCATATTTGAAGGTTTATTATCTCTATAAATGTAATATACATATCATGTATGAAGAAAATAATTTTATAAGGAAATAGAATGTGTGTTTATATATATAACATATATAATTTATACACATATATAATACACACATATACAACATATATATATTCCTTTGTCTTGGAGTTCTTTCTATTTTGTAATATTTAGGCACATCTTATTTGTTTAATTGACTACATATTATTCTAAATATTAGGCATCCTAAAATATGTTTTATTAGTCCCCTAAAGATTGATGCACATTTACATTTTCCAAGTTCTCATAGCTTTTGTAAACACACACATATGTACAGATACAGAAATGCATTATATCCTTGTGCATTTACATATCCCTATAGAACAGACTCATGCATAAAGTGTTTGGGGGGCTCAAAATGTACTCATGGTTTAATATTTGGCTGAATACCACTAAATTGACTTCCAAAAAGACTTTATAAGTTTACACTAACACAAAAGAAATATGAAAATGAAATGGCTTATGTTTAAATTTAAGCTTAGACAGTGATTTTTTTTTTTTTTTCCCCTGGCTGCGAGGCATGTGGGATCTTAGTTCCCTGACCAGGGATCAAACCCACACCCCTTGCACTGGGAGCTCGCGAGTCCTAATTACTGGACCACCAGGCAAGTCCCTAGATAGTGAATCTTAAGAAGACTGCAACGTATAGATTTTATTTTCTATTTTTAAATCGTGCTTCAATGATTACTTCTATAATGTATATTTTAAAAACCTTGAACAATTTATAAAATATTTTTTTTGTAGACTTTAGAGTAGGAATGACATGTATTAGGATAATATCATTATCCCTGAGATCCCCCAATGGTCCTAAATGTGTCTGATATGTATCACTGTACCAACAGAGTGTAACATGTCAGTGAATTGCTGTGATTAGTATTATGTCTGGTCACTGCGTATTTTCTATAGGAATTCAAAATGGGTGTATCTACACAATCACATAAACAATATAATTCCTCTATACGCCCTTGACCAATGCATAATAAAGTACAAAATGTAACTTCAAAACCCAGAGGACATAAAAGAAATGAAATGTTGTATTACATGAACTGCTAAGTGCTTAATCTTAATTAACATTACAACTTACTTTTCACATGAATGTTATGAATTGCACTTTATTATTCATTTATAAATTGATTACTTTATTTAACAGTATTTAACTGAACATCTTCTATCTGCAATGCACCATTCTAGGCACTGACTATATAGCAATAAACAAAATGAAAATCCCTGCTAATGTAGGGGATTAATGTAGCTTTTATCATTACTATCATTGCTATAATACAAATTAAAAACAAACAAAACAACTGAACTTAGAAAGTATTTTGCCTAAATTCACAAAGCAGATGTGAGAGCTGAGATTTCAATGCAAGATGCTTGACCCTAGAGTCAGTGTTTTACCCACTGCAGCACACCACTTCTCACAGTAGGCCCAGAATTTGTTAGGTCCCAGTCCAAAATTAATGGCCTACGGAACTTTTTAGTTTTAATAATATATTTATCAGAGAACATTATAAAAAGTGAAGGATATTGGGGGATATCATGAATTAAGGCACTATTCTCAAAAACTGTACAGAATTTTCCTCATTACTTTCTATGCCTCATTGTTTACCTCAATTACCTTAGGGTTTAAATGGATGGTGAACAAGAACATTAGAGTATTTTAAATATTTAGACAATAAAGGTTTTTCTGAACATAATTTGTATTATTCTTTGAATTATTTTAGAGAAATCATGCTAACTCCTCAGTTATATTAACTAATTAATTAATTTATATTAATATCTGCAGAAGGGAAGAAACTTGACTTACAAGTTGAATGCATATTCAATATGTGATTGTAAGACAAAATCCATTCACAGAAATATATTACCAAATTCTAAACTTTATTTGAATTAAAAGAGGAAAAAGGTACCTTTTAAGATGGAAGGAAATTTGTAACTATTTTTATTTAATTGTTTAACTTTTTCCCGTTATAGACCACATTTTCCATGACAGCAGGAGCCTTATTATTCTTCTTGTTTACTGATGTGTCATCAATGCTTAGCATATGTGTTTAATAAATGTCTTAAATAAATGGAGGGTTATATGCTCCAATAGTAACCAAGTATAGTAGTCTCACCATTTTCTTACCAGTATTATTAGTAATGCCAGGTAATTTAGCAGATGGGAGATCAACCTAATCAGTTTTAATTGGACTACTGATGAGGTTGAACATGTTTCCTTATATTTCTATGTAAATATATTCCTCATGTCAAATTGCTAATATGTTTTGACTTTATATCTATTAAGGCTTTATTTTTTTTTTTAATTAGATTGATTCCTGTCTGTATCAAACAAATTAGCCACTTGATGTTTTGAGCAGTATGCAGTCTGTTTAGAAAGTACAGTATCTCTCTCACTGGAAGTGTTTTTAGTAATCACAAAGTTTTCTTTTTACCTGGGACAGATGTCTAACAAGTCTGAGTTTATGAAGAGGAATACATGAAGGTTAGGTAGATATCCAAGCCTCTTTTCTCCCATGCATTCCAAAAAGTGGACAAATAATTTACTCTTTTATATTTTGTGAATTAGTCTAAGGTCCCATGAAAATATATAAGGCTGTAACGTAAAACCTATTCTGCAAATGTGAAAGTTTCTACTAGGATATTTTGATCTGTAAGAAAATTGAAAGCATTATTTTTCAGTCAGATAAAAGCACCTTGAGAAAGATTAAATAAAAGTGAAGGGGAAATGCATTTTAATTACTTGGATTCTGCTAAATAAAGAGAAAAAGAGAGTTTCACTTGGGAAAGTCAGCCAATATTTTACAAAATATAGAAAAGTAATGCAATTCACACTGCCATAGATATGAGTTAAAACTGCTGAGAGCCTAAATATGAAACCAAAGTAGAAGCTGTTTGGAAGATGGGCTAATTCAGGAAGGTCTTTTGGCACAATTAGGAGCCATTATTTCATATTCATTCAGATTTGATACCATTAGTAAAGTGAAATTCACATTGTGTTAACACATTCGAAAAAGCAGGAACTGCTGAGCAGAGAAAAGTAAATACACACCATCTGGGCACAGTCATATTTTCTAAATAATTTTATCCATCGTAGTAGTCACTAGGAAATTCTAATTGTATTTATCTTAACTGCATCTTCAAAAATTCTCTGGGAAGAATTTAGTCTAAATGGATCCAATTTTATGAATCCCTCTATTTTTTTTCTTGGAAAATAGTACACATTTGAATGAATATTTCCAAATAGGAGAAGGAGGACAAAACCCACAAAAGTTAGTAACTTCCATTTTTCAGTATTTTGCATATGTATGTTTAAAATCTAGTGAGAATCTGGTAAGCAGTGTGATACACTAATGTACTGATAAGTAAGTGATGTTTAGGGTATTAAAATTCCTCCTAAATGGCAATCTGGCATCACTTTGTAGAAGGAAAAGCAAGGAAAAGAAGAAGAGAGCATTGTACTGGTAGTCTGGGAGTGAGAGGAAGGGGCAAATAAGAAATAATCTGGATATTTAAGACTGACACATGTATAATACAATACATGTGCTCTGGACTAGTCAGTGCATTGCAGGTCAATCACTAAGCTCTGTTTTTGCTGACTTGTTGAGTGGCCAGTGAGTCTTCATTTCTCATTGTGTTCAATTCATTTATTCAAGAATTATAACATCAGTCAATAATTGTGGGGCTTTATTTTATCAGGTAGTAGGGGAAGAGAAGATTAAATGCATATTCATATTCAGATGTTTTAGCTCTTTGACCCAAAGCAATTTACCTAATCCTTCAAATCTCTTTACTCATGTGTAAAATAAGGAAAATTATATCTTCCTTATAGGACTGTTCAAATAATTTAATGAAATAATGCATGTTAAACATTTAGCACAGTACCAGGAAAAGGCAATAAAAAAATAAATAACAGATTGATGATGATGATGATGTTATATGCTTAGGAACTGAAAATAAATAATTTACTGAACGTTCTTGCAGTCTGTAATTTGACTATCCATTCTCTTAACAGTGTCTATTGAAAACAGGAGGTTTAAATTGTTGCTTAAATCTAATTTATCAGTTTACTTTTCATGGAGCATGCTTTTGATGTTATATGTTAAATATTCTTTGCCTAAGCCAAAATCACAAATGTTTTCTCCAATTTTTTTCTACAAGTTGTGAAATATTAGCTATTACATTTAGATCTATTATCCATTCTCAGTTATTTTACATAGTGCAAAGTTTTTATTGAAGTTTATTTTTAAACATATGAATATCCAATTACTCTATCCATGTGTTGAAAAGACTTTTTACCACTTGATTGCCTTTGCTGAAAATTAGTCATCCATATGTGATTAGGGCTATTTATGTACGCTCTATTATGTCCCATTATTCAATTTGTCTATCTTATGCCAGTAACACTGTCTTGGTTAAGGTAATTTAAAACAAATCTTGAAATAAGGTAGTGTTCATTCTTTATCTCAGTAGTTTAGGTTATTCTCGGTTATTGTCATTTACATATATATTTGAGAATCAGTTTGTCAATTTCCAAAAATTTCCAAAACTAGACTCTTTTTTGAGAGCAGTTTTAGGTTCACAGTACAATTCCCTATATATTCTCTGCCTCTGCACATGCATAGACTCTTCCATTCCAACATGTCCCGCCAGAGAAATAAACAGTTAAAACTGATGAACTTTAGTTGATATATTATTATCACCCAAAGTCCATGCATAGTTTACATCAGGATTCATTCTTGGTGTTATACATTCTATGGCTTTTGACAAATGCATAATGACAGGTATACACCATTGTAGTATCACACAGAATGGGTTTGCTGCCCTAAAATCCTCAGCACTTCACCTATTTACCCTTCCTTCCCCATAACCTTAACCCCTGGCAACCACTGACCATTTTATGGTCTCCATATTTTTGCCTGTTCTAGAATATTATATAGTTGGAATTACACAACATATAGTCTTTTAGATTAGCTTCTTTCATTAACTAATATGCTTTTAAGTTTCCCCTATTTATTTTTATGGTTCGTTAGTTCATTTTTTTTAGTGCTGGATAATATTCCATTTTCTTGATGTACCACAATTTATTTAACCATTCACCTATGGAAAGACACCATGGTTGCTTCCAAGTTTGGGCAATTATAAATAAAGTTGCTATAAACATCTGTTGTAGGTTTTTGTGTGCACGTAACTTTTCAACTCATTTTAGTAAACTCATTGGGGTAAGAGTATATTTAGTTTTATGAGAAAACACCAAAATGTCTTCCCAAGTGGCTGTTAAGTTTGCATTCCCGCCAGCAACAAATGAGAGTTCCTGTTGCTGCACAATCTCGCTAGCAATTGGTATTGTCAGTGTTCTGAATTCTGGCCTTTCTAATAGGTGTGAAGTAGTATCTTGTAACTTGCATTTCCATGATGATAGATGATGTAGATCAATTTTTTTTTTTGTGGTACGTGGACCTCTCACTGCTGTGGCCTCTCCCGTTGCGGAGCACAGGCTCCGGACGTCCAGACTCAGCAGCCATGGCTCACGGGCCCAGCCGCTCCGCTGCATGTGGGATCCTCCCGGACCAGGGCACGAACCCGTGTCCCCTGCAATGGAAGGCAGACTCTCAACCACTCTGCCACCAGGGAAACCCTGTATCAACTTTTTATATGCTTATTTGCCATTTGTATATCTTCTTTGGCAAGGTGTCAGTAAGGTCTTTAACCCAATTATTTATCAGGTTGTTTTCTCATTGTTGAGTTTTAAGAGTTCTTTGTATATTTTGGTTAACAGTCCTTTATCAGACATATCTTTTGCAAATATTTTCTTCTAGTCTGTGGTTTGCCTTCTAAATCACTGTTAAGTGTCTTTCATATAGCAGAAAATTTTAATTTTAATGAAGTCCAGCTTCTCATTTTTTTTCTTTCATGCCTTTGGTGATATCTCTAAAAAAGTCATCACCAAACCCAAGGTCATCTAGGTTTTCTCCTATGATATATTCTAGGAGTTTTATAGTTTTTCATTTTTATATTTAAGTCTAAGATCTATCTTGAGTACATTTTTAAGTATATAAGGTCTGTGTCTAGATTAATAATTTTTTTGCATTTGAATGTCCAATTGTTTGAGGACCATTTATTGAAAAGACTACCTTTGCTACACTGTAATGCCTTTGTTCCTCTGTCAAAGATCAGTTGACAATATGTAAATGGGTCTATTTCTGAGCTGCCTTATTATGTTCCATTGAACTATTTATTCACTCACCAATACTATACTGTCTTGATTACTGTAGCTTTATAGTAAGTCTTGAAGTCCCTGAACGGACTTGTATTGAGAATGAACTGTATCTATTGATTAATTTGGAAAGAACCGACATCTTGACAATATTGAGTCTTTAGAAATATGAACTCTTTACAGTCCCATTTATTTAGATCTTTTAAAAAATTTCACTAAGTGATATTTTATAGTTTTCAGTGTATAGGTTGTGCACAACTTATTTTGGATATACAAATATGAAACACTTTGTGGTAAGTCTAATGAAAAATATGCAAGACCTCTACACTGAAACCTGCAAAACATTGCTGAGAAAATTTTAAAAAGACATAAGTAAATGGTGACATTTTTACATGTCCTGGTTCAGAAGACTCAATAAGTGTATTTTTATACTATCCTAAATTATTTTTATTTTAGTGTCTAAACATTCACTGCTAGTATATAGAGACATACAATACATTTTTGTATATTTATCTTATATCCTTATTATTTCTAGGAGCTTTTTGTAGTTTCTATCAGACTCTGTACTTAGAAAATAATGAAAAAATTCTGAAACAAAACAGCTCTATCAATGGATTTATTGATTAACGTAAGATCATATCCTTTTGAAATTAGTAAAAACTTGTCATGATTAGCAAAAGCATTGGGATCACTAGTTTTGACTGAAACAAGATGGCTTTACTATTTGAAAAATGATATGCTAATACTTCTAGAGATTCTGGTTAAATGTATCTTACTAAAATACTCAAACAAGAATAATATTTTAGAAAATAGATGAGCATGGAAACCTCTCAATAAGACACTTTTTATAATGGCAATACTCCAATCATTGTAATATTGGCCTTGAAGATATGATTTCTCTAGGGAGAAATGGCATGTGTGTTTGTGTTCAGCTTTTTGTTCCACCCATTGGGAATTTCAATTATTCTTTCACAGTACAATTTTGCCTGTCTTCTCTATTAAACTTCTTGTGAGTTGATGTGACCTCTTTATCCTTTCTTGTCTTTGATTTCTAGTTATTAACTCAAGGCTTTTCCTCTATCAGTAAATAAAAAGTCACTGGTCTCTACTGCCTTCCTTTCAGTTTCTTTTTTATTTTTTGTTCTATATTGATGTTATTTTTGTTTCCTCAGTTTTGCAGTTTCCACGTTAATCTCATTCTGTTGTTTGAATGTATGATGTCTCAACTATCCCTTCCTTATAAAATTCACTATCTCATTAAGTTATTCTATAGTATGAAGTCAGCATTGGGGAATCTTCTTCTATTTCTTGGGTTATATATTATTTAATGCTAGATATTTTCATTGTTAGCCTCCCCTTTCCTTTTAATATACTTGTTGTTGCCTTATACTTTTGCTTCTTTCAGGCCATATGGTTTTCTTTTATTCCTGGAAAGTTCAATTCAGCTAATCTACTGGCTTTGATCTAGGGATGTCTTTTTCTTCTTGTACTTTCCACATCATTTGAGATGTTTATCTTCACTTCTCACTCACAAGTTGAGAATCTACTCGGTACCCTAAACCAAAACTATCTATAGAGAGGGAAAGAACTCAGGTAGAGCTGGCTGTGGACAACCTAATCTATGTCGTCTCTTCTGGGAATTTGTTAAATATCCTTTCCTGGGTTTATTCTACCTAGGAGACTGTTTTATTCCCATAGAGAAATACTCTCAAGATAAGGATTACTCTTCCAATTCAGGATGAAACCATTTCTATTCATTCACTTTCATCATTTTGCTTGTAAAATTACAGAAGCAGTTTTTGCTGTGCCATCATACTTATTCAACCAATCTATAAATTTCTATTAGAATGTGGGGAAATGTAGTAACAATTTTCAAGATCCTCTTGATGTGTCAATTCCACTTTTGGTAAATGGGAGCTTTATAAAAAGTATCACTACTCTGTTAGAATCTTTCTTCTCTTTTCCTTGGACTTTTGCTTCTTAAAAGTTTATGGCATACAGCTGAGGTATTTTTCTTGTTTAACAATCACTAGAGACTTTACTTTTATTTATTTATTTTTGATATCTGAATTATTTAAGTATATGTGGTGTATGGAAAATCTACAGTTTGACTTCCCACTATCATCTTTACTTAGAAATCTGTGTGGCTAATTTTTAATGAATATGAAGACAGATGAGAAATGAGATTAAATTTGCATGAAGCTTGGTCATCATTTTCTTCTTGAAAGACAAAATTTGTGCCAATTTCATAGCAATATTTTCTACAGTTCTTGTGTTCTATAAATAAACTACTATTTTTAGAATTTAAGATGTGCTATACTTTAAAAATTATGATTTACTAAATTAAAAATTCAGCTCAGAGAGGTCCTTCTTGAAATATTCATTTGGTCATGCACATTGACTGATTAATACACTATGCTTCATGCTTAAAACAGACAAGGAAAAGCAGGAAGAAGAGACAAAAATAATGCACAATTTCTACAAAGCAAAATTTGTAAAAGATCTAATCGGGATACAGCCTACTGATTCATTCCCAGGAGTCACTGTCTCTCTGTTCTTTTAGTGATGGAATGTCAATCCATTTCTCCAACGTGTTTGAGCTCCTAGATAGTTATTCAACTAAAGCTGTATTTTCCAGCATCTTATTGTAGCTATTGATAGACATAGCTATGTGACTAAGTTTAGGTCAATGGGATGCGTGTGCAACTTCCAGATGGTACTATTTAAAAATGAAAGTTGCTTTCTCCCCACCTATTTCTCCCTTCTCACTGGAAAGGCAGCAACAAAAACACTACCATGAACCTGGACATGAAAGCAGCATATCGAGGATGATAGAGCTGCCTCAACAGCTATGGAAAGTTAATCTCTGGACACTTCCATGTGAAAGAAACTTCTGTCTTCTTAAGCACAAAGTATTCTTGTTACAGAGTGATTTTATTAAAACAGAAGAGTGTTCTTGTCATAGAAGTCTAGTCTATCCTAACTAGAACACAATGTGTGTTAATATTTATTTCCTTAACAAGTAAGGAAAATCCACAAAAGAATATATCATGACAGCAAGAAAGAATCAGAAAAATACAAAGTTAGAAATTTATCTAGGTTTCCAAAGAACAGAAAAGAAAAAAAAAAAAGGAAAGAGCTCCCATCTCATTCTTCCTTACTCCCTTCTTCTCTCTTTCTCCCCCTTGAGTAGGGGCTAAATTTTACAGGACCATAAAGGTCTTGGTAAAAATTTGGTGTAAGTGAAATAGGAAACCACTGAAAAATTCAAAGTAGGGTTTTGAACAACTGTGGTAGCAGTGGAAAATAAGAGAAGTAGACTCATTTGATATGTAGGTTGGAGGTTAAATCTATAAGGTTAAAGTGAAAGTGAATTCTTAAGAGACTCCTAACTGTTTGACTTGAGAAATTGGAGATATTGGGGCATAAGCACCATAAAGGCAGGGTCATTCTTTTGTTTAAAGCTATTACCTAGTGCCTGAATCAATGTCTTTTATATAGCAGGCACTGAATTAAGATTTATTCAATGAGTGAAATAAGTGGTACTATTTACTGAGATAATAACAACTACAGGTTGAGGGTTTCATGTGGAATATTTGGATACATTAATTTGGAAATGCTTCTGAATCTTCAAAATGGAGATGCGGATTCATCAGTGTTGAGAAATAGAAGTGGAATGAAGCAATCTGGATAGAAGATAAAGATTTATAACCTTTTACATACAGATGAAATATAAAGCCATGAGTAAAGAAGAGAAGGCTCTACACTCTCCTTGAATGAAAAAGAAAGAGGGCTTATGACATGGCCTGAGAAATCCCATGGCCTAGAAAGACGGTAGATAAGAAAAGTCCAAAGGACACCTGAAGTAACACAACACTGTAAATCAACTATACTCCAATAAAAATTAAAAAAAAAAAAAAAAGAAGCTACTGCCTACACATATCCTCAGCATGCTAGAGCCATCTACTTGTGAATAAAAGGCCATGTGGGCCATTAAGAGAACTTCGAGTGGCAGGATAGAAAATGGCAAAAAGAAGGAAAGTATGGGTTTTCTTTTCCAAGTTGTGAGTAGATAACTGTGTTTCCTGAGCAACATAATATGATGTCTGAACACATATGAGCAGGATTTAGGGTTTTAATCAATACAATTTACAGCAAAATTCTCTAGTATATTTAATAATGCAACTAATCCTTATTGTGCTTCATGGTAATTAGGCACAATGTTAAGCAGCTTGCATAAATGAATGTGATTAGTATGATGTTTATATAGCTAAACTCAATTTTTTTATTGTCAACTGAAGAATAGGGAGGCAAAAAATGTGGAAAGAAGGATGCTTTTTTGTGTGTGTGGTACACGGGCCTCTCACTGTTGTGGCCTCTCCCACTGCAGAGCACAGGCTCCAGACGTGCAGGCTCAATGGCCATGGCTCACGGGCCCAGCCACTCCATGGCATGTGGGATCTTCCCGGACTGGGGCACAAACCCGTGTCCCCTGCATCGGCAGGCGGACTCTCAACCACTGCGCCACCAGGGAAGCCCCAGAAGGATGCTTTTTTGAGGCCTCTTCAACACTCTTTGGTAAGTAACCTAGTAATATCCTTCTTTTCAAAATAAACCTCCTCAATCAAAATCCTTGCTAACTGCCTTACATGAAAAGCCAGTAAAAGCTGGACTCTGAGTTTCATTTCCTGTCTTGACTTAAACTCTGTCATCTCATTGACAATTAAAGATGCTTCAAAGATGAGAAGGAAGTAGTTTTGTAGAATTTACAAAAACTGGCATCTAATAAGAGGCAGGTCAGATCAAGGAAGTCCAGGAAAAAGCCAAAGGCAAAATTGGAAAGACATCAAAATAAATGTAAATGTTAGATTAAAAGCAAGATTATGAAAGAAAGCCAGGAATGATTTGATTTCTGTCTTTCCTAGTGTGATCAAATTCACTTCTGATTTTTTAGGCAAATCAGAGAAAGTTCTATAGCTTCTATGTACACTTTTAGATAACATAAATTCCTACAATCATTTGTAGTCATAAAAGTAGTGTCAGGTCAGTAGTTAATAATGCCAGTACAAATGAATAATTAAATTTTATAAACTTTATTTAATTATAGAGCTCAACTCAGTCTTTGGCAGGGTACCCTCTTTTAGAAGAAAAAGGAGTTATGATAGGCTTTTTTCTTTCTCAATCTTGCTCTTCTATACTCTCTCATTCATATTGCTAACTCTGGTTTGTACTCCTTCATGATTCAGAGAGAAAAAAAAGGAGGATATTTATTGGGGGCCATAGAAGTTCTTACTCGACTAAAATAGTCATGGTGTAATAGTTATTCTGTTCTCTGGGCTTGGCATTGTATTTAGGGTTGAATTTATCTTTGTTTTACCCTCTTTATTTCTCTTTCCATATTCAGAAATGTTACCAACTCCTTTAATTCAACTGTCATTTTAATTTAGATCACTCTTTTTAGGGAGTCATCTCATAATGACAAGAGAAGGTCATTTAATTCAGAGGACATTATAATGCTAAACAGTTGTATGCCTGAAAAAGAACTTCAAAGTACATAAAACAAAACCTAATGGCACTGTAACTCATCAAATAAAGTTGGAAATTTCAATATTCCCCTCAATAATTGATAGTATACTAGGCAGAAAATCAGTAGGTATAAAAGACAAGAAAAAGCAAAAAACAAGAAAAACTGTTAGTCAACATGACGTGAATAACACTTATAGAACAACAGAAACACCTGAAACTAATATAATATTATAAATCAACTATACAAAAAAAGAAAAAAAAAAACTTCAATGAACAATCCAAAAGGGAAATTTATAAACAGTTCCATTTACAATAGCATTACAAAGAATTATATACTAAAGATTAAACTTTTCCACAGATTCAAAACATTTGTACAAATAAGAACTACAAAAAAATTAATGAAAGTATTAAAGAAGACACAAATAAATGGAAAGACATCTCATGTTCATGGATTGGAAGACTTAATATTGTTAAGATGTCAATACTACACAAAGTGATCTACAGATTTAATGCAATCCTTATCAAAATCCCAACAGTATTTTTTGAAGGAACAGAAAAAATCCAACCTAAAATTCACATGAAGTCTCAAGAGACCCTGAATTGCCAAAACAATCTTGAAAAAGAAAACATAAAGTTGGAGGACTCATACTTCCTGATTTCAAAATTACAAAGCTATAATAATTAAAATTGTGTAGTACTATCAATAAAGGCAGACATACAGACCAATGGAATAGAAATAAATTTTCACATATATGGTCAAATGTTTTTGATAAAGGTGCCAAAAACATACAATGGGGAAAGGACAGGCTTTTCAACAAATGGTGCTGGAAAAACTGGGTATCTACATGCAAAAAAATGAAGTTGGACCCTTCTCTTACACCTTACAAAAATTAATCCAAAATGGATCAAAGACCTAAATGTTAGAGCTAAACTTATAAAACTTAGAAGAAAACATAGGGAAAAGTTTTCATGACACTGAATGTGGTAGTCATTAGATAAATATGATACCAAAGTATAGGCAATGAAAGTAAAAACAGTTAAATTTGACCACACCAAAATTAAAAGCTTTTGTGTATCAAAGGACAGAACCAATAAAGAGAAGAGGCTGTAAACGAATGGGGGAGAAAAAAAAAGATTTTTAACATTTACATCCGATAAAGGATTAATATCCAGAATATGTAAAGAATTCCTAATCATAAGAAATACAAATCAAAACCAAAATGAGATCACCTTCTATCAAAAAAAAACAGAAAGTAACAAATATTGGTGAAAATGTGGAGAAAGTGGAACGCTCATACTACTGGTGTGAATGTAAACTGGTACAGTCACTATGGAAAGGAGTATGGCAGTTCCTCAAATAATGAGAGGATTTCTGTATGATCCAGCAATTCCACTTTTGGGTGTATATAACAAAAGAAAGAAACCAAGATCAGTGTCTTCAAGAGATATTTGTACACCCACCTTCAAAGCAGCATTCATAATAGCCTAAAGGTAGAAGGGACCCACATGTCCATTTATGGATAAATGAATAAACAAAATGTGGTATATACATAAAATGGAACGTTATTCAGTCTCAAAAAGGAAGCAGATTATGGACATTATACTAAGGAAAATAAGCCAGTCACAAAAGGACAAATACTGTATGGTTCCACTTATATGAGGTACATAGAGTAATCAAATTCATAGAGACAAAAGTAGAACGTTGGTTACCAAGTTTTGGTAGGGGATGGGGTATTGTTGCTTAATGAATATACAGTTTCAGTTCTGCAAGATGAAAAAGTTCTGGAGATTGACTGCACAACCGCATGAATATACTTAATACTATTGAACAGTAAAAGTAAAACTGGATAAGTTGGGGGACTTCTCTGGTGGCACAGTGGTTAAGAATCTGCCTGCCAATGCAGGAGACATGGGTTCAAGCCCTGGTCCGGGAAGATGCCATGTGCCGTGGAGCAACTAAACCTGTGTGCCACAACTACTGAGCCTGTGCTCTAGAGCCCATGAGCCACAACTACTGAAGCCTGCGTGCCTAGAGCCTGTGCTTCACAACGAGAAAAGCCACTGCAATGAGAAGCCTGTGCACCACAACAAAGAGTAGGCCCCGCTTGCTGCAACTAGAGAAAGCCTGAGTGCAGCAATGAAGACCCAACATAACCAAAAAATAATAATAATAAATTTTTTTAAATGGATAAGATGGTAAATATTATGTTATGTGAAAAATATATGTAAAAAGTAGTAGATACCAACATATAAATCAAAAGTCAATAATTTTTTTAAAAATGAAAAATCATAAAAGGTACATTCTCCAACCAAACTGTAATTAAATTTGAAATAAATAATTGAAAGATTTCTGAAATATCTCCCACATACTTGCAAATGAAATAGTATACTTCTAAATAACCATGGGTCAAAGAAAAACTTAGAATAAAAAAATAATTTTAATTGAATGAAAATAAAAAACAACTTATCAAATTTGAGGGGTGCAGCTAAAGCAGTGTTTAAAGCAAAATACATAGCATCAAACACACATATTAGAAAAGACAAAAGTACACAAATCCATAAAAAGTAAGCTACCTTTACTCACAGATGACAAGATCATGACAGTATCATCTATGTCAAAAATCTTTTGGTATCTACAAAAAGCTATTAGAATTAATAAGTCAGACTAGCACAGCAGTAGAACATAAGATCATTATATAAATTATATGATATTTTCATAACCTACCTATATCCTATCAATAATCAATAAGAAATTGAAAATTTTAAAGAAATACTCAACATTAGCATCAAATATATGGGATATTTAAGGGAAAATCTAACAAAAATGTGCAGCTCTATATACTGAAAGCTACAAAATATATGGAAAATATTTTTTACAGATCTATATAAATAAATATACCATGTTTATGGATAGGAAAACTCAATATTGTTAAAGGATCAATTATCCCCAAACCCAATGCAATTCAGATCAAAGTCTCAGTAGGCTTCTTTGTAGAGATTAACAAGTTACTTCTAAAATTTATACAGAAACTGAAAGGACCCTAGAATAGCAAATTTTTTTTAGAAAGAAGAATAAAGTTGGAGAACTTACACTACCTGCACTATAGTTATATAAATTATGAAAATGTGGATTAGATATCAAATAGATAAATAGAATAATAGGAAGTACAGAAATATATCTACACATATGTACTTATTTAATTTTTAACAAAGACACAAAGGAAGACCAGTAAAAGAATAAATGTCTTTTCAATAAATAGTGCCTGAATTTTTGGAAATTCACATGAAAAAAAGAAATGAACGTGTATCTACACTTCACATTTATAAAAATTAAATCAAATGGCTCATACACTTAAATGTAAAACCCAAAACTATAAAACTTCTAGAAGAACACATAGAAAAAAGAGTTTGTGAACTTTGGTTAGGCAAAGATTTCTTAGATACAACACCAAAAGCATAATTTATGAGACAAAATCAATACACTGAAGTTTATCTGAATTAAGAACTTCTACTCTTTAAACGATAATGTTGAGAATGAGAAAACAAGGCACAAACTGGGAGAAAATATATTCAAATCACATATCTTATAAAGGTCATATATTCAAAATACATACAGAACTCAAAATTCAATAAAAGGAAGCATACAAGCCAGTTACAAGTGGACAAAAAAACTTAAATAAACATTTAATCAAGTCAACATATGGATGGCAAATAAGAACACTAAAAGATGTTACACGTTATTAGCTGTAAAACTGCAATGAGATATCCCTACAAACCTATTAGTTCTAAGACTAAAAAGACTGAACATACCAAGTGTTACCAAGAATGTGGAGCAACTTGAAGTCTCACATCCTTCTGTTGCAGTGGTAAATAATTTGACAGTTTCTTAACAGTTAAATACACACCAACTCTACCATTTAGTCCTTCCACTCCTTGATGGAATGAAATGCTCAGCAATTTGCTGTGTGCAATAAAAGGGATGAATTTCAAAGTAATTATGCTGAGCTGAAGATGCCAGGTAGAATACATACTGTAAGAACCCATTTATATAAAACTGTAGAAAATGCAATCTAATCCATAGCAACTGAAAGTAGATTAATGGTTGCTGGTGATCAGAATGGGTGGTAAAGAGCAGTAGGAAGGAATTTGAGAAAATCTGTGGTTGATGGAAAAGTCCATTATCTAGATTGTAAACATATGTCAATACCTATCAGACTATATACTTAAACATTTATTTTATGCATTTATAAATCAATATTTTCAGTAAATAAGAAATACTTTTTTTCAGATAATCAAACACTAATAGAACTTACCAGCAAATATGCACTACAAGACAAATTTTAAATAAAGGATTTTTGCAGAAGAAAAATAATAACAGAAATTTGGCTTTAAATTCAGTGAATAATACTGGAAATAATAAATATGTGATAAATATATTTTTGTCATTTTTTAAATCTCTTTCAAAATGTAATTAACTGGATAAAGTAGAGTGTCTTTTGGAGGTATATGACATATGTAGAAATAAAATATATTAATAAAAATAGCACAAAAGATGGGAGGGGAAAATGGAAATACAGTGTTGTAAAGTCCTTACACTATAATTGAAGTGGTATAAGTATTACTTGAAAGTAAATTGTGGTAAGTCCATGACGTACATTACAGACCCTGATGCAACCACCAAAAACAAAGTACAAAAGAAGTTGTAGCTAATAAGCAATATCTGAGATAAACAGAATCATAAAAATAATTAGTCCAAATGAAGGTAGGAAAAAAGCAGAAAAGCACTAAAAAGTGGATAGGAAAATAATATTTAGTGAGATATAGAATTAAACCCAACCAAATCAATCAGATTAAATTGTATAAATACTTCAATTCAAAAGCAGAGATTGAAAATTTTTATTTAAAAATGAAGATACAACTATATGCTGCCTACAATAAATCCATACTAAATATAAGCTTGCAGTTAGGCTAAAAATTAAAAGATGAAAAACCGTATAACATGAAAACATTTTTTAAAAAAAGGATAAAGTATCTATATCACTATTGGGCAAAGCAGATTTTAGAACAAAGACTATTGTCAAGATTTGAGATTTGTGTCTGTAGTTCCTGGAGTTTCCAGTAATTAAAATGAGTGCCATTATACAGAGTTTTAAGGGAGTTATAGTTCCAGAGATACTTTAACCTGGAAACATGGGCCTAGTATAGCTCACCCCTAATGAAATCCCCAGTTCTTAAACACACAAGAATAAGAAGAGTTCTGATAAAGGGTTATAGGCCCCACTTCCCGTCTCTTAGATATGGCCATAGATAAATTGAGCAAAATAAATCCTTTCAGAGAACAGAAATAGAGATAAACATATATAGAACCAAGAATTCATGCCATGGTCAAGACAGGGAATAGCGGATATCCCATTCCAGATAAACATAACATATGCTGTTGAACACTGAATTTTGCATGCTGTATGTCTTCTATTCACCTTCAAATGGTATCTGATACTCTAATTACCCCACCTGTCTGTTCTGTTGCTGTTTCCCCATGATCATATATTGGAGGTATTATGAGTAGTTAAGTTTATTATTTAGCCAAAGGTTTCTGGACCATGATAAACAACATCCATACCTGATTTGAGGAAGGCATATTGACTGAGCATTCTAGATTCAGAGAACATTTACCCCACGACATCAATTTGGGATTTAGCAGATGATGAGATATAAGGTTGTCTACCTTGGGCATTGGTGAGGGCATTTTTTACTATGTGTGGAAGTATCATAACAATAATGATATTAATAACAATTATCATTTACTGAATAACTACTATTTGCCAGGCATGATACCTGCCTTTCAAGTTAGATTATTTCATTTTGTCCTTCAGGCAATTCTATGAGATAGATATCATTATTATTCCCATTCTTGCAGATGCTTAAACAAAGCCTCAGATCAATTTTTTAAAACTAGCTCAAAGTCTGACAGCTAGAAAAATTAGGTGCTTGAATATAAAGCCAAGTACCTCAATTCTTAGATATCATACAATATATAAATTAGGCATGAATGCTTCGATTATGTATGCTTCGAAAGAAAGGTGTGTGTCTATGTATGTGCTTGTGTGTGTGTGTGTGTGTGTGTGTGTGTGTGTGTGTGTGTGTGTGTGTGTGACAGCCATCTTCCTACCTTGTAGCAAGACGCTGTCTAATCAATCCAGAGACTGAGCCTGAAGACCAAATTTGAGCCTTTAGGTTCACCTATGCATAAATCCTGATAAACTCTTCACTTTTTAATCACATTAATCAGTTAATTTCCTTTAAGTTACCTTTGGCAAAGTACTTAACGTGTAAGGTCTTCAGTTCTTTCCTAATGACAATGAAGATATTACACAGCATCTTTTATTAATAGATTCATTCAGTATATATATGTTGAGGATCCCTCTCTACTAAGCTAAGGTACTGAAGATTTAATTAAGATGAAATAGATTTTAGCCCCACTCTCAAGCCTCATGTAGAGTAAGGCTTTAATATAGAATCAATAAATGGTTATTAAATAAATGAATTACAAATTCTAGACCAAAAATGTTGAAGTACTGTTAGACACATGATTTTAAGATTTGAGTGTGAGCAATAAACAATAGAGATAAAATAGACACTTGAAGACATAAATGCCAAAATATTTATTATTTTCTGTCCTCATCTGTAGTCCAAAAACTGATACAAAAAAAACTATTTTATTTGAAATTTGACTTTTAAATTTAGGCCAACAGTCAAAAAATGAGCATAGAAGCTTTTAAAGCCAAATGTGGCCTAGATTTTTTTCTTTTTAACAAATAGCTTTCTTTCTCTTTTCTTTGTTTTTTTTTTTGTTTTGTTTTGTTTTTTTTTTGACCTGACTTAAAACTCACAACTTCCACATCCAGAACAGATAAAATAGTACAAAACAGGCATTTACTTATGGAATAGTCACATTTAACCTCAACTGCAGGTTTTGTTTCTAAATTATGCCCTTTCTTCCCTGTGCCCGATCAAAATGAACATTTCTGAAATTCTGTTCACTGAGAGCTTATATCTTGTGGTATTTTAAAATAAGTATCAGTTGACCTGATTTTTCAAGATATATGAAATTCTGGCAGGTTATGCTATGCATGCTTTTGTAAAGTCATGGTATTTAAACTATATAAAACTCATTTGTTTGCATCTTATTTCATCACCTGAGATGACCAAGAATGACTAAGCAGTCACAGACAAATATTGGGGTTATTCCCTATTTCTTGATTGTTCATTACTAAGCACCTATTAGATGTGTAATATGATTCACATTTATAAGCAGAATATAGATCCCAATTTCTATGAGCTTGAATTTTAAGTGGAGATAAGACACATAGCGTTTGCTACAAAAACAGTGGTAGATTCGGAGAGATCTTTGAAATGGAATATTAGGACTGGCGAATATAAGGAGAATGCAATTGAGACCAGAAGTTCTGATTGTAGAGTAAAATGTACTACAGAAACTTATTTGGCTATAGGGTTTAGATGAACAAAAGAATGCTTACTCTGTGTTTTAGTGTGTCCATGTATCTTCATCATTATCATAACAATCATCGTCTTCATAACTAACATTTGTTGAGCACTTGGAATATTCCAGGCACTGCTCCAAGAACTTTTCACATATTAATTCATTAATCCTTACCAAACCCCTGCAGGGTAAGTATAAACATCATATCCATTTTAGAGATGAAGAAGCTGAAACAGAGTGAGAATAAAAGACCTTCTCCAAAGTCACACATGTAGTAAGTCATAAAGCTGGATTTATATACATTATGACATCCAAGTGGCCCACTGGTGTGTGTGTGTATGTTTTTGTATAAATATGTAATGTATAAATATGTAGTTTAAATATTTTTAAAATATTACAATTGTATTTCTCTGTGACTTAGCCATGCTGAGCTGCTTACCATGGCTCAATGACAGATGCACTTTTGAATTCTGTACTTGACCACTTACTAGTTGAGACAAGTTAATTCAACTTTCTGCTCTCCAGAAAGTAGGCAGATAATAAAATACCTACCTCATAGGGTTTTGAAAAATAAATGACTGTGTAAATGAAGCTCTTAGGATAATGTAAGGCACATAGCAAGTGCTCAGAAAAGATTGGCTATTATTCTAGACATGCCATTTCCTTTGCTGGTATCTTAACAGATACTTTTCTTTTTCAACACCCAGCTCAAATAACAGTTTGGAAAGCTCTTTAAGAATTCACTGGAAATACAATTCTTTGTCCAACTTTATAAATCTTATAATCATAATTCACTTATAGAGCAACTGGATTATAGAGCAACTAATGAAGTGTCAATTGACCTTTTCTTCAGTACAAGATGTAGTCTCAGAAATATTTTGGTCATAGAAATGTAACACTCATTATGTCATGTAAAGAACTTGACGAACCCATGCACCACAGAATTCTCTGCCTTTTTGGTATACCTAATATTTAGTCTTTAAAACTTTGTCAAGTCAACTATTCATGGAACCTCCTTATTGATACACTTAACCTCACTCCTCTACTTTTTCAAGTTTTTTTTTTAATTCAGGGGAGAAGGGACACTGGGTAAACCGTAGGACACTATTTGCATTGATACATTCTTTTATGTAGATCTACTATAATGCTGAGAGGTCTATGGAGCGCACCATATTCCCTTGAACATACATAAAGAATATCCCATTAATGAAACCTAACCAGGAATATGAATGGTCTTATATAGGAAATAATTCTACAATTGAGTTACATTTGGGAATATTTAGAAATTATTTACTGGGCATCTAGTATATGCAAAGAATAAAGCAAACAGTCACAAATTAGTTTATAATCTAGTGTGGAGATTCAAATAATATACAGAAAATAAGCAATACATATTGAGTGGGGAAATGGTGACTTCAAGTTAACAGGGACTTAATTAAAAATATATGTTTAAAGTCCCATTTCAGAGAAATGAGATTCAGATGTCTCCACTGGGTCTCAGGGTATAAGAAAAGTCTAGTGAGAGGCACTTGTTTTAAACCTCATGTCAGATTTGTGGTTATTGTAAACTCAAGCTGAGCAGATTATGAACAAGAAAATCTGACGTAAGGCTATTATTGAATTCCACCCTAGCATAGGAAATTGCTTCATGTTTTAGTAAAAGAAAGAAATAAAGTAGACATTGTAATATAAGATGCTTTGAATTTGTATTTGTTAGGTATTTCTATTTTTTAATGTCAAGATGACAAAATTAACTCTCAATAGAGGGAATCTCTACTTTCAGTTTTCTTCTGCCTGTGCTTCTATGTGAAGTCAGAAAACAAGGAATCAGCATATAAGAAATACAGGATGAAGATGGTCAAAAGGTACAAGCTTCCAGTTATAAGATAAATAAGTACTAGGATGTAGTATACAATATCATAAATATAATTAACAGTTGTCATATATGAAAAGTTGTTAAGAAAGTAAATCCTAAGAGTTTTCATCACAGGAAAAATATTCTATTAATTTCTTTAATTTTGTATTATATGAGATGACAGAGGTTCACTAAACTTATTGTGATTAATCATTTCATGATGTATGTAAGTCAAGTCATTATGCAGTATACCTTAAACTTATACAGTCCTGCATATCAACTATATCTCAATAAAACTGGAAGAAAACTATCACAACATTGTTAATTGGCTATACCCAAATATAATATAAAACGTTTCAAAAAAAAAAAGAAAATTCTAAAACTAGGGAAATTATATATAAAGGAAAATAATTTAATCACTGATAATTTCACCCATAATTAACATTTTGGTATATTTCCTTTAAGTTACCCCATGTATTTTTTTTCCATTTTATCTACTTGTATATGTTTTAGTATTTAGCTTTTTTTTAATGTCAAACATTTTATAGGGTTATTAAACATGTGTATGTTATATTTACTGTATTAAAACAAATCTTTACTTAAATAAATAAGAAACAAATAAAAAAGGAAATACAGGCATACCTCAGAGGGAGATATGGTGAGTTCAGTTCCAGACCACCCCAAAAGTGAATATTGCACCAAAGAGACACAAATATTTTGGTCTCCCAATGCATATTAAAGTTTTGTTTACACTATGCAAGACTCTATTAAGTATGCAGTAGCATTATGTGTTAAAAAATTGAAAACACTTTATTGCTATAAAATGATAACCATCATCTGAGCCTTCAGCTAATCATAATCTTTTTGTTGGTGGAGAGTCTTGCCTTGATGTTGATAGCTCTGACTAATCAGGGTGGTGGTAACTAAAGGTTGGGGTGGCCGTGGCAATTTCTTAAAATAAGACAGTAATGAAGTTTGCTGCATCGATTGACTCTTCTTTTCATGAACAAATTCTCTGTAGCATACAGTGTTGTTTGATAGCATTTTACCCATAGTAGGACATCTTTCAAAATTGGAGTCAACTCCTTCAAAGCCTGTCCACACTTTATCAATTATTCTAAATCCTTTGTTGTCATTTCAACAATCTTCACAGCACCTTTACCAGGAGTTAGATTCGATCTCAAGAAACCACTTTCTTTGCTCATCCATAAGAAGCAACTCCTCATCCATTCAAGTTTTATCATGAGATTGTGGCAATTCAGTCACATCCTCAGGCTCCACTTCTAATTCTGGTTTTCTTGCTATTTCTACCACATCTGCAGCTACTTACTCCACTGAAATCTTGAACCCCTCAAAGTCATCCATTAGGGTTGGAATCGACGTCTTCCAAACTCCTGTTTATGTTGATATTCTGACCTCTTCTCATGAGTCATAAATATCCTTAATGTCATCTGGAATGGCGAATCCTTTCCAGAAGGTTTTCAATCTACTTTGCCCAGATCCATCAGAGGAATCACTATCTGTGGCAGCTATAGCCTTATGAAATGTACTTCTTTAATAGTAAGACTTAAAAGTCCAAATTACTGTTTGATCCCTGGGCTGCAGGATGGATGTTGTGTTAGCAGGCATAAAAACAACATTAATCTCATTGTACATCTCCATCAGAGCTCTTGAGTGACCAAGTGCACTGTCAATAAGCAGTAATATTTTGAAAAGAATCTCTATTTCTGAGCAGTAGGTCTCAACAATGGGCTAAAAATAGTCAGTAAACCATGCTGTACATACATGTGTTGCCATTCAGGCTTTGCTGTTCTAATTATAGAGCATGTGCAGAGTCAATTTAGTGTAATGCTTCAGATGTTCAAAATGGTAAACGAGCACTAGCTTCAACTTAAAGTCACCAGCTGCATTAGCCCCTAACAAGAAAGTCAGCCTGTCCTTTGAAGCTTTGAAGGCAGACGTTGACTTCTCCTCTCTAGCTGTGGAAGTCCTAGATGGCATCTTCTTCTAATAGAAGGTTGTTTCATCTACATTGAAAATCTGTTGTTTAGTGTAGCCACCTGAAGTAATTATCTCAGCTAGATCTTCTGGATAATTTGCTGCAGCTTCTACATCAGCACTTGTTGCTTCACCTTGCACTTTTGTGTTTTGGAGATGGCGTCTTTCCTTAAACTTCATGAACCAAACTCTGCTAGCTTCAAACTTTTCTCCTACAGTTTCCTCACCTCTCTCAGGCTTCATCAAATTGAAGAGAGTTAGGGCCTTGCTATGGATTAGGCTATAACTTAAGGGAATGCTGTGGATGGTCTGATCTTCTATCCAAATAACTAAAACTTCCTCCATATCAGCAAGAAGGCTGTTTCGCTTTCTTATCATTTGCGTCCACTGGAGTAGCACTTTCAACTTTATGAACCTTTCCTCTGCATTCCCAATTTGGCTACCTCTTTGGCAAAAGAGGCCTAGCTTTCAGTCTGTCTGTCTCAGGTTTTGACACGCCTTCCTCACTAAGCTTAATCATTTCTAGCTTCTGATTTAAAGTGAGAGACACGCTACTCTTCCTTTCACTTGAACACTTAGAGGCCACTGTAGGCTTATTAATTGGCCTAATTTCAATACTGTTTTGTGTCAGGGAATATGAAAGGCAAAGAGAGGGAGAGAGATCGGGGAACAGCCAGTCAGTGGAGCAGTCAAAACACACAAAACATGTATTAAGTTTGCAGTCTTTTATGAGAGCCATCCAATTACAATAGTAACGTCAAAGATCATTGATCACAGATCACCATAACAAATATAGTAAAGTTTGAAATAGTGCAAGAATTACCGAAATGTGACACAGAGAGATGAGGTGAATAAATGATGTTGGAAAAATGATACAAATAGACTTGCTCAATGTAAAGTTGACACAAAATTTCAATTTAAAAATGCAATATCTGCAAAGCACAATAAAATGAAGGGCAATAAAATGAGGTACGCTTATAGAGGCAGAGGTCTCTTTTTCCCCAAATACACACACACACACACACACACACACACACACACACACACCCACACACGCAGAGTTCTACTTAACTTAGAGGTATATATACATCTAAGTAGAAACCTAGAATTAAATCTTTGTTTTCCCTACCAGTTGAAGATATTTACATGGTCATAGCCATGTTGTGAAGAGAAGTGAGTCCTTCAGCTCTCCCTATTTCATGAAATGAGTTGGGGTAGAAAGGAAGCTAACACTTCATAAGAAAATATTTTCTCGTGTATTTTTCCTCTCATTCCCAGCATGAAGAAAATAGAAAACATTCTGAACTTCTCTGAAGTAGCTGCATACAAATTCCACTTCTTTCTCTCTCCATTTTACTAACAAAGCAAACATACTTTTCTATAATATTGTCATGATTTATTTCATTTCCAAAAACCCAGATTTTTTTGACTAATGTCAACGTTAGCAGAAATCTAGGCTCTACCTATAATTTAAACAAATACACACATCACACAAATATCCTCAGCTTCATACTATCCTGACATTTGTGTGTGTTTTTATGTATATATTCTTGTTTTGTTTTTTGGTCAAGGTTCTGTATAACTAAGCACCTGCCTAATTCCAAATTCAGCTTGTACCATTCTTCCTTCGCTAACTATGCTTCAATTATATCCTTCAATGTTCTTTCTACATGAGCGCTTGATATACGCTGCTCTCTTTTTTTGGTATACTCCACATTTTGTCGTCAAAAAAGTCCATACTCAGATTTCCAGCATAAATGAAATGTCTCAATAAATCTTTAACATGCAAGTTTTCTGTAACATGGCTCTTAGCACCTTATCACAAGTAAGTATATATTTGCGTGATTATTATTATTTGCCTGTTTCCACAACTGGATTGTAATTTGTGTCTTTTTATTTGAGAATGATGCTCCTAGAATCCAGGTTCCATGTCTATTGTATTAAGAATGATTTTCCTAGAATCTAGCATAATGCCTAATTCTCAATAAGCAATTTTTGAATGGATGAATTAATCAACACATCTTAATTCTGTTTCTGAACTAGCCAAAATATATTAGTGTACTTTAAATTGAAAATTAGCACAGGGCCTCCAAATAAAATTTAAATGAATGATTTTATGAAGCTAAAAGTATTTACTGGATAAACATTCTAGCAAGTGTAGCTTCAATCAGAGAGAGCCTAACATCTATATTTGACAGGCTACTGTCCTGAACGCACATGACCTTGATCAGACCAATAAAAACCAAGATAAATATAGTCTTTGCCCACAAAGCAAGGCATATTTTATTCTGGAAATTAAGTTTTTCACATATTTGTAAAGAATTATTTCCTGGAGAAATTAAGTATAAAAAAATAAGGTTATCCAAAATATATTAATTGGCATTTTATATGTGTCACTGATGTGTTCAGCTGCATAACAATAATCCATAAGGATTATGCATGCCTATTTTTAATCAAAGACTCAAAATACATCCTAACAATGTCATTATATTCAGTGAAATACATTTCAGAAAAAAATTGCTCAAATAGCACAACACATTAATTTTCTATCCAGGTAGCTAGGAGATTTAGAAATCAAAGGTTATATTTCATCTTTGTGTTAAAAGCCAAATCATTTCAAGGCTAACCCGACCACTTCTGTTTCTCTAAAGAGGAACCTTGACTCCTGAGACAGTCCTGCTGTTTCTCAGGCCAAAGTTTTTACTTTGTTTTTGTTGTTGTTAAAATTTAAGCAAGTTTCACATGTGCAGTATTTGGTCTTCAGAGTTTTAAATTATTTTCAGGTACCAAAGCTCTTTTTTCCCCACCTGAATGATTACCAATTCTAAATACCCACAGGTAGTGTGCCTTTATCATTTCTGCTTTGAATTTTATCCTTTTTACAGCCTGAAAGGATGATTTTGTGTGCTTATTTACTTACTTACTTATAAAACCTAACAGAAATGTTGGTACTGAAGACAAGTAATCTCCTTCCTTGCAGGAAATTTCTCTTCAGTAACTGCTATCATTAGAGCCCTTCACCAAACATTCTATACAGAAAAATCTCTTGACCCTTTCACATTTCTTCATTTATTTGGCAAAATATGATCTGTTCATGTAAAGGTGGAACACCATCAGGTTAGCTAAGAGTTTTACTCTAGGACCCTAAAAATTTATTTAAAATAGTGTTTTTGTAATTTCTTGAATTCATATCAAATAAACTCATGATTCATACTGCTGCTATTTAAAACCAGGTAGGAGTTTATACAAAGTATTTTTGAGGTTAAAATATCTTCAGCTTAAGAGAACTTGTTGTCCATTTCCTCTATCGGCACTGCTGTAGTAATGATGGCCCAGATGGGAATGAACATCATTAGCCCAAACTTGTCCAGCACTATGCACAGTGGCCTAACAAGAAATGATGTTTCCTCAAGCAAAAATGGCAGAAAACGCAATCTGACTTTTTGTTCTTTCAAAATGTTCCAAAATGATCCAGCATCCTATCCTTCTTCTCACTTTGCAATTTCAACTTCCTTGCTATTTTATTCCTCAAGCAGAGTAAAGGATGAAAGTGAAATAGACTACCTTTCTAATCAAACTCAGGCTTCTTTTCTTTTTTTATTTTACTTTATTTTTAAATGGGTTGCAACAAAGGCCATACCACCATGAGTAAGAATGCTATTTTAATTTGGTCAAACTCCTGTAATTTCCTATTAGTCTCTAAGAGGATTTTTTATCTATTAGAACCTCAAAGTTATCCCTGAGAAGTAGGAAATTTTTATAGTAATATGCCTGTGACTTTAGAACAATTTTCTTGGCATTTAAGTTTACTTTCTGACTTAAAAACTTTTACTAAAGATTAAACTATTTATCTCATCAGTGTACTTCTAGATCTATAGTTAATCTTATCCTACGTCTATGACAACTCTAAGTTTATACTCTGTAATTTACTAAATACTTTGGATTAAAAAAAAAAAAGCCTCTCCAATCATGATATGGGAAGCCTAGAGTACAGATGCCAGGCACAGTAACTGTACAAGGAGGTTATTGCTCAGAATCTAACTATTCTGTCACAAATAATGTAGGGATCCTGGTTCTCCCAGTCTACAAGTTCTGGAGGCAACTAAACCAACATTTGACATCTCACCCATAATAAGCCATTAGACCATATTTGAGAACACAACATAAGGAAACCTATTACCCTAGTCCATTTTCTCTTCAACAATATGGTAAGTACTGCAATCATTTCTTACTACATAAGGCCTTAATTTTCATGCTCTACTTGGGCCTTTGAAAGGTTGATTCCATTTGGAATGCAGAATTCATCAAACTAACATACTTCCCTGTGTCACTCACCAAAGGCTTGATCATGTTCACTTATAAATACTCCCCAGTCTCAATAGTATAAAACAACCAAAGTGTATTTCTTCTTTTTACTTTGTGTCCACTGAAAGTCAGTAATGGGTGGAGGATGGGCAGTCTCCTAATCATCCACCCAAAAACAAAATTGATAGAGAAGCCTCCATCCAATGTTGCTGGATGCCATTCCAGAGGAAATGTTATTCCAGAGGTCTTTAGTTTAAATAAATTCCTGCCATGAGAATGTCATGCATCACTTATGCTTAAATATAAACCATAGGCCAGAACTACTCAAACGTTCCCATTCAACCACAAGCAGACCCCAAAATGAAATTCCAAAAGGGAAAGGGAAAAGAAACATTTGGTAAACAGTATAAATAAGTATTATAGTTCTCCTTTCTGGCTGTCAAAAGATCCACTCACCCTCCTTCCCACACTCAAAATTTGTTACTCTTCCCTCACCTTTCGAGGGAAACAAAAATACAATCCTGTTCCTGCATCAAGCCAGGGTCAAGGAAGTTGGGGAGATAGATGCTAGCCCCTAAATGAATGCTGAGTATCATATCCAGAAGTTGAGTCGATGATTGTTTAGATTTTAAGTCACAAACTGTCCTAATCCCCACTTATGGATTTTTTATGGTGCTTTCCACAAGCTTAGGCAACTTCCTACCAGATTCTAGTCAGTTTCACATGGTAACAATTTCACAGAGTATTTTAATTTTTTTGGAGACATGCCACTCTATAACTTGAAAAAAAAATATGGCACATTGGGTCTATCAGTTTTTAAAAGGAAAGCCATAATTCCTTCCTCTGAAAGAATTTCCTGGGCATCACCTCAAAAAATTGAGAGGTTTTAGTAGTGGGTATATGAGTGTGAACGTGACTAGTGATTTCAATTATGCAAAAGGATAGGTTTTAAGCAGACTTTGTTGATCAAAACCTTCTCAGTTTTATATTTTACGCATTGGAGATGAGAGCAGTTGCCTCTTTTAACACACTTAAGTCGCCAAATCTCTGAACCCACTATTTCTTTTCATTTTTGTTACAACAGCCAATTATTTCATGTTTGTCTCTTCCTTTAGTACTTTGTAAATGTAGACATAGTAACGACCAAAGGCTGTTAGAATTCTATTTTCTAACCTCTTCTTTTGGAATATAACTCTTTAAGCATATTATTTCTTTTTAACACCATTGCAGGCAACAAATTTACCAAATGTTTTGCCACTGCATTATAAATTCCTCTCTCCAATCCTCTAATTATAGCTTTTGCCCTGCTAACCACATGGTTTAAAATTGATTTTATTACAGTAGTATTCCCCTATCTAGGTACCAAATTCTATATCATAAAGATCGGCTAAATCATGCTATAGTAACAAAAAAATTCAAAATCTTTATCACTTACATAATAAAAACTTATTTCTTGGTCACATTTTACTCATCAAAGATGGAGAGAGAATTCTCTCAGGATGATGGAGTAGGCACAGTCTTAAACACTGCTAGTTGCCATAGCAGAGGAAAGAAGGATGTTTTGGAAAGAATCAAAAAATAATTATTAAATGCTCAGTCTGGAAGTAACATTCCCATTAGCCATAATCAATCACATAGTTACTATATAAGAAAGTCAGGTAGAGAGGAGCTTCAAGATGGTGGAAGAGTAAGACAGAGATCACCTTCCTCCCCACAAATACATCAGAAATACATCTACATGTGGAACAACCCATACAGAACACCTACTGAAGGCTGGCAGAAGATCTCAGACCTCCCAAAAGGCAAGAAACTCCCCACATACCTGGGTAGGGCAAAAAAAAAAAAAGAAATAACAGAGACAAAAGAATAGGGACGGGACCTGCACCAATGGGAGGGAGCTGTGAAGGAGGAAAGGTTTCCACACACTAGGAAGCCCCTTCGTGGGCGGAGACTGCGGGTGGCGGAGGGGGTAAGCTTCGGAGCCGCGGAGGAGAGCACAGCAGCAGGGGTGCAGAGGGCAAAGCGGAGAGATTCCTGCACAGAGGATCAGTGCCGACCAGCACTCACCAGCCCGAGAGGCTTGTCTGCTCACCCTCTGGGACAGGTGGGGGCTGGGAGCTGAGGCTCCAGCTTCAGAGGTCAGATCCCAGGGAGAGGACTGGGGTTGGCAGCGTGAACACAGCCTGAGGGGGTTAGTGCGCCACAGCTAGCCAGGAGAGAGTCCAGTAAAAGGTCTGGAGCTGCCGAAGAGGCAAGAGACTTTTTCTTCCCTCTTTGTTTCCTGGTGCGCGAGGAGAGGGTATTAAGAGCACCGCTTAAAGGAGCTCCAGAGATGGGCGCGAGCCGCGGCTAACAGCGTGGACCCCAGAGACGGGCATGAGACGCTAAGGCTGCTGCTGCAGCCACCAAGAAGCCTGTGGGCAAGCACAGGTCACTATCCACACCTTCCCACCCGGGAGCCTGTGCAGCCCGCCACTGCCAGGGTCCCGGGATCCAGGGACAACTTCCCCGGGAGAACATACAGCGCGCCTCAGGCTGTCTAAACATCACGCCAGCCTCTGCCGCCGGCCATAGGCTCACCCTACATTCTGTATCCTACCTCCCCCCTGGCCTGAGTGAGCCAGAGCCCCCGAATCAGCTGCTCCTTTAACCCCGTCCTGTCTTAGCGGGAACAGATACCCTCAGGCAACCTACATGCAAAGGCAGGGTCAAATCCAAAGCCGAACACCAGTAGCTGTGCAAACAAAGAAGAGAAAGGGAAATCTCTCCCAGCAGCCTCAGGAGCAGCGGATTAAATCTCCACAATCAACGTGATGTACCCTGCATCTGTGGAATACTTGAATAGACAATGAATCATCCCAAATTGAGGAGGTAGACTTAGGGAGCAAGGATATATATATTTTTTGCCCTTTTTCTCTTTTCGTGAGTGTGTATGTGTATGCTTCTGTGTGTGATTGTGTCTGTATAGTTTTGCTTTTACCATCTGTCCTAAGGTTCTGTCTGTCCACTTTTTGTTGTTGTTGTTGTTTTTCGTATAGTTTAAAGCACTTGTTATCACTGGTGGATTTCTTTTTCAGTTTCGTTGCTCTCTTCTTTCTTTTTATTATAATTACTTTGTCAATTTTTTTAATAATTATTTTTTATTTTAGTAACTATTTTATTTCATTTTATTTATTTATTTATTTTTTCTCCCTTTTATTTTGAGCCGTGTGGATGACAGGGTCTTGGTGCTCCAGCCAGGTGTCAGGGCTATGCCTCTGACGTAGGACAGCCAAGTTCAGGACATTGGGCCACCAGAGACCCCCCAGTGCCACATAATATCAAATGGCGAAAATCTCCCAGAAATCTCCATCTCAACACCAAGATCCAGCTCCACTCAAGGACCAGCAAGCTACAATGCTGAACACCCTATACCAAACAACTAGAAAGACAGGAACACAACCCTACCAATTAGCAGAGAGGCTACTTATAATCATAATAAGGTCACAGACACCCAAAAACACACCACCAGACGTGGACTTGCCCACCAGAAAGACAAGATCCAGCCTCATCTACCAAAACACAGAAACTAGTCCCCTCCACCAAGAAGCCTACACAACCCACTGAACCAACCTTACCCACTATGGGCAGACACCAAAAACAATGGGAACTACGAAACTGCAGCCTGCGAAAAGGACCCCAAACACAGTAAGTTAAGCAAAATGAAAAGACAGAAAAACATACAGCAGATGAAGGAGCAAAGTAGAAACCCGCCAGACCTAAAAAATGATGAGGAAATAGGCAGTCTACCTGAAAAAGAATTCAGAATAATGATAGTAAAGATGACCCAAAATCTTGGAAATAGAATGGAGAAAATACAAGAAACGTTTAACAAGGACCTAGAAGAACTAAAGAGCAAACAAGCAATGATGAACAACACAATAAATGAAGTTAAAAATTCTCAAGAAGGAATCAATAGCAGAATAACTGAGACAGAAGAACGGATAAGGGACCTGGAAGACAAACTAGTGGAAATAACCACTGCAGAGAAGAATAAAGAAAAAAGAATGAAAAGAATTGAGGACAGTCTCGGAGACCTCTGCGACAACATTACATGCACCAACATTCGAATTATAGGGGTCCCAGAAGAAGAAGGGAAAAAGAAAGGGACTGAGAAAATATTTGAAGAGATTATAGTTGAAAACTTCCTTAATATGGGAAAGAAAATAGTTAATCAAGTCCAGGAAGAACAGAGAGTCCCATACAGGAAAAATCCAAGGAAAAACTCACCAAGACATACATTAATCAAAGTATCAAAAATCAAATACAAAGAAAAAATATTAAAAGCAGCAAGGGAAAAACGACAAAGAACATACAAGGGAATCCGCATACGGTTAACAGCTGATCTTTCAGCAGAAACTCTGCAAGAGAGAAGGCAGTGGCAGGACATATTTAAAGAGATGAAAGGGCAAAACCTAAAACCAAGATTACTTTACCCAGCAAGAATCTCATTCAGATTTGACGGAGAAATTAAAACCTTTACAGACAATCAAAAGCTAAGAGAATTCAGCACCACCAAACCAGCTCTACAACAAATGCTAAAGGAACTTCTCTAGGCAGGAAACACAAAAGAAGGTAAAGAACTACAATAACAAACCCAAAACAATTAAGAAAATGGTAATAGGAACATACATATCGATAATTACCTTAAATGTAAATGGACTAAATGCTCCTACCAAAGGACACAGACTAGCTGAGTGGATACAAAAACAAGAGCCCTATATATGCTCTCTACAAAAGACCCACTTCAGACCTAGGGACACATACAGACTGAAAGTGAGGGGATCAAAAAGATATTCCATGCAAATGGAAATCAAAAGAAAGCTGGAGTAGCAATTCTCCTATCAGACAAAATAGACTTTAAAACAAAGACTATTACAAGAGACAAAGAAAGACACTACATAATGATCACAGTATCAATCCAAGAAGAAAATATAACAATTGTAAATATTTATGCACCCAAAATAGGGGCACCTCAATACATAAGACAAATACCAGCAGCCATAAAAGGGGAAATCGACAGTAACACAATCATAGTAGGGGACTTTAACACCCCACTTTCACCAATGGACAGATCATCCAAAATGAAAATAAATAAGGAAACACAAGCTTTAAATGATACATTAAATGAGAGGGACTTAATTGATATTTATAGGACATTCCATCCAAAAACCACAGAATACACTTTCTTCTCAAGTGCTCATGGAACATTCTCTAGGATAGATCATATCTTGGGTGACAAATCAAGCCTTGGAAAATTTAAGAAAATTGAAATTGTATCAAGTATCTTTTTCGACCACAATGCTATGAGACTAGATATCAATAACAGGAAAAAATCTGTAAAACATACAAACACATGGAGGCTAAATAATACACAACTTAATAACCAAGGGATCACTGAAGAAATCAAAGAGGAAATCAAAAAATATCCAGGAATAAATGACAATGAAAACACGATGACACAAAACCTATGGGATGCAGCAAAGCAGTTCTAAGAGGGAAGTTTATAGCAATACAATCCTACCTTAAGAAACCAGAAACATCTCAAATAAACAACCTAACCTTATACCTAAAGCAACTAGAGAAAGAAGAACAAAAAAACCCCAAAGTTAGCAGAAGGAAAGAAATCATAAAGATCAGATCAGAAATAAATGAAAAAGAAATGAAGGAAAAAATAGCAAAGAACAATAAAACTAAAAGCTGGTTGTTCGAGAACATAAACAAAATTGATAAACCATTAGCCAGACTCACCAGGAAAAAAAGGAAGAAGACTCAAATCAAAAGAGTTAGAAATAAGTAAGGGGAAGTAACAACTGACACTGCAGAAATACAAAGGATCATGAGAGATTACTACAAGCAACTATATGCCAATAAAATGGACAACCTGGAAGAAATGGACAAATTCTTAGAAATGCACAACTGGCCAAGACTGAACCAGGAAGAAATAGAAAATATAAACAGGCCAATCTCAAGCACTGAAATTGAAACTGTGGTTTAAAATCTTCCAACAAACACAAGCCCAGGACCACATGGCTTCACGGGCAAATTGTATCAAACATTTAGAGAAGAGCTAACACCTATCCTTCTCAAACTCTTCCAAAATATAGCAGAGGGAGGAACACTCCCAAACTCATTCTATGAGGCCATCATCACTCTGATACCAAAACCAGATGAAGATGTCACACAAAAAACAAAACTACAGGCTAGTATCACTGATGAACATAGATGCAAAAATCCTCAACAAAATACTAGCAAACAGAATCCAACAGCCCATTAAAAGGATCATACACCATGACCAAATGGGGTTTATCCAAGGAATCCAAGGATTCTTCAATATACGCAAATCAATCAATGTGACACATATTAACAAACTGAAGAATAAAAACCATATGATCATCTCAATAGATACAGAAAAAGCTTTCGACAAAATTCAACACCGATTTATGATTAAAAACCCTCAACATAATAAAGGCTATATAAGACAAACCCACAGTCAACATCTTCCTCAATGGTGAAAAACTGAAACCCTTTCCACTAAGATCAGGAACAAGTTGCCCACTCTCACCACTATTATTCAACATTGTTTTGGAAGTTTTAGCCACAGCCATCAGAGAAGAAAAAGAAATAAAAAGAATCCAAAATGGAAAAGAAAGAGTAAAGCTGTCACTGTTTGCAGATAACATGATACTCTACATAGAGAATCCTAAACAGGCTACCAGAAAACTACAGTAGCTAATCAATGAATTTGGTAATGTAGCAGGATACAAAATTAATTCACAGAAATCTCTTGCATTCCTATATACTAATGATGAAAAATCTGAAAGTGAAATTAAGAAAACGTTCCCATTTACTACTGCAACAAAAAGAATAAAATACCTAGGAATAAACCTATATAAGGAGACAAAAGACCTGTATGCAGAAAACTATAAGACACTGATGAAAGAAATTAAAGATGATACAAATAGAGAGATACACCATGTTCTTGGATTGGAAGAATCAACATTGTGAAAATGACTCTACTACCCAACACAATCTACAGATTCAATGCAATCCCTATCAAACTACCAATGGAAGTTTTCACAGAAAAAGAACAAAAAATTTCACAATTTGTATGGAAACACAAAAGACCTTGGATAGCCAAAGCAATCTTGAGATAGAAAAACGGAGCTGGAGGAATCAGGTTCCCTGACTTCAGACTGTACTACAAAGCTACAGTAATCAAGACAGTATGGTACTGGCACAAAAACAGAAATATAGATCAATGGAATAGGAGAGAAAGCCCAGAGATAAACCCACGCACATATGCTCAACTTATCTTTGATAAAGGAGGCAAGAATATACAATGGAGAAAAGACTGCCTCTTCAATAAGTGGTGCTAGGAAAACTGGACAGCTACATGTAAAAGAATGAAATTAGAACACTCCCTAACACCATACACAAAAATAAACTCAAAATTGATTAAAGACCTAAATGTAAGGCCAAACACTATCAAACTCTTAGAGGAAAACAGGCAGAACACTCTATGATATAAATCACGGCAAGAACCTTTTTGACCCACCTCCTAGAGAAATGGAAATAAAAATAAACAAATGGGACCTAATGAAATTTAAAGGCTTTTGCACATCAAACGAAACCATAAACAAGAGGAAAAGACAACCCTCAGAATGGGAGAAAATATTTGCAAATGAAGCGACAAAGGATTATTCTCCAAAATTTACAAATGCTCATGCAGCTCAATATAAAAAAAACAGACCCAATCCAAAAATGGGCAAAAGACCTAAACAGACCTTTCTCCAAAGAAGATATACAGATCGCCAACAAACACATGAAAGAATGTTCAACATCATTAATCATTAGAGAAATGCAAATCAAAACTATAATGAGATATCATCTCACACCAGTCAGAATGGCCATCATCAAAAAATGTATAAACAATAAATGCTGGAGAGTATGTGGAGAAAAGGGGACCCTCTTTCACTGTTGGTGGGAATGTAAATTGATACAGCCACTATGGAGAACAGTATGGAGGTTCCTTAAAAAACTAAAAATAGAACTACCATACGACCCAGCAATCCCACTACTGGGCGTATACCCTGAGAAAACCATAATTCAAAAAGAGTCATGTACCACAATGTTCACTACAGCTCTATTTACAATAGCCAGGACATGGAAGCAACCTAAGTGTCCATCGACAGATGAATGGATAAAGAAGATGTGGCACATATATACAATGGAATATTACTCAGCCATAAAAAGAAATGAAATTGAATTATTTGTAGTGAGGTGGATGGACCCAGAATCTGTCATACAGAGTGAAGTAAGAAACAGAAAAACAAATACCGTATGCTAACACATATGTATGCTGCAACAACAAAAAAAAAACAGGTCATGAAAAACCTAGGGGCAAGATGGGAATAAAGACACAGACGTACTAGAAAATGGACTTGAGGACATGGGGAGGGGGAAGAGTAAGCTGGGACAAAGTGAGAGAGTGGCATGGACATATATAAACTACCAAATGTAAAATAGATGCTAGTGGAAAGCAGCCGCATAGCACAGGGAGATCAGCTCGCTGCTTTGTGACCACATAGCGGGGTGGGATAGGGAGGGTGTGAGGGTGGGAGACGCAAGTGGGAAGCGATATGGGGATGTATGTATACGTATAGCTGATTCACTTTTTTTTAAAGCAGAAACTAACACACCACTGTAAAGCAATTATACTCCAATAAAGATGTTAAAAAAAAGAAAGTCAAAAAAATGCATATCTAACATGTGATTAGAGGGAGAAGAACTGGAAATATGTAGCCAATGACCCCAAAGATCGGCAGAACGTACTCCTCAAAATGATCTAAAATGGATCTGGTGAAAAACTATAGTGTAAGTGCAAAATATATAATTTAAGGGAATAATTTTAAATTAAAACCAAACACATAATGAATCAGCCACATTAGGCTACTAACTCTTACTGAAACTAAAATAGATTTTTAATTACTGACTTTTGGCTTTAATTGGAATTTCTCAATTGAATGATGACAAATTACATACTTCTTGCTTTTAATGAAGTTGTATTCAATTGTAAAAACCTTTCTTCCAAAAAGTAATGATTATAGAGTAATAAGTTAGTTTCCATATTTAGAAAAAAGTAAATACACATTGCATATGTATCACATATGCCATTTTATTCATGACTTTTAATATAGTTCTTAAACATATAATAGAGATTATTAAATGCTTCTGAGTTATATTTTAAATTCTTTATTATTTCTAATAAAAATTTTAAGTAAAATTCTAATTTGGTGATTAGTTCAATAGATATTAAAAAAAGGTAAACTCTTAAATATAGCAAAAAGATATTAGTATTCATGCCATACATAAATCATATTAAGGTCTGATCAACTTTTGTAAGAAGAATATTTTGAAGTGTTTGTTGTTTCTGTAAATGAAGAAGATTAACTAACATTAACACCTAATCTTGTATTTACACATCATAGATGTGCATTTAATATCAGCATTCATCTTAATATAAAGTGAGTATTATTATTTTGGGGAGGCAGAATTGTGATTTGAACAAATATATATATGAATTTTGTCAGTAATTTAATGTGGCCAAATCAGTTTATTGTGGTCATCTCGTGTTGAGGTTCCTCAGCTCTCTGCTTCCTCTCTTCCAGCTCTATACATTCTACCTGGGAAATCCCATTCACCTGTGAGGACCCCAATTCTTTATTTTCGATCAAGTCTTCCTTTAGTTTCTTCAAGTGCATATATCATATATCAATGATTTATCTCCTGATGTAGAGTGAATACTTTGAGAAGAAAACTATCACTCCAGCTTAATAGACTTTTTAGACATCTGCCACAAATTGTAGAAGTCTTACTTTGGAGGACTGAAGTTTTTTTTAAAAAAATGGTATTATTTAGATTATAACCTACCTTAATATAAAGTCTTTTGTAATTTTTTGATAATTTTCTGCTATTCTGCTCCCTGGATTTTATAATTGCTTAAAAATAGCCATGCAGTTCAAAGAAAATTATTAAGCTAGTCATGAAAATGACTTCTTGATTCATGGGTTCAATGGATTCTTGAATGTCAAATAACACATCATTGTGCATTAAAGTTCCTGAGTGCATACTTATTCTTATTGCTCTATTCAAAAATTTCAAGATTGGAATAAACTTTTATTAAATACTTGTCTTTTCTAGGCCCTTTTGTGACATCAACATCTTCATGCACAAATGATATTTAATGAATTGATGTTAAATAAAAATTCCCTACATATTTTTAAAAATTGTGTGGTAAGGATCACCATCTGGAAAATATAATAGTCTTCTTCAGTCATTGTTCAGTATTTAATTGATAATAATCTCTGCCTCCATATCAATCTACAGCTTAATCCATAGCTAATAAAGAAGGAAAAATGCCTCTTTTCAGTCATTGTCTGTTTACCGATGACTTGTTTTTCAGGTACACAATTAGTAAAATCCTTGTCCTTAGATAATTTTGCTCAATGATTATGAATATGTACAAAAGATTCTAGAATGTAGAGTTTTATTAGCAATTTACCTTTTTTTCCTCTTTGACCAAACATGAACCCCTTTGTTAAAGAAATGAAAATTAAACTTGTTTAACTACAAGTGACACCAAGGATGTGAGTAAGCAAACAACTTTATTATCTTTTATTTACCTTCCTAGTGCCTCCCACAGACTGACAGACACATAGGTACATAAGCTACCTCCTCTCTGCTCATGCCCTGCATCTGTTTCAGTGTCAGGTGAGTTACTTCACTTTATACACCAATAGCACCAGGGGTTTATTTCCCATTTGTTTATATGTTATGACTTTAGATAAAAGGTCTCTATGAGACTCTGGAATGAGCGTCTGCTTCTAACCAAATTATGTACCTAAACATTTTGTATCCTGAGCTTCTCTAGAAAGCAAATGCACGTGGAATTCTCAATAAAACTATTGACATAATACCACATACCTATACTTCTTTTCATATTTTTATATAAATGCTCCAAATTTATATTGATTATATTTTATTTTACAAACATAACCAAATTTATTTATTTTGTCATTCATTTACTGAATATCTACTGAGCTCCTTTCATGGACTCAGACACCATGCTAAGTACAGTGTATAGAAGTGTGACTAAATCTGTCATGGTTTCTATCTTGGTAAAATCTTAAATGTGAAGGAAAGGACAGAAATATATAAGTAACTCAATTAATCTGTATTACCATCTGACCTTCAATTACATTTAGAGACAACAACAGTGATGGCAACATTGGTTGTTTGAAATATTTATAAACAATAGATCTTAGCCTTAACATTAGGTTCCTTATAAATCAATATTTACCACTGTATTATATTTTATACATATTATACTTTTGTTTTAATTAATTCAACACATATACAATACTACAAAAACTAACAAAACTATCTGAATTTCTATCTGTTTTTAAACACATCATGAGAAGTTACAAATTTTACTGATACAATTTTGAGGGGTTTGCTTCTCATTTTGAGGGATTTAAAGGGTTTATGTATGTCTTTTTCTTGTAAGCATAGTAGAGTTGCACATTATTTTCAGTAGATGATTTCAAAAATTGACATGTTTCAAATGTTTCTATAATTATATATTTGGGGGCTCATATTAATTTTCCAAAGTAATTTATCTTAATTTCACTTTTTTAGTGAATAAACACAAATTAAACTGGACAAGATTGCAATCTGAAGATCAATAAGTCTTAGTTCCACACTACTGAGAGCTAAAAAGACAGAGAATTTTGATAGTGTCTAAACATTAGTCTGAGAGGAATGACAACCTATATAGACCAGTTGAAAATACTTTTTTGATGGCAAATGAATGTGAATAATGTTGAGAGGTGATAGGAAGGCTGTGGCTTTTCAAGGGCAACTGAGTTGATGTCAATGTGGGAGAAACTTAGGGACCCAAGAATATAGACAGCAGCAGAGCAGAGCAGCTGAGGTATGACAAAATAACCATGCAGCACAGATTGAGACAGGAAGACGCTACAAATAAAGCAAGCAAACGGTAGTTTAAAATAGGCTCCACAATTTACAATCCAAAATATCCTATTGAAATATTGGATGAAACAGTCTACAGAAACTGGACATTATTTCAATCAGTCTATCTGTCTATCTATCCATCTCTCTAAGTCTACACAGAGTATACCCCCACAGACACCACAATAGTGTAGGAAGAACAAAAGGGAAATCGATTTCTTCCCCTTTAGAAGGTAAGTTTGGTAAGGACAGAACTATTGCATACCCCACTTATTTATAGTTCCCCATTAGCCTGAACAGTGCCTATCTCACAATAAGCTACTAAACTGTTTTTTAATGAATGATCAAACCACTCTTGTTTCAAAAGACTGGAGAACCTAATGTGTATTTGTAGTTTTGACTGTGAGGCTCAAAGGTAGATGCTCAGAGTTAGAAACATGGAAACATTGATTTGTGACTAAATTGCTTATCGTGTGGGCAACTCTAGTAGCAGCAAGGATTTTTTTCATATATACCCTATATAGCAGATTGTAAAATGTAACATACAGATACAATCTATACGAAGCTTGAAATAATATCAAATCTGTTAATTCATAATAGTTTAACTTCAAATTTTAAAATATTTTTCTCAAGCCAAATCATGTAATTAGGAGATTACAAAATATAATCAGTAAATGTTTGAGAGAAGAAAAGCCTATGCAAAAATTCATTAAGGCAGGACTGAAAGAGATGGTAATGACAGAAAAAGGATCAAGCTTCTTACGTTTTGTTTTGTTTTTTTTTTTTTTTGCGGTACGCGGGCCTCTCACTGTTGCGGCCTCTCCTGTTGCGGAGCACAGGCTCCGGACGCGCAGGCTCAGTGGCCATGGCTCACGGGCCGAGCCGCTCTGCGGCATGTGGGATCTTCCCGGACCGGGTCACGAACCCGTGTCCCCTGCATCGGCAGGCAGACTCTCAACCACCACGCCACCAGGGAAGCCCAAGCTTCTTACTTTTATCAGAACTTCTTCAGTGGTAGGGAATGAAGTTATACCTTGGAGAACTATAATTTACTAATTTCTGCTGAACTTAAATGTTCTTCCTCTACATTTCCACAATAAAACAAACATACTTAGATTCCATGAATCTGTAATACTCTAAATTCATTCTATTAGTAACCAGGTAAATACGTGATATTTAAGATTTTTTTAGAACTTTATATAATAGAGATATCAAGAAAATTATCTAGTTTTCCATTTCAAATACCACAGCCTTATTTCCATCTAATTTGTTTTAACAATTGTCTGGATGTCTACCAGTTGGTGAACATGAGAAGCTCTGGCCTTGGCCTGTTACATACAGACATGACTTACAGATTCACAGAACAAGAAAGAGTGACCTATTATTCTACTGTGTTTATCTCCTATCCATACACAAATTAGTCATGGCACCTTTGGATGAACTGCTCAGATACAGCTTCTGAGAAAATGGAGATGTGGCTAACATAGCAAAGCAGGATCCATGTTGTTCAGCAGATGTGAGAATCTATTGTTCAACGTGGTATAGCTGTAATGTGATGAGGATGGCAACTTGGCATGCTTTTTGTAGGAGCTGGTTTACAGAAAGTAACCATAACTTCAATTATATGTTTTAACTCCACAGGCCATTACAATTCCACTTCCATAGACACATATGACACATTTATGTATACACAGATACAAACTTACACTCTAGTCTCCAGCTACCCTTAAATCCGGAATGTAAGAATAGCTTTCCTTTCTCTGTGCAGCATTCCCTCAGCCTGGAATTCTACTCACCATTACTATTACCACATTGTTTATATCCTTTTGATACCAATTATCTGATCATTCCTTTGATTGTGGATCATCATGTGAAAATCTGTCCCACTATATTTTAGGCTCATTAATGGAGTATCCCATTCATTTTCTATAATTTTGAAACATTCAGATATACCTGGCACATGTGTTCTCAAAGTTTATGAATGACAGAATGTGTTTTTTAAGGGTTTTGTTTGTTTGTTTGTTTGTTTGTTTTGCGGTACGCGGGCCTCTCACTGTTGCAGCCTCTCCCATTGTGGAGCACAGGCTCCGGACGCGCAGGCTCAGCGGCCATGGCTCACGGGCCCAGCCGCTCCGTGGCATGTGGGATCTTCCCGGACCGGGGCACGAACCCGTGTCCCCTGCATCGGCAGGCGGACTCTCAACCACTGCGCCACCAGGGAAGCCCATGTTTTTTAAGTTTTTTAATGAGAAATTTTAGTATTGAAGTATGTGTCACATAAAAGTGATATTTAGAAAAAAGAGAAGTGTTTTGTTTACATATGTATTTGGAGATATGGCAATCTACTCACATACTAAGATTTTCAACATCAACTACTTTTTTCATTTTATATAATTCATATAATTTCAACTTTACATGCTTCAAGATATCATTTTATAAAATTGGATAATTATTTCCCTGTATCTATGTATTTTGTATATTAAATAGATACAGTATAATTATTTTATAGACCTGTTATAAAGGAGTTTCATTTAATGAAGTCATACATTTCATATTGCACTGATATAATATGCTATCGTTTTTTCATTGTTTTATTAAGGAAAGTTTTTTCCCATACAATGTTTTAAAAATAATAGACTGCAGTTTTTTAATAAATATATAAACATTTAACCCTAATTACAAACGTTAAATATTGGGCAGCCTTCTAGTCAGTGGCTATGGCCAGGAAATAGTTAACAGCCAAAGATTTCCATGTTTTCATGAGAATGTTGTATTCTTCTCAGTCATAATTTTTTTAAAGAGCTCACAGTAGCGTATTTATTTTAACCAATTTCCCTTTAGTTTTGTTTCCAGAAGTAGTTAAATCAGTGACAGTTTTGTCATTTACATTTCTGCTCTTGGTTTGATCACTTGGCAATTTGTATGGATTACCTAGCCTCTCCCCAAAGAACAGTGAGGCTTGAATATAAATTAAGTCCTAGAGCATTCTCTTTCAAGTGCAGGATCACTGGGTTAATCTCTACATGAAACAGTCTGGTTGCAGACTGGAAGATCTGCCATGTGAACTAAGGCTGGCAAAGTCAATATATTTTAGGGGATTTATCATGACACTCTTTTCAAAAGTTTCTTCATAAGAACCCTGTGTGGCCTACACTAATCTAATGACTTTGATTTTCTTTGATATTTAATTGAAACACAGCTTCATCTTGTATTTTTATGTTTTCTGGAAACAAAGAACTAAAGAAACTGATCACTTTGGACCACTGCTTTTGGCAATAGACAGATCAGACTCAAAGTATGCACACTATTTCATTTAAGTGTTTGTTTTATTTTAGGTAATAACTGCAAGATGACAACAGGTGTCATAAAAAAGACTACAGCAGATTAAAGGTTAAAGGAATGCTTAGACATTTTCAAAATAATACCCCTATCAAAAATATCTGATGAATGATGCAGGATATATCAATTATTCCTTTTAAAATCTCTCTATCCCTAGATATGAATATTTAAAGAAGCATGAGGATTATGTATAACATACTTAAAACAATAGGATGTAGTCTGAGGAATACAGTAGTATATTTATAAATCCCTCTTTGAACTAGATGCTCACTAGTAATATTGTTTTCAATATTAAAACAATATTACTATTGTTTTTTCTCTATTCATACTGGTAATATTGTTTACAAAAAGGATTAGTGGTTGTACAATTTAGTATTTCTAGAAATTTTTTAATGTTAATAGGTAAAGGGAGTATCCAATGACAACTAAAAAAGTAATTTATAATACAATAGAAAAGCAGCCTTGGCCTAAACACCCGTGATATTCTTTCTTTGCCTATTACCATCACAGTCCAAAGAATATCTCTCATTGGCATCCCACTCAGAGAAGATTCTCTAATAATTAAAGAATTAAAAACATAGTCTCAGAAAGTTTTTCAGCAATGGTTAAAAAGCTAATTCACACCACAAAGGGAGATTATAAGAGGAGATTACATTTTTTCAGGTTTCATAACTACTCAGTATGTTTTTCACAAATAGAAGTTTAAAATAAATCTTTATTATGGTTTTATAATGTTCTAGCAATATTAGAATACTAGTATATGAAATAGCATAAAATGCATGGAGAATACAAATTTAAATAACATTTATACAGTGAATACAATAATTTAAACCTTGCAACTGGAGTATTTACCCATTTTAATAAATGAATCTAATTATAATCTTGCTGCCTAAAGGACTATCATATCAGATTATTGTTATATAAAATAGCTGTTTTGCCAGATATGCAAACCAGAACTGCGAAAACCTTTGCTTCCAAAGGCTGAACATTGATCAGTGGGATACCTCAGATGAGAGGTAACTAGTAAGAAAATCCCACCTCTTTTATCTCTTGTGTGGAATGCACCAAGATAAACTTCCAGCTGCAAAGTTTCTACAAAATCCCACCATGCTGAGCAGACACCCAATGTCCAAACTGGCCTCTCTTTTTGTCACTTCTTGTGAAAGAAAAATGAAAAAGCAATGATTCACAATTTTTCTTGCCTCACTTCCATTTCTCTTCATCTTTCCTTCCCTGGGCCGTACCTCCCAGAACAAGTATCAACTTATATCCTTGTGTCAAACTATGGTACTTAGATGATAACACCTGAAATCTGGCAAACTTAGAGAACTCTCTTATTCTATATATAGATCTGTTATTTCTTTTATATATAAAATTTATAGCATTGTTATGGGTTGAACTGTGTCCCCCCGCCTCAAATTTAAATGTTAAACCCCACTACCTCAGAATGTGACCTTACTTGGAAACAGGGTCTTTGCAGATATAATTAGTTAAGATGAGGTCATTAGGCCCTAATCCAAAATGGCTGGTGTCCTTGTAAAAAGAGGAAATTTGGAGACAGACACACAGTTGAACACTACGTGCAGATAAAGGCGGAAGGGTGATACTTCTACAAGCCAAGAAATGCCAAAGATTTCCACCAAAATCTTGGGCAGAGAAATGGAATAGATTTTTCCTCACTGCCCTCAGGAGGAATTAACCTTGCCAACACCTTGATCTAAGACTTCTAGCCTCCAGAATGGTGAAACAATAACCTTTTATTGTTTATGCCACCTAGTTTGTGGTGCCACTTTGATATGGCAGCCCTGGGAAACTAATGTAATAATTTACATTTCTCTTTAATTAAAGTGTTAAACAGGACATCCAATATTGTAAAGAATAGCAAACAGGCAGTGGGAATCTATGTTTTATTCCTGGTCTTAACTAAAATGCGTCTATGTTACCCCCAATAATTGAGTTTTGTTGTACAATAGGAAACTCTGTTCTCCACCTTATAGTTTTAGATTTTTTAATCTTAATTACATTTTGAAAATTTTCAGATGATATTTCTCTACAAATATTGAGATTATGATGTGATTTTTTTCCTCCTTCAGAGAATTGATATGCTTACATTAGTGAGACTACATAAACATAATTATATATAACCACATTTATATGAATAATTTATACAACCATTTTTTCAGTTCCTGGGATAAATCCTGCTTGATCATGATGTAAAATTTTTAAATTTATATTTGGATTTTTTCCATTTATATTAATAAAGGAAATCAGTTTTTTTCCCCTCGTACTATATTTGTCTGGTTATAGTGTCAAGGTTATACTTACTGTATAAAATGAATGGTTGAGTTTTGTGATTTTTGTACTTTCTGGAACAAATTTACTTGACATTTCATAGAGTTCAGTTTTACAATCATCTTGGCCTAGGTTGATTTGTATTTATTTACTCATTATAGGCTTTTTAATATTTCTATTTCCTTTATGATAGTTTGGCACTTTATATTTTCTAGGAATGTTTCCATTTTATCTATGTCTTCAAATTTATTGGTGCATGTTGTTTATAGAAATTATTTCATAATTTGATTACATTTTATTGTGATTAATCTGTTTTTAATCTGAATTATATCAGTTAACTTTTATTGTATACATATTCCCCCAAAAAACTTAGTGACAAAACCAGCACCATTTATTTCTCTCAAAAATTTGTTGATCAGCTGCGGGTTCTTTTTTCTGGGTTAGCTAATATACAGTGTAGTACTATGTTATCAGTATAACCCTATGGGAAATATAATACTTTACATTTTGCATAGTAAAATATTAAATACAAATTATTGTAATTTCAGTTTACAATATAGTTTATTAAAATATTAACATTAAATAATTAAAATAATTTCATAAAAAGTGATCTACATTGATCTACATGCATTTTAAAATGAACAATGACTTTGCAGGTTCATCAAATCCTATACAGATATCCTGTATCATTGGCAACTACAGACCTGAAGAATCTACTTCCTGTATTTCATTTTTTGATATACTAATCAATGTCTATTTCAAAGTTGACTTTTTCACTCTGTGATTTTATATGTGATTTGGCATTAAACACTCTGTGTCTTATTCATGTTACGTGTTGGGTACGACAGTGCCTCTGAAGTTAAAACCAATGAACCATGAGTGACCATACTTGCATAGTATCTCTTAGTACATGCTACAGTCCTTCATTTATACAACATTATAATATTTATCAGGGGACTTCCCTGGCAGTACAGTGGTTAAGACCCTGCACTTCCAACGCAGGGGGTGCAGATTCGATACCTGGTCGGGGAACTAAGATCCCACATGCCACATAACGTGGCCAAAACATTAAAAAAATAATAATAGTAATATTTATCAGTAATAATCTTTACTTTAACTGGTACAAGTTTTTTTTGTTGTTGTTTCTTTCTTTGTTTTTCCTTTACGGCCATCAAGCTTAAATCCAGGTCTGTTCCCTTGTGTGGACCAATTATTATTGAGATGTAGGGCCTGACATCATATCACATAGAAGGCTATATAGAGAGAACAAATCTATTGCCATAGAGAAACATTTTATTTTGATTAAAATGCTACTGCAATAAAACATGAACACATTTGTGTTTTCATTGAAGAGAAAATCAAGAAATTAAAACTGTGTCATACTTAAAGCCAAGATCCATTTACCTTTCACATTTTAAAAATGTTCGCTAGCACATTTACTAATTGTTTCAATATTTCTTTTTACACTATTTAATTTTCCCCAAATCTATCAGTCTTTATAATTTGATATGACATTGTTGTCACAATTTTGAAATTCTGGCATCAGAGCAGATGGCAATCAGTTTAGTTTGTCACCAGCTTCTAATATTTAATTCAGTGAAAAGTCAAGGAGTAAGGATGCAATAAGATGAATTTTATCTTTTGCAAAAAAAGCTAAGCATAATTCATTTCAACTTTTATAAAGGATTAAAATTGTGGTCAGGAGAAAACCTAAATTTTTTTTTAAATTATGAATATTTCACATTGACTATGTCGTAAATTTTATGGCTAAAATCAAAACCTGTTTGTTAATTCCAATTACAGATTATCACTTGGAAAACACGTGCTAATCTGTTATAAAATGTTGCAGTAATAAGATGTTCTTGCTAAAGAACTGCTAATGTTCTCCCTAAAACTGACCAGTTTTTATCAATAAATGACACTGATATAACAAGAAATAATAAAAACTATGTGGTTCTTAATCAAAGAGTTTATTTAGCGTTTCCCTGGTGGTGCAGTGGTTGAGAGTCTGCCTGCCGATGCAGGGGACACGGGTTCGTGCCCGGGTCCGGAAAGATCCCACATGCCGCGGAGCGGCTGGGCCTGTGAGCCATGGCTGCTGAGCCTGTGCATCCAGAGCCTGTGCTCCGCAACGGGAAAGGCCACAACAGTGAGAGGCCCTCGTACCGCAAAAAAAAAAGTTTATTTAACAATTGTCTTACTTAAAAGTTCTTTAAAAGTTTTTGAAAAAAAAAAGTACACCAAAACATCTTAAAACTATCTTGAGGAAAGGAAAATAGTTAAAAGCAAAATGAATAACTCAAAGGTAAACAAAAAGAATAGATAGGTTGTTCACATAATAAGTTCTCTTGTCAGTAATATGCCTAGATTATTGATTTAAAACAGTAATATGAAGGAAAGATAAAGGCACAACATACCAATTTGCAGATTATTCATCAATACAATCTTATTCCTCTTAACAAACTTAAATACTCTGTAATACTTATTGTGATAGGATTCAAGAATATAAAGTCAAATAAATAATGTTCTTGCTCTCAAAATATTTACAAGGTAGTAGGAGAAACACTTAATGGAAAGATTTAAAATGATAAAAGCCTTGACAGTGGTATGCATGGGGGTATTTGGGAAGTTCAGCAAAGGAGAGTCTGTTATCACTCAGGAGGGATCAACAAGTATGTGGGGGTGCTTTTGAAGGGATAGTAGGTATTATTCAGATACGAAAATTTTAAATGTATTCCAGGTAGAGGGAAGAGGTGGTAGTGTCATTATGCATTTGGGAAACTGCAGGCATCATTATATTCTGGAGTGAGGAGTACATAAGGTATGTAAGGCAAAAGGAAGACAATGGAGAGTAGGGGGGAATCAGATTATGAAACGCCTCACGTACTAAGTTAATGTATTTGTACCTACAAACATAAAATTTAAAAAGAAAATTTTAAATCAAAAAGTGACAATTTTTTAATCTTAGAAATATAACTGGCAATACTGGGAAAGAATGACTAGAAGGAGATCAAAGTAGAATAGGGTACTCATTGGGATGTTGTTGTAATGAAGACAAGAAGGAAAATGAGCTTGGATTAAGCCCTAATGGAGGAACAGAGAGACAATTTTAGCCAAGAGCATCTCAGGACTGATTTATAAATTTCATGTGAGAGGTAAAAGAGATAACCTCCCAAGTTTCTAGCTTTACATAGCCACAATGGGCACTGTTCAATAAAGATGGAAGAGAAGCAAAAGTTATAGGGGAAGTGGATGGTGAGGATGGAGAAGACTTTAATTTTGATGCATGGAATTTGGTGTGCTTTTGGAACACCTTCAAATGGTGATAGCTGGTAAATTGTTGGATCTTCATTTTCCAATCATTTTCATACACATACATGCACACATACACACACATGTGCGTTAACAATTCACTACTTCTGTAATCTTTCTAAAGGTTATATTTCTTTTTTTTTTTTTTTTTTTTTTTTTGCCGTACGCGGGCCTCTCATTGTTGTGGCCTTTCCCGCTGCGGAGCACAGGCTCCGGACGCGCAGGCTCAGCAGCCACGGCTCACGGGCCCAGCCGCTCCGCGGCATGTAGGATCCTCCCGGACCGGGGCACGAACCTGCGTCCCCTGCATCGTCAGGTGGACTCTCAACCACTGCGCCACCAGGGAAGCCCTAAAGGTAATATTTCTTAAACTGCACTCTGAGCAGATAAGGTCTTAAGTGGTAGGTCAGAAGGAAAAAGATATCTATTATACTACAAAACTTTACATGGAAAGTTATCATTATCATTGTGAAAGATGTCAAAGTTCATGCTGGCCAATACTCTCAATGCAACTGCTTCAAAAGACAAATAAATAAGCTTTAAAACTTATTTTAAAAAACTGAAGAACTGTGGAGTAGATGAGGACCAGATGAACTTAAAATAGGGAGTCATTTGCCTTTTCTGAGCATAGGCTGAGGATCTAGTTTGGGCCATGGAGGGAGACTTTACCGTTGGGAAAAAAAAAAAATGTGGTTTTGGCAGTTGGGTAGGGCTGGTATGATGGATTGCAAGCAAGCAGAGACCCAAATTCAGAGCTGGTTCTAACCATGGCTTCTGGGGGCAACTAGGGAGACTGGTGGGCTGAGCTGCCAAAGTGGAGTGAAATCTCCCACCATCTAACAGTACTTAGCAGACAAAGTTCCAGTAGAAGGAAGGAACCTACCAAGAAAAATAAAATAAAATTTCCCTTTATGACTCTTGAAGACACATGGGCCTGAAGGATAAAAAGCTAAGCACAAAATCCTCAAGGGCAGAACTGAAACTACTATAGTCTCTTAGGTCTAAGGTGACAGAGACCCACTAGGGGTCTTAAAAATACCAGGAGTGATACCCCGAAGAACAAGATGAGCTGGGTCTTACTAAATTAGTAACCCAGCTCTGACTGAATCAAAGTGAGCAGACCCTCAGTCTCAAAGGAAAACTCTCTCTAGTAGAGGATATCACTTGCAGTTTCTACAGTTCTTTGTCTAGTCATATAATAATAATAAAAATTCACAATATATGTGAAGAGTTAAAGAATCTGACCAAAAATCAAAAGAGAGGTAAAAAGAAAAGCAAATGCAGGGAAAACCTGGACAATATTTTTTTTAACTTGTGATTAATACTTTAAAAAATATACAGGAAAAACCTGGAAAAAAAAAACCTGATAAACACTGAGAATTTCAACACAGAATTAAAATAGATTTAAAAAAACAAATGGATATTTTAGAACTATAAAATACAATTAAATACTTGAATTTAACAGCAGAATACAGAATTAGTAAACATAAGGTAACTCAATACAAAAAAATATAAACAGAAGCACTGAGAAGAAAAAAATGGAATAAAAAAAAGAATGGAGCAAAAAAAGCCCCCTAATCCATGAATATACAAGTCAGAATAATTGGTTAGCTCTGAAGACGTACTAACTGGGAAACAACAAGAAGAATCTTGTGTGGCGTTGGAACTGTTCTATATCTACATCTTGGTGGTTATTGAAAATATATAACCATATATAAAAATTGAGTTGTACATTTAATATTTCTGCATTTTATGTATGTTATGTATATGTTTAGTTTGTGGCAATTCATCAAGTTGTACACTTACATGTTCACTTGTCTATATGTATATTACAATTCCATAAAATGCTAAAACATATTTTAAGGAAAATTTATTTCTAATACGGGTATAGTAAACAGGATTGATTCAATCAACAGATTTCTTAAGTATCTCTTGTTGTTGTGCTGGGGTCAACTCACTAATAGGTTGAGAATCCAATGGGGGAAAGATGTGTGACAGAATCAAATACAATGATATAATAATTTGTTAGACTGTTATTGGGGCAAGCATGTAGAGGCAAACAGAAAATTATTGATCAGAGGACGATGAGCTTTCTTTACCTGCATGGTTTCAGTTTTCAGTTTTGAAAATTATTCTTGACTAGAAATGACCCGGAGTTAGCCATTTCCTAAAGCTTTATGGATATGTGTTAATAAGTTATCATATGTAGTACATATTTATATGATACTTTCTTTAAATATTTAACATAGATTAATAATTGCTGTTTACAACAGAACACATTGAGTTATTTATTTAAAATATACAGAAAATCTGGGTATATAAAGTCTTCCACTGTCACCATGGGTCTTTCATCAAACCCTGTGCAGCCTGCAGCACTACAGGGAATGTGATGACAGGTTCAGTCTGTCAGCACTAACTGATACTCATGTCGTTTCAGTGATATTTCCCCCACCTCCTTTATTTGTGGGAAGAAGACTACTTCTAAGAATGACAAAATGAAGGGTTTGAAATGTGATAGGCCACTTTATAATGTGGCTTCATGACTGACTGTGACTAGTCACAGTATGTGACTAGTCACAGTATGTCACTTTCTGACATACTTTAAATATACAATTGTTGGAAATGCTAATGATTCAATTCAGTTGAGAGTATTTTCTTCTTTTCAAAGAAGTACTACAGTTGATTCAGACATACAAAAAACTACATTATGAAGGGTTATCTAGTAGAATAATCAGATTTGCTTTAAGTGGTTTCTTTGTTATTACTTATGAAGAAGAGAGGTAAAACATTTAATTAAATTTGAGTATCTCAGAGAATATGAATAATAAGTCAATTTTAATCCTGCAAAAGTAGAATAGACTAGTAACTGGTCTTTTCTACATGCCACTAATTCTGAAGTCCTTTAATGAACTATTTGTGTATTTAAATATAGAATAGATGACTGGCCATATATTGATGATTTGGGTTTGAAAAACATACATTTATAAATGTATATGCACACTGTCCACTAATCACCCTACATTAGGTTCTAATATTTGCATTGTAGTATTTGGCATAACAACACAGATTTATTTTGCACCCAATAATCTGTATCCCCTTAATTCCTGTCTATTAAACATTCTGCCTTTCTTCTACAAGACAAAAGTTCTAAGTCATCTTCTCACACTGGAGATCTACATAAAACTTTATGTATAATAAGGGAACATAAGGTACGGAAACACAGGACAAAGATTTAGTCACGGGTACTTTAGACATTTGTGCTGTTTTGTGATTCATTATGGGTGTTACATAAAAGGTTGGTTCTTCAGCTTTTCAAAATATGTCAGAATGCCTTAGAACCGAATACAAGGAGTATCTGTAAGTTCCCTGTTCTTCCCATCTTCTGAGAACAGAGGTTATAGACAGTCCTTTATACATTATTGGCCATGTTTTGAATCTTGTGACTCTGCTGTCATGGTCACAGATCACTAGACCAAGCATTCTCCTAGAAAATTTAAGGCATTTCATGATGCTTTGGTGTCCTGCCTAGAGAAATCAGTCCCTTAGGGTTATTATATATTGGGTGGTGTATCAGGATTTGTTACGCTCAAAGTTAAAAAAAAAAAAAAAAAAAAAGGCTTAAAGAGGATTGAACCCCAAGGAAATGGACTGTTCACTTAATCAGATGTCTGGATATGGGTGATGCTGGGACTAGTCAAGAATAATGAGTCAAGTAATCCACTCAAGAATAGCACTGAGCACACAACTATAACTAGCATTACTCCCACACCTTCCTCGGCATATTGTCTTTAAATCTCAGGCTTGAAACCTCATGGTTTAAGATGGCTGTCAATAGTTTCAGGCATTATGTGGTTCCAAGACAGTATGCAGGGCAAAATGGAAGGGAATAGGAGCAAAAGTGTTTGTTTCCTCATGACATTCTCATTTTTTTATCAGGAAATGAAACCTTTCTCAGAAGGTCTCTTATAGGCAATCCCTGATTTCTCACTCACAATTGATTTCACTGGGAATCAGACATGTAGGACTGAACTAAAGCAATCATGAGTAATAACAAGAGGTTTCTAAACAAAATAAAGCTACTGTCAGCAAGAAATGTGGGTGATGGCTATCAAGTAGACAATCAAAGATGTCATCATCTCTCACAGATGATCATTATACAATCAAATCTATATTGGAGAGTTTAAATGCAAAGCTAAATAGATAATACAGAAGAAGGAGAAAAGTAGTTAAGAAGTCTTAAAAGTAGAAATAATAGCATACAAGGAAGAAAGAGTCATGAGTGTGGCAAGTTACTAGACCAAAGAGCAAGAGATGTCTGATTCAAAGGCATCAACAAAATTACTGGCTTACTATATCTACTGTCTGGGTCATTAGAGTTGCTTATGGGTCACTGGAGCTACTTTTATGTTCCGAATGGTGATAAATGATTTTCCAGTGCTCTTTGACATCTTGCCCTTTTGATACAGTGTTGGTTTTCTCTCTCCCTGACTACACCTGTATTCTCTTAAAATAAATACCACCACCTGAGTGACATGAGAATACCTGTGCCTCTTGAAAACTAAAAGTACTCATATAGAGGGGATGATTTAGACTAAAATTCCTATACACAAATCATTCAGTCAGTGAATTTACTGACTGACCCCTCATTGTGTGCCTGATATTATATTTGGCTCTTTTGATAAAGGGTAAACAAGACAAAGTCTTTGCCCTCACAGGACTGCATTCTATTCTAAGAGAGACAACTTCAAGAATACGTATAAATTAGTAAAGTACTTTTCTATAGGTGTGATGTTGAAGATGACAATAATGATGAATGTTATCATGTTTTGAGAAAGATCCTAAGCAATTTTTATTATTGCATTTAATTACCATTTTAATGTAGACACCCTGTGTTCCATTTTACAGATGAGAAAATGAGGCACAGATGAAATCTTTAAAAAAACTAAAAAAGGTTAAGGGAAATTTCAGTGAATAGTGAAATAACCATCAGTGTATAACTGTGTATAAGAGAAAAAAATGGACAAAAGGATATGAGATAACCTGGAGAAAGACTTATTAGACAGAGAGAAGAGCAGGACTAAAGGCTATACACCTGCAATAAGTATGACATTTTGAAGATTAGTTAGGAAACAAACTAGATAAAGTCCAGTGAGCAAAAATAAGAATGTAAGACAATAGATCTCATAGTTATTCAGTGAGATTACGTAAAGCTTCCTAGGCCATAAGAACAGGTTTAATCTTATTCTGAGAGCAGTGGGAAGTCATAAATTGGTTTAAAACGGGATAATGTGATTAAACTTTTTAAAGATCGTTCTGGCTCCTGGGTACAAAACAGAGTCTAAGGGAACCAAATTGGAAGTAAAAAACCAGTTAGTTCTTATGGTAGTGCTGGCAACAGATTATGGTGTAAACTCAGGTGGTAACAGAAAATGTGAGGGGGTGTAATCAAATTCAGCACATATTTGAAGATAGCCTCACAAGTACTTGTCGATAGATTGAACATGGGGTAGAAAAGAAATGAAGCAAGGATAATTCTTAGCTTTGGGCATTAAAAAAAAACCCAAAAACTGGTGAATGGCAGTCCCTTCTACTGATACTGAAGAGAATCATTCTTACTTTTTTTTTTTAAGTGGGAAGAGGTAGTGCATAGAATGACCACAATTGAGAATTCCTTTTGAGATGTCTATTACGTATCTAAGCAAAAATGTCAAATGGACAAAAAACCCAAACAAAACATTTTCTTTCTAGAGTCAATAAGATGATTACTAGACCTGATTTCTCACTATAGATAATATTACCCATTTTTACTTATTCATTCACTCATTCAAGAAAAAATGTACAAATTGTTTTAGGCCCTGGGTAATGACTTCAGATATTTTTAGCCCTCTCCTCTCAACGAAGCTTCATTTTATCAACCATCTATAGTACATATTCATTAAAATAATTTACTAATAATGTACTAAGTGAGAACTCTTTGTCCTAATTTAGATCCTCTCTCCTGTTTTTCCAATGGCCATACTGAACTTTATCCAAGCCCTGTGATGCTAAAAAACAGCATACGCTGTTTATGTCTTTAGCAAGACATTCTCCCACGATCTTGTGTTCCAGCATATGGCTTACTGCACAGAACCACCCTTCCCCATATGATGTAGATGAGACTCATGGATGCCTCCCCTTGTTTGTCTATGACAAGGCCAGACACAGACCCTCCAAATCTCCATTTACTGCCTCATAAATAATTATCTGAACTGCTTGGTCCCCATTGATCCATCAGAATAAAATGCTTATTAACCAAACTTCGGTTAAGATTCTCTCCTCCCCAGGTCCCTGAATTTTGACCCACCCTCATTCTGAGCCAGCATACAGACCCTTCGTAAGGGCCTCTTCCAAAAACAGATTCACTTCAGACTAAAACATTCCTTGATCTACTATCCAATCATGTCAACCTTTCACCCCACTCTCAGTTCCCTCTAGCCTTGTTCACTCTCCTCTATACAATAAAGCCCCTTTTTACCTAACTCTTCAGACATTTACAGAGCTTATGTCCAGTGTTTCCCTAATGCAGTAGTTCTTTTCCCTCTATTTCAACAGTCCCATCCTCCTCATGGCAACAATTATTTCAAGCAACATCTGTCCTTACAAAGTCTGGACACTTGACACCCTGACTTCAACCTAAAAGATTTACAGCCATCTTTGACTCATTATTTTTTCAACTATAATTTCTACATACAAACTTCTATCTCATTTTCTTCTCTAAAATGTACTTCCCTTCACATTTTCTTTCTCCACAGGCTTGGATATTACTGTCACAACACGAAGAACCACAAAACAGGGAATCAGTCACCCTGAGTGTAACCATTTCACCCACTGCTCAACATTACCAGATGATTTTTCCTTAAGACTTCCACTTCTTGTGCTCTTCATGGCTAAATATAAAATATTCAAAAAGAACAACAGAAACATCAAATTTCCTACCATATCTAGCAAGAAGTCCAGGGAAGAGAAAGCAGGTGGGAGAAACTACTCTAGACCAGGATTTGGGTAATAGGATATAAGTTAAAGCACCACTGAAGTGAACGACTGCCAACTCTATAATGAGTAACAAGGAAAACTGGATGCAAAAACAAAAACAAGAATAAAAACAAAATGGGAGGATTTGAGAGTATGAAATTCCAGTTAAAGAAGGAACATTAAGAAAATTATTTTGTCTCTAAAAAATACAAATACATGGAGGCAAAACAATACACTTCTGAATAGCCAAGAGATCACTGAAGAAATCAAAGAGGAAATAAAAAAATACCTAGAAACAAATGACAATGAAAATACGACAACCCAAAACCTATGGGATGCAGCAAAAGCAGTTCTAAGAGGGAGGTTTATAGCAATACAATCCTACCTCAAGAAACAAGAAAAATCTCAAATAAACAACCTAAACTTACACCCTAAAGCAATTAGAGAAAGAAGGAAAAAAAGCCCCAAGTTAGTTGATGGAAAGAAATCATAAAGTTCAGATCAGAAATAAATGAAAAACAAATAAAGGAAACAATAGCAAAGAACAATAAAACTAAAAGCTGGTTCTTTGAGAAGATAAACAAAATTGATAAACCATTAGCCAGACTCACCAAGAAAAAAAGGGAGAAGACTCAAATCAATAGAATTAGAAAGGAAAAAGGAGCTTTTCCAGATGGCAGGGACAGAGGTGGGCCTGGCAGGTCCCTGGGGCCTCGGGGCCAGAGGCCGGGTCACCGCCAGCCCCAGCACCCACCACTGGCCAAGCCCCGCACCTCCATCCTGGGTGCTGGTGGCCGGAGGTGCACCCGGGTCCATGGGACAGGCAGGCGCAGAGATCGCTTGCGCTGGGGAGAGGAGTGCAGTGAAGTTCTGTCACCTCCATGGAGCATCGAGGGTCCAGGAAAGGGGGCGCTGAAGCTTGCTATGCTCTCCGCACTTTCTGGGCTCTGAAGCTACGAGAACACGGCTAGGCAGAAGTAGTTTAATGGGGAGTTTGCCTGCTGGGAACTAGGGGCCTGCTGGGGTCTCAGTTCTTGGCTGGCCCTGGAACGCGAGGTTGCCAGGCGTGTGACGGCAGCAGGTAGGAGTGAGCCACTGGTGCAGTGATGAGCAGGAAAGGAAGGACAGTGGCTGTTGGCCTGTGAACCTAGGCAAGAATGACCAGCCAACACAATCCAGACCAAGGTCCGTGGGCCCAACTCAGTCCTGTCTGGCTGGTCAGTGGAACAGACCTGCAGGTGTGGCTCTTGTCACTCTAGGACTGGCTTCAGGACAGATCCTGCTGATGAGCCCAGGGCACCATCCTCAATTCTCCAGGACATAAGAGGGAGGAACACTCCCAAATGCATTCTACGAGGCTACCATCACCCTGATACCAAAACCAGACAAAGATGATGCAAAGAAAGAAAACTATAGGCCAGTATTACTGATGAACATAGATTCAAAAATCCTCAACAAAATACTAGCAAACAGAATCCAACAGCACATTAAAAGGATTATACATCATGACCAAGTGGGGTTTATCCAAGGAATGCAAGGATTCTTCAATATATGCAAATCAATCAATGTGATAAACATATTAACAAATTGAAGGAGAAAATCCATATGGTCATCTCAATAGATGCAGAAAAAGCTTTCAACAAAATTCAACACCCATTTATGATAAAAACCCTCCAGAAAGTAGGCATAGAGGGAACTTACCTCAACATAATAAAGGCCATATATGACAAACCCAAAGCCAACATCTTCTCAATGGTGAAAAACTGAAACCATTTCCTCTAAGATCAGGAAAAAGACAAGGTTGCCCACTCTCACCACTATTATTCAACATAGTTTTGGAAGTTTTACCACAGCAATCAGAGAAGAAAAAAAAAAATAAAAGGAATCCAAATCGGTAAAGAAGAAGTAAAGCTGTCACTGTTTGCAGATGTCATGATACTATACATAGAGAATCCCAAAGATGCTACCAGAATACTAGAGCTAATCAATGAATTTGGTAAAGTAGCAGGATTCAAAATTAAAGCATGGAAATCTTTTGCATTCCTATACACTAATGATGAAAAATCTGAAAGAGAAATTAAGGAAACACTCCTATTTACCACTGCAACAAAAATAATAAAATACCGAGGAATAAACTTACCTAAGGAGATAAAAGACCTATATGCAGAAAACTATAAGACACTGATGAAAGAAATTAAAGATGATACAAATAGACGGAGAGATATACCACGTTCTTGGATTGGAAGAATTAACATTGTGAAAATGACTACAGTACCGAAAGCAATCTACAGATTCAATGCAACCCCTGTCGAACTACCAATGGCATTTATCACAGAACTAGAACAAAAAATTTCACAATTTGTATGGAATCACAAAAGGCCCCGAATAGCCAAAGCAATCTTGAGAAAGAAAAACGGAGGTGGAGGAATCAGGCTCCCTGACTTCAGACTGTACTACAAAGCTACAGTAATCAAGACTGTATGGCATTGGCACAAAAACAGAAATATACATCAATGGAACAGGATAGAAAGCCCAGAGATAAACCCACGCACATATGGTCACCTTATCTTTTTTTTTTTAATTGCAGTACGCAGGCCTCTCACTGTTGTGGCCTCTCCCGTTGTGGAGCACAGGCTCCAGACGTGCAGGCTCAGTGGCCATGGCTCATGGGCCCAGCCGCACCACGGCATGTGGGATCTTCCCAGACTGGGGCACGAACCCATCTCCCCTGCATCGGCAGGCGGACTTTCAACCACTGCACCACCAGGGAAGCCCTGGTCACCTTATCTTTGATAAAGGAAGCAGGAATGTACAGTGGAGAAAGGACAGCCTCTTCAATACATGTTGCTGGGAAAACTGGACAGGTACATGTAAAAGTATGAGATTAGATCACTCCCTAACACCATACACAAAAATAAGCTCAAAATGGATTAAAGACCTAAATGTAAGGCCAGAAACTATCAAACTCTTAGAGGAAAACATAGGCAGAACATTCTATGACATAAATCACAGCAAGATCCTTTCTGACCCACCGCCTAGAGAAATGGAAATAAAAGCAAAAATAAACAAATGGGACCTAATGAAACTTCAAAGCTCTTGCACAGCAAAGGAAAAATAAACAAGATGAAAAGACAACCTCAGAATGGGAGAAAATATTTGCAAACAAAGCAACTGCCAAAGGATTAATCTCCAAATATTACAAGCAGCTCATGCAGCTCAATATCAAAAAATCAAGCAACCCAATCCAAAAATGGTCAGAAGACCTAAATAGACATTTCTACAAAGAAGATAGATTGCCAACAAACACACGAAAGGATGCTCAACATCACTAATCACTAGAGAAATGCAAATTAAAACTACAATGAGGTATCACACCTCACACCAGTCAGAATGGCCTTCATCAAAAAATCTGCAAACAATAAATGCTGGAGAGGGTGTTGAGAAAAGGGAACACTCTTGCACTGTTGGTGGGAATGTAAATAGATACAGCCACTATGGAGAACAATATGGAGATTCCTTAAAAACTAAAAATAGAGCTACCATACGACCCAGCAATCCCACTACTGTGCATATACCCTGAGAAAACCATTATTCAAAAGGTCATGTACCACAATGTTCACTGCAGCTCTATTTACAACAGCCAGGACATGGAAGCAACCTAAATGTCCATCAACAGATGAATGGAAAAAGAAAATGTGGCACAAATATACAATCAAATATTACTCAGCCATAAAAAGAAACAAAATTGAGTTATTTGTAGTGAGGTGGATGGACCTAGAGTCTGTCATACAGAGTGAAGTAAGTCAGAAAGAGAAACACAGATACCATATGCTAACACATATATATGGAATGTAAAAAAAAAAAAGTGGTTATGAAGAACCTAGGGGCAGGACAGGAATAAAGACGCAGACGTAGAGAATGGACTTGAGGACACGGGGAGTGGGAAGGGTAAGCTGGGACGAAGTGAGAGAGTGGCATGGACATATATACACTACCAAATGTGAAATCGATAGCTAGCGGGAAGCAGCCACATAGCACAGGGAGATCAGATCAGTGCTTTGTGACCACCTAGAGGGGTGGGACAGGGAGGGTGGGAGGGAGATGCAAGAGGGAGGAGATATGGGGAAATATATATATGTATAGCTGATTCACTTTGTTATAAAGCAGAAACTAACACACCATTGTAAAGCAATTATACTCAAATAAAGATGTTAAAAAAAAAAGAAAATTATTTTGAGAATTTCTTGGAGGAAGGCCAACCAGGATGGTGACATAGGAGGCTCCTGAACTTTCCTCCTATGGACACATCAAATGTAGAGATACACACCAAACAATTATCTCTGAGAGAAATCCAGAAACTCAGCGAACAACTCCTACACATTGGGTGAATAAGAAAATACCCACATTAAAATGCATAGGAAAGGCTGAAACAACCCTGTTGTTATAAACCCCAGGTTTTCAGCCACTCAGGGGACAGATACCTGGATTTCTGGGCTCTGATATCTAACAGGGCTTTCATTCATGAGTCTCAAGGACTATAACAAACTAAGAAAGATTTTTTAACCAGCTATCTCCCCAGGGCTCAGCACAGAGGGAGTAAATAAAAACACCCATTTCCCAGGCTTTACCTGAAAGGGGTCTATCTGCATACTTTAAAAGTTGCCGACTGAGGGTCAGGCTTCTAATTTAGCATGCATCTAGAAGCTGGCTTTGATCCTCATTGGGACCAGGGAAGCCAACGGACACCTCCCCAGCCATCACCCTGTAGCGTAGGCTGTCACCTGTAACTCCCTGGAAGGAGTTTATAACATATCTGTGCTGCAGCTTTTGCAGATGAGAATCCAGATCAGTTGGCTCTTATAGCCAACGGGGCTTCCATTCATGAAACCCACAGGACTATAGCAAACGAAGAAGTAGTACTTAATGGGTGCAAGAACATCCCTCACCCCCGTGGCTATACACTCAGGCTCAGAATAGGAGCAAGCAAAAAGGCCCATCTCCCAGTTCCTCCTGGAAGGCATTTAAACATACTTTTCCAGCTGCTGCCTGTGGGTCTGGCTTCCAATCAGTCTGCATCTAGGCACTGAATGTGATTCTCCCCTTCGGGACAATGACAGGTCCTGGCATATACTCGACACTGGGGGCCACTAAGAACAAAGAATGTATCTGAGACCATTACAAAGGGCTGAAAATCAACCAGGAGTACTTGGGCTGAGCTGACTGACAAGGTTCCTCCCCTACATGAGACACCATCACTCCCACCCCGTGAAGACTGACATTGTTTTATCTAATGCCCAGTAACCAACAGAGAGCCAAGAAAAATGAAGACACAAAGGAATGTTCTCCAAAAAAAAAAAAAAAAAGAACAAGATAAATCTCCAGAAACAGATCTTAATAAAACAGGGATAAGTCACTTATCTGATAGAGGGTTCAAAATATCAGTCATAAATGTGCTCCCTGAGTTAAGGAGAGCAAATCATGAATAAACTAAGAATTTCAACGAAAAGATAGAAAATATTTTTAAAATACCAAACAGAAATCACAGAGGTGAACAAAACAATAATTGAACTGAAAAAATCAATAGTTGGCTCAACATCATACTAAATAAATCAGAAGAAAGTCAAGAGCAAGTCCATACCTATCTATAATTATTTTAAATGTAAATTTCCTAATCAAAAAATATAGTAGCCGAGTGGATAAAAACAAACAATATCCAACTATATGCTGCCTACAAGTGACACACTTCAACTTTAGGGACACATATAAACTAAAAGTGAAGGGATGGAAAATATATTCCATGCAAATGGAAACCAAAAGAAAGCAGGGGTAGCAATACTTATATCAGACAAAACAGACTTTAAAGCAGATTATAACAAGAGACAAAGAAGGTCATTATATAATGATAAAGGGATCAATTCATCAAGAGAATATAACATTAATAACTATTTATTCCCCCAATATAGAAGCATCTAAATATACAAAGCAAATATTAACATATCTGAAGGGAAAAAATAGACAATAATCCAATAATAGTAAAAAGCCTCAACAATGGATAGATCATCCAGCCAAAAAACTCAATAAGCAAACAATGGACTTAAATGACACATTAGACAAGATAGTCTTAACAGTTAAGAACACTGTGTCCAACAGCAGCAGAATACACATTCTTCTCAAGAGCACATGGAACATTCTTCAGGATAGATCATAAGTTAGAACACAAAATGAGTGTTAATAAACTAGAATTTAATATGCTTAGAATCTTAACAAATTAGATCAACGGAAGTAAGAGCTGTCTAACAGATAAACAAAATGGACAAAACTTTAGCTAGACTTACCAAGAAAAAAGAGAGAGGACTCAAATAAATATATTATAAATGAAAGAGGAGACATTACAACTGATACCACACAAATACAAAGAAAGGATAATAGGCAGCTACTATGAACAATTATAAGGAAACATAGTGGACAACCTAAAAGAAATGGATAAATTCCTAGAAACATAAAACCTCCAAAGACTGAATCAGGAAGAAACAGAAAATCTGAACAGACAAATTACTAATAAGGAAATTAAATCAGAAAAAAAGAGGAAAACTCCCAACAACAACAACAAAAATTACAGGACTAGATGGCTTCACTGGTGAATTATACTAAATATTCAAAGAAGAACTAATGTCAACCTTCTCAAATTCCTGCAACAGATAGGAGAGTAAGGAATACATCCATGCTCATTTTACAGGCCATCATTACCCTTTACCAAAACCAGACAAAGGCACTGTAAATAAAAGAAAATCACAGGACAATATCCCTGATGAACATAGATGCAAATATCTCCTCAAAATATTAGCAAAACAAATTCAACAGGATATTAAAGGAATTGTACAACATATTAAAGTGGGATTTATTACAGGGATGCAAGGATGCTTCAATGGCCACAAATCAATCAATGTGATATGCCACATTAACACATTATTGACAAGAGACGTATTAATATGTTTTTAGAGAGTGATACAATTAACATCACCATGCAAAGTAGTTAGAACTTAAAATTGATCAAGGGTTCATTATACAACTTATGATTGTCATTACCATTCACACTTTGCTCTGTTAGGTTTTTGTTCCAACCTTGTGTATATTATAAATGCAAGTTTATTACCGTGAAATTTTCAAAAATGATACATTGTGGAATTTTGAGTGAAGAAGAATTTTTCAGTGAATTTTATGCAGATACTTTCTCTGATTGTCTGAGTGACATATATACTAGCGTCTCAGAAGATGATAGTTCTTCAGAATATAGTTCTGATTCAGACATTATGAATATTAGACCAATGAAAAGACCAAAAACCTTGGTGATTGATTCTGATATGGAGAGTGAAAATGAAACTCACGGTGCTGGAGAATGCTCTTTGCTTCTACAGAAAAGTGGATTGAAGACAACATTTCATGAAAATTAGAAGACTTTACAGGTGTGTCAGGTGTAACTACTGAACGTAATAACCCTCAAAATGTTAATGAAATAACAGAATTAATTTTTGGTAATGACTTTTTCAAGTTGGTTGCTTCTCAAACAAATTTGTATCAACAACGGAATGAAAAATCAAATAAAAAGTATAAGGCTTTAAAATGGGCTGATGTAACCAATAGTAACATGAAAAAGTTTCGTGGGTTAATAATTTTTTTTTTTTTTTTTTTGTGGTACGCGGGCCTCTCACTGTGTGGCCTCTCCCGTTGTGGAGCACAGGCTCCGGAAGCACAGGCTCAGCGGCCATGGCTCACGGGCCCAGACGCTGCATGGCATGTGGGATCTTCCCAGATCGGGGCACGAACCCACGTCCCCTGCATTGGCAGGAGAACTCTCAACCACTGTGCCACCAGGGAAGCCCGGGTTAATAATTTTGATGTGACAAGTAAGAAAGTCACACTGGAAAGAATATTGGTCAACTGATCCCTTACTTGAAACACCTATTTTTCCAAAAATTATGACGAGAAGAAGGTTCAAACAAATAATGACATTTCTACACTTTAACGATAACTAGGAAGCTCCACTTCCTGTTGACAGAATGTCAAAAGCTAAACCTCTTTTGGATTATTTTCTACCAATAAATCAATCTACATACCCAAACAAGAGCTATCACTTGATGAGGCAATGATAAAGTGGAGAGGATGACTCAGATTCAAAACCTATAATACTGGAAAACTTACAAAATACAGAATTTTGGTCAGGATGGTTAGCAAAAGTGAAACTGGATATATATGCATCCTTGAGATTTATACAGGTGAAGGAAAGAAACTGCAAGAAACAATATGATCGGTCCTACAACCTCATCTTGGTTCATGGCATCATATTTACCAAGACAATTGTTACAACAGCATGTACACATCTGAAATATTGTTGAAAAATAAAAGCAGGGTATGTGGGACTATAAGAGAGAATCATGGTCTACCAAACCAATTAAGGGAGAAATCTAAAAATCTACAGAGGGGAGAAAGGACATTCTTACAGAAGGGAGAAGTGATTCTTCTTATATGGAAAGACAAGAGGTTAGTCCATATGGTGACAACTATTCATGATGCCTCCACAGCAGCTACAAGAAAGGAAGACAGGAGGACTGGCCATCAGATAACTAAGCCCACTTGTATATTAGAGTATAATAAATATATGAAAGGAGTTGATCGATCCGATCAATTGTGGAAAACTTCAATATCCTCTGGAAAAGTCTAAAATAGTATAAGAAAGTGGGTTTCTATTTGAGTAATTTGAATAATTGCAAATAGAACTATCTATTTGAGTAATTTATTCAATGTGTTTAAAATTTATTGTAGCCTTAATGCACAGAATAAAATGACTTACAAGCACTTTTTGTTAGTAGTAGCTAGAGAATGGGTACTACCAATGGGTTCACCATTCTGGTGAACGTAGTCCCACACTTGGTCCTTCTTGTGGCATTTCTAAAAGAGCCCCCCACAAAGATCCACCTTGTCGACTATCAGGTAAAATAAAAGAACATATTCTAGCGAAAATAATACCCAGAGGACGAAAAAAATGCCTCCAGAAAGTGTAGAGTATGCTCTTCCAGGGGAAAGCACAGTGAAACACGGTATATTTGTAATAGATGTCTGTTCCCCTGCACAGAGGTGCCTGCTATACTGCCTATCACACTCTAATGAAATATTAGAATGCTTTAGTAAGACATGTACAAAGTTCCAAATAAATACATTAAGTGCAAAAAAAGTTGTTGATATTTACTCAAACTTGGGTGTTTCAATATTCACTTACATAACAATTGCCAGCCTCAGGCATTAGTTTCTGCAAAAATCTCCCGGTCAATAATATGTTAACAAAGTGAAGGATAAAAATCAGATGATCATCTCAATAGGTGCAGAAAAAGCATTTCAAAACACTCAACATCCTTCCATGATAAAACTCTCAACAATCTGGCTATGAAGAAAATACCTCAACATAATAAAGTCTGTATATAAGAAAACCACAGCTAACATCATACTCAACAGTGAAATGCTAAACCCTTTTTCTCTAAGATCAGGAATAAGACAATGACGTCCACTCCTGCCATTTTTATTCAGCATGGTACTGGAAACTCTAGCCAGAGCAATCAGGAAAGAAAAATAAATAAAAGGCATTCAAATTAGAAAGGAAAAAGTAAAATTGTCTCTATTTGAAGATGACATAATATTATATATAGAAAATCATGATTCAATTTAAAAAAACTGAATTAATAAACAAATTCAATAAAATTTCAGGATACAAACTGATTATACAAAAATCAGTTGCATTTCTACACACTAACAATAAACTCTCAGAAAGAGAAATTAAGAAAACAATCACATTTACAACAGAATCAAAAATAATAAAATATTCAGTAATAAATTTAACCAAGGAAGTGAAAGATCTACACACTGAAAACTATTAAGACATTGATGAAAGAAACTGAAGAAAACACAATGGAAACATATCTCATGCTGTTATTGTATTAGAAGAATGAATATTGTTAAAATGTCTATACTACCCAAAGTGATCTGCAGATTCAATGCAATCTCTACAAAAATTCCAGTGACATTTGAAAAAAATTGTAAGTTTTATATGGAACCACAAAAGACCCCAAACAGCCAAAGCAATTTGAGACAGAACACAGCTGGAGGCATCACACTTCCTGATTTCAAACTGTATTACAAAGCTATAGTAATCAAAACAGTATAGTATAAGCATAAAAATAGACACATGGATTAATGGAACAGAATAGACAGCCCAGAAATAAATCCATGTATATATGGTCTATTAATTTTTGTGAAAAAAGCACACACAATGGAGAAAAAATAGTCTCTTCAATAAATGGTGTTGAGAAAACTAGATTGTCATATACAAAAAAAATGAAACTGGACGCCTAATCTTATATACAAAATTGAATTCAAAATGGATTAAAGGCTTGAAACCATAAACCCTGTAGAAGAAAACTTAGGAAGTAAGCTCCTCAACATTGTTTCTGGCGAGGAGTTTTTGGATTTGATACCAAAAGTAAAGGCAATAAAAGCAAGGATAAACAAGTGGCACTACATGAAATGAAAAAGTTTCTGCACAGCAAAGGGAACCATCAACCAAATGAAAAGGCAACGTATGAAATGAGAGAAAATATTGCAAACAACATATCTGATAAGGGGTTAATATCCTAAATATATAGGGAACTGATATAATTCAATAGGAAAAAAACAGAAATAACCCAATTAAAAAATAGGCAAACTATCTGAATGGATAATTTTCCAGAGATGACATACAAATGGCCAACAAGTACATAAAAAGTTACTCAGCATCACTAATTATCAGGGAAATACAAATCAGAACCACAATGAGATATCACCTAACACCTGTTAGGTTGGCATTATTTAAAAAAAATAGAGGTAACAAATGCTGATGAGAATGTGACCAAAGGGAACCCTTGTATACTGTTGGTAGGAATGTAAACTGGTGTAGCCTCTATAGAAACGGTATAGAGATTATCCAAGAAATTTAAAATATAACTACCATATGATATCCAGCAATCCCACTTCTAGATATACATCCAAAGGAAATTATACCATTATGTCAAAGAGATATCTGTATTCCCATGTTCACTTCAGCATTATTTACAGTAGCCAAGGTATGGAAACAACCTAAGTATCTGTCAACAGATGAATGGATCAAGGTAATGTGATATCTATCCATCTATCTATCTATCCATCCATCTATCTTTCTAATATATATCTCAAAAGGAATCGTATTCAGCCTTAAAAAAGAAGGAAATTCTGTTCTTTGCAACAGATGGATGAACCACCTCACAGACACTATACGAAATTAAATAAGCCAGACAGAAAAAGACAAATACTGTATGATACCATTTATAGGTGGACATACAAAAAAAAAAATTGAACTCACAGAAACAGAGAGCAGAAAAGTGGTTGCCAGGGGCTTGGGGATGGGGGAAACAGGAAAATGTTGGTAAAAAGGTACAAATTTTCAGTTATAAGATTAATAAGGTCTGAGAATCTAACGTATAGCATGGTGACTAAAATTGATTATACTGTATTGTATAATTGAAAGTTACCAAGAGTACAACTTAAAGGTTGATACTCTCACCAAAAAAAAAGTGATCAATGTGTTAATTAACTTAAGGGGGGTAATCCTTCCACAATGTATAAATATATCAAATCATCACATTGTACACTTTAATATCTTACAATTTTATTTGTCAATTAAACCTCAATAAAGCTGAAAAATAAGGGTAATTATTTTGATAATCCAGACATTATATAAGGAACCTACTAAGTTCCCGCAATTGATTAGGCTGGAGGACACATATGAAAAATAGTGACGCAGTAGAACTGGGAGAACTTTTTCAAAAGTTCACACTTGTTCAAGCACAGAGAGATAGAAAAGAGAGATCTGAAATGATTTTAGATTTCAAGCTTTTGTAATTAAGTCCAAACACACAAGGTGGTACAATACATTAAACTGATATTTAGAAAAAGAAACAAACTTTGGAGAACTGGTAATGTGTTCAGTTTTAAACATTCTGAACTAGTGAGAAAACTAGTCTAAAAGGAAAGTTTCATTATGGTTAAGAAGTTCAGAGAAGCAGTTAAGGCAGGAGATTTAGGCATATTATTTATCACCATACACAGAATTATAATACAGAAATTAGTTTAAAATTCTGAGAATGGATAAGAAAGATAAGATGTAAGATTAGATTGAAAAGTTTTGTGTGGTATCTCACAGGAACTGATAATTAATTGTTCAAGTCAGTTACATTAACTCCAATCAGCAAATATATTATGCAGTCATTCCGTGCCAGGTACCATTCTAAGTTTTGAGGATACAATGGTAAAAAATATAGACTCACTGCCTTTCCTCTAAGAGCCTATAGAATTCTTTGAGAACAGATCTTTATATCCATGATTAATAGTTTCCTATTATCTAGAATGTATAATGTCAACTCCTACTTTTGGCATTTAATTATCTAAATGACTTGAATTAACCATTATTTACAGCTAATAGGCACATATACTTTTTGTTTACTCAGTGTAGTTTGACCCTTCTTCTGGAAACTGCACGTTTTACTTAAAATGATTCTCTCCCCAACCCTCAATCTATGTGTTTACTTGGAGAGAGGGCGGAGTATTTGACCCCACCTGTAGTTCAGAGTGGGCATGTGACAGAAAGCCAGCCCATCTGAGCCTTTTATATCAAAGACCACAGTTCAGAAGGGGACAATTGGCCCTAATCACACCATCCAGACCTGAAGAGACTTCTGGAGAAGGAAGGTAATGTTGGAGGAGGTCATGGTGTAATGGGGAAGGACAAATCTGATTCCATAATGGATCTGTTTCTTTTACTTTAACCTTTGTATTCTATTGCTTTTGCTACAAGTTAAGAATGTTGCTTATAGTCTGAAATATACAGGATAGCCCATTCTCAAGGCTCTGACCTTTAAAGATGTAACACTTTTCCATTTATATAGAGATAAAATGTTGCAGAACAGAGAATGCCATTTGTCTTATTGGAAGTTTATAGGAACACTGTGACCAGACCTATTTAGCTGCAAGATCAATGGATTCTGGCACCAAGAAGTTTGTAGCAACAACCATACACACACACCCCTTTTAGTATAAGAGAAGCTTGAATTCTGACTCCGGGAAGATGGTTCTTCGGGATACTAGTCCACCATCTACTTGATCTGCTGGCTTTCCGAATAAAGTCACTATTCTTTGCCCCAACAATGCATCTCTCTATTTATTGGCCTGTTATGCAGCGAGCAGTTCAAGCTTGGACTCGGTAATACTGGAGACGATATTACCACAGATTGACCCATGAAATGGACCTGGGCATTTGGGGGCTCCTCACCCCCTTCCCTGTCCTTGGAACTTACATGCTGTCCACCATTCCCACAGCTAGAGCCATTTTCAAGAATGCAGCCTTGAGAGAGTAAGGTCGTATTGAGACCATATGGACAGTGTACATGACTAAACTCAGTTAAGCCTCTATATAAACTTTAAGATTCTGGTGGGCAGGTGTGGAGATCCCCTTGTCTTGCAGCTGCCCAACACAAGCCTCATGTTAAGTTCCCTTGCTTATTAAATCTGCCACCTACCAATCTGGAATGGCTTGCCTTTTTCTTCAGTCTCCCCTTCCCCTGTGTGTATGGGGTCCAGTTTGTGAAACAAAAGGCAATCCTTAGAAAAGATCATGTCCCTTTTATAACTGATGCTGCTAAGGGATTAGAATGTAGGCCGAAGCTGCTAGAAGCTAAATATACAGTATAAAGAAAAGAATCTGCCTGAAAATGGAGCACAGTGGACATTAACAAGACATAGAGAGAGTACTGTGTTTCCATAATATTTTTTGACTGAATCTAGCTCTACCTGAAACCAGTTTTGCTTTTTAGTGTTTCTAAGTGGGTTAGAATAGGGGTTTTATTGCTGTAAGCAAAATCTTCTACCCTATTTTGTAGCACAAGTTTATAAATACAGGTTATGGAATCAGATGGTGTAGGATCTAACTTCTCTTATTTTTAAATGAATGCAATTAAGTAAGTTGTTTAACCTCTCTATGCCTAAGTTTTCTCATCTGTAAAATGGGGATAATAATAGTATTCAACATCTTAAGATTGGTAGGGACTAAAGGGGATAATGTACCCCTTTATCAATAGCCGGAACAAAGGCAGAACATGACATTCACATGTTTTAACCATTCACATGTTTTAACCTTTAGTGCAAATGGAACAACTGAGTTTCTGAGAGTTACTTTGTACATGCCTGCCTCAATGCCTTTACTGTGCTTAACCTAACAGCAATACTTCATGTAACAAATACTTATTATGCTCTTAGGTGTCAAATGTATTGCATATTACCAATCTTAAAGGGATGAAAATGTGATTCTTGCTTTTGACATGATCAAACCAAGCTGAAATGCAGTATGAAATGCAATTTATAGCATTCATGTAAGTGTGTGTGTGTATGCCTGTGTGTGTGAGAACATACATATGCCAAGGCAATAGAGGAATGAAATAACAGAATATGGAAGTAAAGCAGAGGCAAAAAGTGGACGAGGCAACTGAAGGAGAGGACCATTACTGGATGGAGAGTGAAGTTGAAGAAGCCAGGTTTGTTCAATTTGCTCTGAAATAAATTATGCCATAAATCAACTGTTAAAAATATATCTCTAACTATTATGCAGAAAAAAAAACCTGTTTCCACATTACAGAAAGGGGAAAGATAACTGTGAGGAATGTGTGATAAGGTAGAAATGCTGAATCTCCCCACTGCTGTTCTGTAGAGCTCCTCTAACCCCCATCACCATAGGATTATAAACAATAAGCTCCATATTATAAAATAGTAAATCTTCACCTTCTGCGCACCCTTGTAGTTTTTTAGATTGCTCTATTAGTCAAAAGTCCCAAGGCCACATATGCAGTGGAAGAGTGGGAAGAATATATACACATTTTGTTGACAGAAGCTGTGTCTCCAGCCCCAACCTCCAGACCATTGTCTGGAGCTTTCTATACCTGCAGTTGACAGTTTCTATTCCTGAAATATTCTCCCTCAGATATTTGAGATGCATGTTCCCTCTCTTTTAAAATATTTTCACCTCAGAGATAATTTCCATCATCATCTTATCAAAAGTGGTATCACCTACCAATATCTGACCCTTTATTCCATTTTATTTTCTTCTAGAACTCTTATTATAAGCTTTTCACGTATTTGTTTTCTGTCTTTCCTAATATCTAAGATACACGGGAACAGAGACTGTTTTTTTCACAATTTTAACACCGGGCTTCAAACACCATACTTGCTCCAGACACTTGTGGCATATGTGGGAAACACAACAGATGCTAATAAAATATTTACTAAATGGATGAGTAAAAAGGAAATTAAGTAAAATTAATTTTGAAATCATTTTACCTTAAGACAATTATGGATTCACAGGAAGTTGTAATAATTAAAATTATGTTTAGCAAAAACACTATTAATTAATTTTCCCACCATAGAAGATGTCAGTTTTTGTAATCAGCTATTATCTGCCCCCTTCAAAACTACTCTGAAAGCAACACAGCTCTGCCAATCATTCAAGCTGAATACATTGTTCTATTTTATTCTTATGTTATATTCTACATATTTGTACAATTTGTAAAACATACTAGTTTTTTTAATTACAGGAAATAGAAATCACACATCAGCTCACACACACAAAAAAAGAGAAGTTTCTCCTATTCTTGCATTTTTACATGGCCATGTTTTATAAAGACAGAAAGATAATCATGACGATTATAAACTCATCAGGTCATACCACTTTCAGATATCTTTTGCAGTATATGACTATTATAGATATTTTACTATAACAAAAAACAGAAAAGGAAATAGAAATTACAAAAATTGAAAAAACTAAAAATATGAATTGTACGGATGAGATTTGTTTAAAGTAAAACTTTACTACCTAATGACTAAAATTGATTTCTTTCTAGGATGATTCCTTTATTTATTCATCAACTAGTCATTCAACACATATACCTGCACACTTAAAATGTGCCAGGAACTATTATAGGGGTTGTATGACTCAGAGAACAAAAGAAAAATCTTGCTTTCATGAATCCTAAATTATACTAGGAGAATATAGACACATACACAGGATATACATGTGTGCATATACATTCACAGACAAATCGATAAAATATGTAATCTAGTGATAAGACTAAGTAGGAACAGAAAGCAGGGAAGAAGCAGAGAATGACAGGATAGTAGGGAATGGCCAGTTGTAATTATAAATAGTTAAATAGTATGGTTAGACTATTGATAACTATTCACCATCTCCACTTGATGTATAATATATGCAAAATTTCCATTTGAATTAATGAAATTCAGGCATGGGCTCTGTGAAGAGATAATTTTCAAGGGGTAGATTTATCAGAATATGTGTATAGCTCATTTTTTCTATATGTCTATTGACTTTACTGCTTAATTGGTTTATAAGAGTGCTGAAAATTGACCTGAACACAAAATTCTTAATATTTCAATGTAAAACAGAGTATCTTCAGATATAGTATCTGTAAGGCTAACTGCTAAATGTCTGGCTTTTACATATATGATTTACATCTGTTCTTGTGATTTTTTTTTCTAATCATCCACTTAGTGTTCACAGTCCTCAAATATATTTATTCTCTTTAATACTGTTCAATTTCAATGTCTCTCTTCTAATGCCTGCCCATTTTGGATGGCCATCTATATATAAGGCACCTTACTAGATACTACAGGAGACTTAAAAAATGACAGAAAATACCTGCCCTGATGGAATTTGTAATTAGTTATTTTAATGCATATCTGGGTATAGTAACTGTTATATTCAAAGTATGGGTTTAGAATTTTTTCTAGAACAGATAATAACTGAACTGGACCTGAAGAAAGAGTAAGAGTTCAATAATCACAGATAGGATGTGCCCATCATTCCCCACCTTAAGGACAGCCTATCCCTTCCATGTTCTGTTTCAAATAGTTTTTATATTTTTTGAAAGTCAAAAGCACCTTGTATTTGTAATTCTGACAACTTTGAATAAAGCATTATTTTTATTTATTTAATACACACCTTTGTAGTGTTTATTATACACTAGGTACTTGTCTACGAGTTTCACGTATATCCACTCATTAAATACTTGGAACAATTTTCTGAGTTCGGTAGGTACTATCTTGATCCCATTTTATAGGTGAGTTTATTTTACACTTGCCCCCCGCCCCCCCCAAACACACACAGCACATTCTCCACACAGCTGTGGGCAACTGGGAGCATATGCCTCCCCAGCTTTAAACACTCCAAAAGCTTACCAAACCAACTAAAAGAATATCCAAATTCCTTACTGTGGTCTATAAAATATTACAAAATATGGTCCCTGCCTATTTCTCTGTTCTTCTACTATTCTCTGTAATCCCTGTGGTCTGGCCTCATTGGCTGCCTTTCCCTACCTGCACACACCAATCTCATTTTCCCCTTAGGGTTTTTATACTCTTTCCTCTGCCTGCAATGTTGTCCTCACAGTGTTGTCCTGGCTGCTGCCCTGAACTGGAGGTCCTTCGGTAATGCAGTCCAAGGGCATCCGGACCTGTCTGCGGAGGTGACCCTTCCCTGGCACTACTGCCAGCAGAAAACACAACGTTTCATCTACTGCTCTGACACTGGCTGGGCCCTGGGGGGCCGAGGAGTCTGACTTTTAAGGTCGGGCCTTCCCCTTCCCGGTGCAACTCTGAGGGAGGACTTCGTGACCTGGGATAAAGGGGCCAAGATGGCACAGCTGATGGGCAACGAGCCCTGAAAGCTCTCACAGACTGGACAGAGGAAGCAGGACTACGGACCCAAAGTTAACTTTTGGTAACAGAAGCCAAGGACCGCTGGCCTCAGAGGCTTCCCCAGCTTCAGCCGGTAGGTGGTGTTGAGAACGGGTCTCCACCGGTCCCGGAGGACTTTCGGTGTGTGGAGTAGTGGACCCTGGCCCACTGCCGCGAGGGGGACTCCGCCCCCGACCCTGCCTGGACGATGCATGGCTCGGGGGAAGCAGCAAGTGAGCCTCAACCTACCGTCCGCACCGTGCAGTCCACGTCGCGTTGGCAAAGTCAGCCGGCTGCTCCGTCTAAACCCCGTCTGGCTTCCCCGAGGCCTTGGTGGAAGGTGTGACGGCCCCAGCAGGTCTGTCCTAGGCCAAGAGGTGGAGGCGGCCTTCCGCTCACCCCGCCGCTCTCTGCTGGACTCCGCAGAGCCGCGTGGACCCAGGGCAGCTCGCCCTCCCTCGCGGTCACACGGGGCCGCCGCGCGTGCGCCACCTTCAGGGAGCCGTGGGCGAGTCAGTCCTGCCCGGAGGCCGCTAGGACCGGGCGGCCGCCAGGACCGGGCGGAAACCAGGAAAGCCCGCAAATCCCTTTCCTTCCCTCAAAGGAAGCCCAGGTGAGCTGCCTCTCTGGGGACAGGAGCTGGCGCTGGGCCTGGCAAGAGTTGACCATTAGCCAGCACTGAAGGGGGTTAAGTCCAACCTAAGAGTCTCTTTTCCCAGCTTACCTTAGGTTTCAGAGACCGCTCCGTATCCACACGCCCGACCGCCTGATTGGTTGGTTGGTAGAGGTTAGTTGCGATGGAATATGAGTCAGATCAAGTCCCCGTTGACCTGCGCTAAGGCCACTCGTTTGGGGTATTTAATCGAGTCTCTCTCCCCCACTCTAGCGTTGTAAGCTTACTGAGGGCAGAGACTTTATTTTATTCCACAAGGTCCCTTGTGGCTTTGAGAGCACCTGGCAAAGAGTAGGCTCTTGGTAAGTAATGGTTGAATAACTGAGTGAATATTATATAAAGTAACTTCAAATCTATTTTTAAAACTTAAGGTTTCTCAGCAACTTTTCGCAGTCCAGAAACAGAATTTTTAAGTGTTTACTTGATTTTGAGCCATTGTTATGAGTTAATGTGTTCACTGTTTAAAAGTATAGAGATAATAAATGTGTATCTAATAGTTATTGAATGGTTGTCACTTCCATGCGCAGTGCTATGGTCAATCTCAACCATTTATTTCGTAGAACAATAATATTAATTGAACATAGAAGAAGAAACTCTGTCTGAGAGAAGTAAACTGTTGTTCAAGAGACCACAAGCAAATAAGCAGAGTTGATGGTATTGCAATATTTTAACACACTCCATCTTACTGTTGAGCTAATGGTCTAAATGACCCCACTAGACTTTCACTTCAGTGTAAATATTCACTATCAAGGTTTCCCATAATAATGTAATAGGGAAGGATCTTTGTATTCTAAGTTAAACACTGAAGGAATCTTGCCTTTAAGCTTAAATTATACATAATGGCTCATCTCTGAGAACCCTGCCTCTCAGGTAAGGAGCGTTAAACTAAAATACCTTTGTTTAGCTCATAAGAAACATCCTGACCAGGCTCACCTGTGAATGGCTGCAAGAAGGAATCAATTAACAAATCCCATCCAGAGTTTGACCTGAACCAGGACTTACTCCCTCCCCTTTTAGCGTAAAAGAAGCCTGAATTCTAACTCAGGGAAGTTGGTTCTTTGGGAGACTAGTCCACCATCTCCTTGGTCTGCTGGCTTTCCAAGTAAAGTCTCTGTTCCTTGCCCCAACAGCTCATCTCTCGATTTATTGGCCTGTTGTGTGGCAAGCAGATGAGTTTAGACTTAGTAACAATAACTTGCTTTTATGGTTGGCATTAGTATCCTAAGAAAAGGCTCTTAAATATCAAACGTCTCTGTGAATGGACGTGATGCATATCACTTGCTGTGGCAGTTACCAGCTGGGATCTCTCTTGTATAACACCCTTATTTCCTAGAGGGGGCCTTCAAGGCCATGTGTTCCAGATGGAATAGCTTCAAGAAGGAAGAAAGCTGCAAACCCACATCTGACTTTACCCTAGCAAGAAATAAACCTACATTTTGTTATGTGACTATGATCTCTTGGTTAATTTGTTACCACAAAACCACAGCATAGTCTGTTTTATTCTAATAACACTGGTAAATTATAGTTTAGAAAATATGCAATTATCTTCTAAAACCTGTTATGTCTAACTAATAGAGATATATAGCAGCACAGACAAATTGTAGTTTTTGAAAATACGTAATTATTTTCTAAAATCTATGAAATGCCTGTCCAGTAGAGCCACACAGTAGCAGACATATTAGTGAATAGTACTATATATATAGCCATACCTTTCACTTACAGCCTCTTGACCAAAATTAGTGACATGGCTCCAAACTACCTGCAAGTGCAAACACATCAAGTATGTGATGGTGAGCTCTGTCTCTTACAGTTCTAACAGCCATAGTGCTGTATTCTGGGGAAATACTATGAAACAAAATTGACTCTAATTGTATTTCACTAGGCATAAAGCCTTCGAGTAAAATTCTAAAATATTTTTAAATCATTTACTAGAAGAGTATTTCAGGTAAAAATCCATCTCAATGCTTTTCTGGCTAAAGATTACCCTTTGCTCAACAAGCATTTTATCTATTGGGGATAATAATGTGAAGATCTGGATAGTGAATGAAATCAATACACTTCAGTAACCACATTTCTAGTTAGAAGTAATTGGAAGGTTGCAATGAAACAGTGCTCATAATTATGCAAGTCATTATACGTCAACTTGGCTTGGAATTTGCACATCTAAAATAATTCTATGAATTTAATTATTACTACATGAAAGAGTACAAAATTATTGTGCCTTACTAAAATGATTTTTATACCCATATAAAACTGTTTATCTCAAGTTTGGTATTTTTGTGGTTATTTAATATATATTGAGTAGCCACAATAAACAGGTTTTAAAAATATAATATTATAAATTTATTTGATAGTATCAACAGATGCCATTTTTAAAAATTAACAATTTGTTCAGTGGAGTAAAGACAATTTAGGATGCCACATAAAATGAGAATGGATTGTTGTCTTCATCAGTTAGGGCTGCTATTACAAAAATACCATAGGCTAGGTGGCTTAAACAACATTTATTTCTCACAGTTCTGAAGGCTGAGATGTCCAAGATCAAGGTGCCAGCAGATTTAGTATCTAGCGAGAACTCTCTTCCTGGCCCATAGATGGTTGTCTTCTCACTGTGTCCTCACATGGACGGAGAGAGCTCTGGGCTCTTAATCCCCTTAAAAGGCCACCAATCCCACCATGGGGGCTCTACCCCCATAATCTCATCCAAACTTAATTACCTCACAAAGGCCCCCCTCACTTCCAAATAGGCTCCACATCACATTAGGGATTAGGCTCCAACCGATGAATTTCACAGGGGACACAAGCATTCAGTCCCCAGCAGTGATACAACAATATGGGATTTTAATTTGCTTTCTCTCTATAAGAAGAAAATTAAAGTGATTTTATAATTTTATTCCTTTTAAAAACACACAAAAAGCAACAAAAATTAATTCGTTGTCATAGCCAAGAGTTGCCAAAGGCAACATGGTAATTAAAGTTTATATGGTATTCTAGATCAGGAAAAGTAGGTAAAATCTAAGAATTTCTGAATAAATTATGGACTTTACTTAAAAATAATATATCGGGGGGCTTCCCTGGTGGCGCAGTGCTTGAGAGTCCGCCTGCCGTTGCAGGGGACACGGGTTCGTGCCCCGGTCCGGGAAGATCCCACATGCCGCGGAGCGGCTGGGCCCTTGAGCCATGGCTGCTGAGCCTGTGCGTCCAGAGCCTGTGCTCCGCAATGGGAGAGGCCACAGCAGTGAGAGGCCCGCGTACCAAAAAAAAATTAAATATAATAAAACAAAATAAAATAAAAAATAATAATATATCAGTGTTGGTATATTAATTGTGACAAATGTACCATAGAGTAATACAATAATAGAGGAAACTGGCTGTGTATTGTATGGGCACTCTCTGTATTACCATAAAATTTTTTTTTTTCTGTAAGGCAAACTATTTTAAAATTAAAGTTTATTTGAAAAAGCAAGT